>NW_006159714.1:1056541-1180199 GCF_000334495.1 Tupaia belangeri chinensis | reverse complement strand
TTTTTGGAGAGGTTTTTTTCACTATAGGGCACGTGCGCTCGCCAGACAAACAGAGAGAGACATAGAGACAGAAAGCGAGAAATCACCCCCGAGGGGGGATGGTCACGCCGCAATCCCTTCTCCATTCTCCTCCCGGGATCTTGAGCACGCATGTACACATGCCTGGCGTGAGTTTTAAGCCACCGGGTCTGGGACTCGAAGGGAGTCCAGCGACATAGCCATTATGCTAACTGCTGGTTCCCTCAAATGCTTTCTTGTTGCTTTCCTGGACAAATGGGCAGCATCCTTCCAGTTTCCTTTGATTAAAGAGCAGACTTTCCACTGTCCATACTGTAGGTAAGGATCTAAATTTACCTTTTGCAATTCGAAGGCTACGTGTCTATCTGTGCTTGTACCTTTAAACTCTAGCCTCAACTTCCGTGTACATGCCAATCTAAACTTTTAAAACAATGTAATGGCAACAAATCTGTTTTAAATTACAAACTTCCTTATGTAAATATTTAAAAATATCCTATAACTGCACTGTTTCACTTTCTAATAAAATCAACATGTATCCTGGTAGTTTTAAAGCCAGAAGGAAAAACTAAAATAAAAATAACTATTTTTTAGTTTTCTTATTTTTAAGATTTAGATAATCTCCATTTTAAAATTTTATTTTTGTTTTTGTTTTTCCTATTTTACAGGTTTATTTGGAGGAAAAATTCCTACATCACCTGAATAGTAGTAATCCTTGGCTTTTAGTCAAAAATTTTAAAATAATTTATATTACTCCCACGACCCAAATGATGAGAAGCAGTAAAACACAATACTCTGTGAGGCAATCTCACATGGAAAGGTTTCTGGTTAAAGTCCAAATATTGTCCTAAGTAATGCATTCAATTGTGTATCTTCCATGGCTGGCTGAGGGTTGGGAGTGGCTCATGACATCAAGACTCTGTAAAGGGTGATTTGTCTCTCTTTTTCACTCATGGAAGAAATAAAAATAAAATAAGAAACATAATTTATGCTAATATTAATGTATCACTCTCAGCAAAAAATTATTTTTTAAAATATTACTATAGATTTCTAATTATGAGTACTTGTGAAATATTTTCAGTTGAAACATGAGATTTTTCAGTAGAAATATAAGTTTAGTACATATTTGAAACTATTCAGAAATCTCTGACAAAAAATTAAAAGGTTAGAAAGCAGGATCTTTCTGATCTTCAAAGTAATGTTAAAAGCAGAGGGTGAGTAAGAAAATATAAAATATTCATTCTAAAGCTATTAACATTTTTGTAAGAAAAAGTAGGATGTAAGGAAAGATTTTTACAAAAAGAAAAATAAAAAGAAGCAAATTCCCTTTTGTAATTAGGGAGTACTATGATGATATTTTGTCTTTTATACTTGATGTCCTAACATACATTTTTGTTTTGGTCTGTATTTTAGCTTATAAAGCTAAAGTTGCTGGATTTCCAGGTAGTCAACCATGGTTCAAATCCTGGACCTGGTGGCTTAAAACTCATGCCTGGCATGTGTGCCTGCGTGCCCATAATCCCAAGGAGGGTGATTTCTCACTTTCTATCTCTCTGCTGAGTGTAGAAATCCTATAACAAAAATCTCTCCAAGAAAAAAAAAAGATTTTTTGCAATGATGGCATGCAATGTTAGTAAAAACAAATGATCATAACGTATGGTGTAACTATTGAAAAGGTTGTATAGAAATAAGTGATTTATTAGAATATAGAAATAAGTGAAAGATTAGATAGACATAAGTGAGTTATTTTTCCTTGGGAAATCAAATTTTTAAAAATTATTATATGATATACTAGTTAAAGTAGGGATATTTTACATTATGAAATCTGAGCCCCTCATCAATCCTTTATCTTTTATTAAATAATAGAAATGCCAGGGTTCCCCAGGAGGCCCTCCTACCTCCCCTGACCATTCTTCCAGTTCAGTGGAATTGTTCCCTGTGGTGATATTCCACATAACACAGAATAATTCATCCTCATGTGTGCTGACTGTGAACTGCTCATTTTTAATAAATACATTGAATTTTCTTAAATTTTTTTGAAGCTGATTGACTCGTCTCTTCATTGGCATTTTTTTTTTCTTTTTACCCTTAACATCATTACTTTCTATCTACCTGGAAGAAATCTCATTCTTAATTATCTGGGAAAAATGTTGAAGCAAGAGGCACACTTATTAGTGCTGAGTCACAGCAAATAAAATGACTCGAAGTTGGAGAGCTATCCTATTTTCAGGAAGTTGGCTAATGTTTTTAAGACTTTTTTCGTAAAAGATATAATTTTATGGGACTCATAAAGTAATAGTCTGGATGTAATTACATTTAGCATTACATCTGCCCGAGCATAATTAGATAGTACTTTGAAAGATGTAAATCTGACAGAACTGTCTTGGATTAAATATCAGTGGCAAATTCACTCTGTCGACATTGACCTCTACTTTATTTAATACTTGTAAAACTGAGTTTTTCACATTTTTCTCTTCCATTTACATTATTCTGTTGGTAATTGTTTTAGTTTTTTGGAACTGTCACAACAAAATACCACAAAACAAGTGTCTCAGCCAACATTAATTTATTGTCTCACATTTCTAGAGGACAGAAGTCTGAGAAGTTGTCAACAAATTCATGCTCTCTCTGAAGGCTCAGGGAAGGATCTGTTCTATGCCACTCTCTTAGCTGCTGAGGATTACCAACAATCTGGGGATTTTTTGGCTCCTGGCAGCAGAATTCCAGTCTTCATGTGGCATCCTCCATGTGTGTGTGTACAAATGGCCCCTCTCTATGGAATCGATCACACTGGTTTAGGGTCCACCATATCCCAAGTCTGGTCTCATTTTACTAATGTATCTGCAAAGACCCTATTTCCAGTTAAGATCAGATTCTATAATACTAGGGCTTAGAACTTCATCATAGTAATTTGAATAACAGTAATATAAATTTTTAAAACTACTTTTTATTTGAAACTTAACCACACTTAATCAAATTTGTAAATGTCCTTTGTAAATTGTGTATGAATCCTATGTGGTTTAAGATATTATCATATTGGGAGCCTGCTAGTGGCGTGGTGGTTAAGGTGGCTGGACTCCTACATGGCAACCAGAGGCTGAGCCCCCAACTATGAGGCTTGAAAGCCATGCTGGCCGTATGTGTGTGCCTGCCTAAAATCCAGAGTTGAGAATGGGGGGAAAGAGATTGCAGACTGGCCATCCTCCTGTGGGGTGATTTCTCATTTTCTCTCTCTCTGTGTCTCTATCAAGCAAACACACATATCCTATGGCAAAGATAAGAAAAAAGAAGATATTATCATGTTGAACATACAAGTTTGGACATAAAGTAGATATTACTATATACTGATTAAATGATAGAAGAGGGAGAATGTAATCCCAAGTTTTAAATTTAGCATTATGTAAGATCCATAAACATCACGATAAAACGAAGACAAAGCTAAATGGTCTATATTCAAGTGTACTTTCGTAAAACTCTTATCATTCCCTTCAAAGGGAGGACATTAGCTTTGATAATATAGATGATGAATAGATCTTCAGTTGTGCACTTCTTACTCTGAGGCCTTCCATTCTCAAGATGTGTGTTTTATTGGATTTTTTCTGCTAAAACTCACCTCACTGGGGGATTCCTTCTGCCAAATAAAGAGCAAAATTTCACATAAAGGGAAAAATGTTTTTTACCCACAACAAAAAGTTAGATCCTGCTGAGTGTTTCCCCAGGCTTCTATAAAAATTCACAGGTGAAGTTCTGCCACCTTAATAAGAAAACCAAAACAGCTTTGATCAGCTAAACAGAAATAGTTTTTATTCCAAGCACATTAAAATATACAAAGAAATCACAGTGCAAAGCATTGCTTTTGGCCTTCACTTCCACGTTCATGATGTTTTATGATAAAACTTTGAAAAATACTGAAAAATACTTTCTAACTTTAAGAGAATCAGTTGAAACAATTTCATGCTGGGAGTAGTAATTAGATTGATTTCCTGCTATGTTATGACCCAGACCCCTATTTCTTTCTTTATTTAAGAAATTATTAAGACATAATTACATGCCTAATCAAGGGCCGAGTGTAGATCATGGCATCAGGACCATCTTCGGGATGCTGTCTCTATCATTCTCATTCATAGAAGAAATAACTAAGTACAAAAATAGTCAAATGTCAATCACTTTAAAATACAAATACACATTTATGGGGACCTGCAGGCGGCAGAGCAGTTATGTTGCTGGACACCCACGTAGTTGACCATGATTTGAGTCCCAGAATCAGTGGCTTAAAATTGATGGCAGGTGGGACCAGCAGTTAGTGTAATGGCTATGTCACTAGACTCCCAAGTAGTCGACCTCGGTTCAAGTCCTGGACCTGGTGACTTAAACTCATGCCGGGTGCGTGTGCATGCATGCCCAAGATCCCGAGAGGAGAATGGAGGAGAAGGGATTGCCGCATGGCCATCCCCCCTGGGGGGTGATATTTTACTTTCTGTCTCTCTGTCTCTGTCTGTCTGGTGAGCACACGCGCCCTATAGCAAAAACCTCTCAAAAAAAAAAAATTGATGGCAGGCATGTGCCTGTGTGTGTGTGTGCCCACAATCCCAAGAGGAGAATGGAGAAGGGATTGTAGTATGGTCATACCCCCTTGGGGGTGATCTCACTTTCTTTCTGTCTCACCTGCAAGCACATGAGCCCAATAGCATATATATATATATATATATATATAATGTTATAGATATGTCATGTATGTCAGTGCAACTTTCATAATTCCTCACTTTGTTTTCCTAAAGTATATTCCCACTTTACATATCATGAACAATACTTTTTTTCTTTTGAGAGAGATTTTTGCTATAGGGCACTGTACTGTTCATAAGGAAGAATGGCTTTTATTTAGGTGTGCACACTCACTGGAGAGACAGAGAGACAGAGAGACAGAAAGTGAGAAATTACTCACCCCCCCCCCAGTAAATTTTTTTTTTTTTCTCTTCCATTCTGCTCATGAAAATTTTGGACACACACACACACACATGCACACATGCAAACATGTTTAGCTGGAATTTTAAGCTACTGGGTTCAGGACTCAAACTCAATCAGTTATGTGGGAGTCCAGCAATGTAACTGTTATGCTATCTGCTGGTCCGCATATTTATGACTTTCATAATGTAAATTGAACTATCAAATGATGAAAATTGGTTTGATAATTATAAAACTATCTTTGACAAAGATATGCACAGTTGCTAAAATTTGCTTGCTTTTTCTAAAACAGCAAATGTTTAGAATATCCCCCATTTTTTAATGATTTAAAATGTAAAAATAAAAGGGACCAGCAGGTGGTGTGATAGCTGTGTCGCTGAACTCTCATGTAGTCGACTGTGGTTCAAGTCCCAGACTTGGTGGCTTAAACTCACGTTGGGCACATGTGCATGTGTGCCCAAGATCCCAAGAGGAGAATAGAAGAGAAGTGATTGTGGCATGGTCATTCCCCCTAGGGGGTGATTTCTCGCTTTCTTTCTCTCTCTTTCTGGCAAGCACACACTCTGTAGCAAAAGCCTCTCAAGAAAAAAAAAAAAAAGAAAAGAAATGTAATGCTTGTTCAGTTTATTTAATCAGAAATATGTAAATTGGAAAGTATTTAAAAATACATACATAAACCCACAAATCTACATGTCCACAACTAATGTAATGGTAATTGATATGAAGTTGGTCCTGTAGATGTATACCACTGACCCTTGAACAACATGGGTTTGAACTATGTATGTCCACTGACAGGCAGATTTTTAAAAAGAAATACTATAAATATATTTTTCTTATGATTTTCTTAATAACATTCATTTTATTTAGCTTCTTTTATTGTAAAACTGCAGTATCCATTGCATATAGCATACAAAGTATGTGTTTTCAATTATGTATATTTTAGCAGGGTTTCCTGTTAGCAGTAGGGTTTTAGTCAAATTTTGGAGAGTTGTTGACCATGTGGAAGTCAGTCTTCTTAGCTCCTACATTGGTCAAATGCCAACTTATCTTTCATTAAGTGTTCAGTGCTTTCTGTTACAATAATTCCTCACTAAAGTATTTGGTTAGATATTCCAATATTTTAACCATAATTTATTAACCCTAAAACTTGTATACTGCAAAAATTGATTTTGGAAATGTTTTGCGTTTCATTATTAACAATATTTTCTTTAAGAAGCAAGATGACATTTCATCCTAAGAACTATTGTGTGAATATTGTTAAATATTTCAGTTTCCTGTTTTAAGTGTGCAAATATATGTGTGAGAGTATATGTGTGTGTATGTTTTAAACAAATGGTTGATAGATTTTACCAGCTATCTTTCAGTATCTATTAAGAAGATTACAGGGGGAACCAGCAGTTAGCGTAATGGCTATGTTGCTGGACTCCCACGTAGTCGACCGCGGTTCGTGTCCCGGACCCGGTGGCTTAAAACTCACGCTGGGCGCGTGTGCGTGTGTGCCCAAGATCCCAAGAGGAGAATGGAAGAGAAGGGATTGCGGCGTGACCATCCCCCCTGGGGGGTGATTTCTCGCTTTCTGTCTCTATGTCTCTCTCTGTCTGTCTGGCGAGCGCACGCGCCCTACAGTGAAAAATCTCTCAAAAAAAAAAAAAAAAGAAGATTACAGGGAACAGCAGGTGGCGTGGTGGTTAAGGCGCTCGGTGCTCCCACATGGCTGACCATGGTTCGAATCCTGGACCTGGTGGCTTGCTCTCTCACCTTCTCCTTCTCTCTCTTTCTGTGTATCTCTCTAGTCAAATTAAAAATGAATGAATGAATAAATAAAGTTAAATAAATAATTTTAAAAAAAAGATTATATTAGGAGACGTGCCTGGTTGGCCATGTGAATTCCAGTTGCCTTAACCATCATGCTACTGGCCAGTCTGTGATACCGATGTTAAAAGTGGTTGCTTATATCTATAAGCTACTTGTTTCTAGATCCCAGATATGTAAGTATTACTCCAAATTTCCCACATTAGACACTAATAAAACTCTGAAGAAGGTATGGCTGAAGACTGGGATTGAAATGCAATGCTGAGACTCTGTCAGGGTTGTTTCTCTCTGACTCGGGGAAGAAATAAATAAATAGATCAAGGGGAAAAAGATGAACAGACACATGAATGAGAAGTTGATGATCATGTAGGTGATAATATGTTTGACTTGACTGATATACACTGCATCCATGCAGGGGAAAGCCATCTTGTACACTGGAAAGATGTGCAGTGATTAAATGTAAAATGTTTAAAGTGTAAAAACAATAATAATAAAGAAAAAGTTGCTTTGGCAAATAATTGTATTCGTTCATGAGAAGTGGGCTATATTTTAACCATGCTTCTGTTTGTTTCCTTGATAACCTTGTCATGGTATATTGTAAGTCTATAAGAAGAAACATGCAGGAAAATGACAACTCTATATTTAATCATTCATTCTCGTGATCTAATCTCAGGTCTGAAAAATTTAGATTTCATCAGGCTGTTATTATTTATCAGAGTTGCCTTATATTGTCTATAAACACTTTGTGATAATTCCCATAATTTTGTTGTTTTATCCCTGAGAATGGTATTATTTCATTTTACCTGGAAGATCTATGGGCTTTATTGGATCATGAGTGGGTAATGACTATAAACTTGCTTCTGGAGACATGAGCTTAGGCAAATATATTTCTTAGTGTCATTTGCAATTTCTTTGGAATCTTTGGAGTCTGTTTTTTGAACCAGACATCTGCTATCTTGAGATTTTAAGTCATATCTCACTACTTGGAATAATTTAATCAAGAATAATTCAAAATCATATTGTCCACTTTGTGGTGAAATTTGGACATTAGAAAATATATTTGACAGGACCAGCAGTTAGCATAATGGCTATGTCGTTGGACTCCCATGTAGTCGACCGTGGTTCGAGTTCCGGACCAGGTGGCTTACTAAACTCACGCCGAGCGCGGGTGCATGTATGCCCAAGATCGCGAGAGGAGAATGGAGGAGAAGGAATTGCCGCGTGGCCGTCGCCCCTGGGGGGTGATTTCTCACTTTCTGTCTCTCTGTCTCTCTCTGTCTGGCAAACGCATGCACCCTATGGCAAAAACCTCTCAAAAAAAAAAAAAAAAAGAAAAAAAAAAAGAAAAAGAAAAAAGAAAATATACTTGAGAGGCCTACTAGAACAAGAAAAAAAGAACCACTGAAAATGGGCTTCTCTGGACAAATGAATAATAACTTGCGTTAATTTAGTACAATCTATATTCATATCTCTGATTATTTGTGACTGGCTTTGCTTATTTTAAAAGTTGAAGGAACCCTTAGTCTTTCCATGTGTCTTGTGTGTGTGTGTTTATTTCAGAATGAGTTTCCCCAGATCTAAACCATCTCTCCTGCCTGCTGAAGTAATAGATTCAATCTTCTGAAAATTCATACTTGCTAGGGAGGCTTCCTCCCCCCACCTAACTGCTCCTTCATATTTTTCTTTTCCCATTTCTTTCCTCCTCTGGGAATATTTTGAAATTAACCAAACATAACAAATGCTCTGTTATTACTTGTTTATTATCAAATATTTCGTCTGGATAGTTGGTAAATCTTTACAAAAGGAAATATGAATAAATAGTTAATGATAATTTTCTCATAAAATTGTTACTTTTTTTCAGCCGCTAAAATGATAATTCAGGAAAAGAAAATAGATTTACCTATAAATTTGGCCAACAGCATTGATTTCTAGTTTGTAAGATAAGAAGAAAAGACTTATAAATGTTGCCATGATTTATAGTCTTTAAAATTGTATGTATGGGGGTCAGCAGATGGAGTAGTGTTTACATCACTGGACTCCCACATGACTGACCATGGTTATAGTCCCAGAACCAGTGGTTTGAAACTGACACTAGGAGTATGTGCATGCATGCCCAAGATCCCAGGAGAAGTATGGAGTAGAAGGGATTACAGCGTGGCCTTCCCTTCTGGGGGGGTGATTTCTCACTTTCCCTCTCACTGTCTCTGTCTCCGATGAGTGCACACGCCCTAAAACAAACACCTCTACAAAAATTGAATGCACAAATACAGGTGTTTCTACATTTTATTAAGAAATTTTCTGTATTGTTCTGATAAACAAAAAATGTATCACTGATTAATATAGTGATTTAATTGAATTTTAAAACTAGCTTTAGGGAACCAGCAGTTAGTGTAATGGCTATGTTGCTGGACTTCCCCATAGTTGACCGCGGTTCATGTCCCAGACCCGGTGGCTTAAAACTCACGTCAGGCGTGTGTGCGTGCGTGCCCAAGATCCCGAGAGGAGAATGGAGAAGAAGGGATTGCGGCGTGGCCATCCCCCCTGGGGGGTGATTTCTCTCTTTCTGTCTCTATGTCTCTCTCTGTCTGTCTGGCGAGCGCACATGCCCTACAGCGAAAACCTCTCAAAAAAACAAAACAAAACAAAACAAAACAAAAAAACAACAAAAAAACAAAACTAGCTTTATATTCTTCCCCTATTTTACCACTATGTAAATGCAATGTTAGTTATTTTGTTAATGCAAGACTTGAGTTTATCTGCTTACTATTTCAAAAGTGTTTTCAGTTTTTACAGCTGTCTTATAAACACATGAAAAAATGTTCTACATCTTAGTTATCATGGACATACAAAGTAAACCCTCAAAGAGATGTCACTACATCCCCATTAAAATGACAAAAAGAAAAGGAGAGAGTGAGAAAAAGAAAGACAAAGAAAAGAAGGAAGGAAGGAAGGAAAGAAGAAGGGAAGGAAGAAAAGAAGAATGAAGGAATGAGTGAAAGAATAAAGGAAAAGGGAGAGAAAGAGAGAGAGGGAGAAAAGAGAGAGGAAGTAGAGCAGGAAATGGAGGGAGGAAAGGAAGGGAGGAAAGAAAAAGAGCCAGACTGAAAAATTCAAATAGTCATGTGTTTACAAAGAAACCGTCTCTCTTACATTAATGGTAAGAATGCAAAATGATACACTTTGGAGAAGAGGTTGGCATTTGTTTTTCTTCTTTTTTTTTTTTCCCCTATGCATTTCTGCTGTAGGGCACATGTGCTCACCAGAGAGACTGAGAGATAGAAAGCGAGAAATCATCCCCCAGGGGGATGGTCATACAGCAATCTCTTCTCCTCCATTCTCCTCTTGGAATTTTGGGCATGCATGCACACGTGAATGAGTGAGTTTTTAAGCCGCTAGGAGGGAGTTTTAAGCTGTCAGTCCAGGACATGAACTGTGGTTGACTACATGGGAGTCCAGCAACATAACCATTATGTTGTCTGCTGGTCCCAAGTGTGGCATTTCTGATAAAGATAAATATATACTTACTATACTATCCAGCAATTCTCCTCGGGTATTTGCTTAACTGAAGTCAAAACATAAATACACAAGAATCTTTCTAAGAACATAATAGTGGCTTTATTTTTAGTCCTCAATAACTGAAAACATCTCAGTGCACCTCAAACGGGGACTAGTAAAGCTGGTGGTGTTATAACAGTGGAATATACTGGGGAGGAAAATCATTAAATGCCTGATACATGCAAAAACATAGATATGGCTCACATACACTTTGCTAACTAAAAGAAGCAGAAAAGCTACATAGTGTATGATTCCATTTGTATTATGTTCTGGAAAAGGCAAAACTAAAAACCAGAAAACAGTGTTTACCAGGAACTGGAGGTGGGTAGAAACATTGATTTAAAAGGGATATGCAGGCATTTTTGAAGTAGTAGAATCGCTCTGCATCTTTAATTTGGTGGCAGTTACATCACTAAATGTTTATCAAAGTTGGCTGGATGGTATATTTGAATGTATTTTACAGGATGTAAATTATAGCTTAATGGCAAAAAGGAAAAGATAAATGATGTAATTGTGAACTAACAGGAATAACCTATTTCTACTAAAAAACAAAATAAAAAATATGTAAACTGGGCATCTGACTCAAAAAGGGATCAGTTTATATTAGAGGAAAAGCAAAGGTTTGAGACTAAGAAGAAAGGGTGATTCTTGGCAGATGATGTGATTTGAAAGTCCATATGATTTCAGTGATAATGAGAGGGCTTCTGAGTCCTTTGACAAGAGAAAAAAATACTAATTGCAAATTCTGAGAAAAACTAAATTATATATAAAGTAGTGTATGTGAAAAAGCTAAGTGAAGAATTTCATTATTTTAGCAATTGATGGAGAATTACTTATTTTTCACAGTACTCCTGAAACATTTTTATTTGGAGTCACACAAATGGATGCCATAATATTACAAAAGACTAATAACATGAGTTGATGTACAAATGCTTCTGTCACATACAGGTCGTGACCCACACAATACCCTCATGCCTATTTAACACAAACTCTATTTTATCTACATCTGTATATGGGTGGATAAACATTGATTATTCCAATTACCTTGCATCTCTGCTTATCCACGTGACTAAACGTAACTAATATAGCGTAGGCAAAATTATTCTATTCCTAGCATTAAAAAATATTTAAGGACAATTTTGGCTAACACAGTTACGATTTTTACAACTTGCTCCTTTCTTTCCTATATGCTTGACATATTGATATGCGTTCCAACAGACATCTTGGATTAAAGATGGAAGCCACAGACAAATGCAAAAAAAAAAAAAATGTGAAATTACCTTCAGTTGTTGAGAATATAGAAACCAGCAGTTTAGCTCTGAACACTGTCTTTCTAGTTACAGAAGGAAAATAAATTCCTTCATTAAGTAAGTCATCTTTACATTACTTGCTGTGGAATACACTTCTAACAGGTAAAATGCTTATTTGATAACGTGCATGTTTTTAAATTAATTATATTTAAAGCATCAGAGACTTAATTATAGCTATTTAACAGGAAGTAATTGTTCTCAATCATCCCTTAGAAAAATCAATGGTATTAATAATAATAAAAATAAAATAAAATAATTTAAAAATGATATTGAGTGTAAGCGAATCATTTTATGTATGTCAGTTAAATTTTTGTGGTTGGGAATATTTTAAAGGAAGCTGTGTTCCACATTTTTAAGACAGGGATATTAATCCCAGATAAAGCTCTTAAATTAAAAGTAGTTTTTAGCCTATCAGTTATAATTATGCTCATATACACTAGAGAACGAAAGCATTAGAGTTTGACCTAGTATGGAAAAAGGACAGAATTTTGTAATACTTGCAGTATCTATTTGATACAGTTGATTTTTTTAAATGTGTGAATATATTAATTTTCAGTAAGAAGAAAATATAAAACATGGCGTATTAGTTTGTTAGAGCTGCATAGAATCACACAGTATCACAGTGTGGGTGGCTTAACAGCCACAATGAATTTTGTCATAGTTCTAGAGCTTTGAAAACTGAAATCTAGATGCCTGACTAGCTTATTTCGTTTTGAAGCTCTTTGGCTGGTAAGGTGTCTTCTCTTTCTGTATTCACGTGGGTTTCGTTTTGTTGTATCTATGTCTTAATCTGGTCTTCCTATAGAGATATCAGTCATGATAGACTAGGGCCCACTTCCAGGATCTCATTTTACCTTAACTACCTCCTTGAAAGTTTATCTCCAAATGCAATCCTATTCCAAGGTGAAGAATTAGCATGAATTTTGGAGGGGACACAATTTGGCTCGATATAATTCTTGTACTTATTCAAAAGATTATGTTTTCTCAGGGGACCAGCAGTTAGCGTAATGGCTCTGTCGCTGGACTCCCACGTAGTCGACCTTGGTTTGCCGTCCTGGAGCTGGTGGCTTAAAACTCACAATGGGCCTGGGTGTGTGCATGCCCAAGATCCCGAGAGGAGAATGGAGGAGAAGGGATTGCGGCATGGCCATCCTCCCTGGGGGGTGATTTCTTGCTTTCTGTCTCTCTGTCTCTCTCTGTTTGTCTGGCGAGTGCACGTGCCCTTTTTTGTGATGTACATTTTCTCTTAATAAAAAAAAAAAAAAAAAAAAAAAAAAAAAAAAAAAAGATTATGTGTTCTGTTTTTCTGAGACACAACATAGTTTTTGAAACTTCATGATTGATTGCACTGCTGACGTTAACTGTTGAATGATTAAGATGCAGCTTCATATAAAATTTTATTTTATATATTCCCATATTTTTCCAAAGCATATTTAGCAAAATTTAAAGAGCTACAATAATTGCAAATATATAACAAATGAAAGGATCATGTTCTTTTTGCCAGGATTAACACCTATCTAAAAATATTAATGAACTGCTGTAAGAATGTTCAGTCTTCCTGTTGAATCTGTGAACTCCATGTTGAAAGTGTGAAATCATATCTTCTCACCTTTCTAGTTATTTCAAACATGAGAAATTGGTCTGGGTGTACAAAATATCTTATCCTTTATCACTACATGTTTTTAGAAACCACGTCTCTGGAAGAGCCAGCCTTGTAACCTAGTTGTTAATAGAACTAGATTGAACATGACCAATCACAGTTCAAATCTGGGCCCCAGCATCTTGAAAAACAAATAAGATGCATGTTAATTTGTGACCAAAATCCCCATAAAATAAAGAAATGGAGGAGAGGACTTGTGACGTGACTATGGCCCATTAGGGGTGTTTTCTTTACCCCCTCCCCAAATCTGGTGAACATACATGCTCTCAGGCAATTAAAAAAGAGAGAAAGAAGAAAGAAGGAAGGAAAGAAGGAAGGAAGGAAGGAAGGAAGGAAGGAAGGAAGGAAGGAAGGAAGGAAGGAAGGAAGGAAGGAAGGAGAAAGAAAGAAAGAGAAAGAAAAAGAAAGAAAGAAAGAAAGAAAGAAAGAAAGAAAGAAAGAAAGAAAGAAAGAAAGAAAGAAAGAAAGAAAGAAAGAAAGAAAGGAGAAAGATAATGCAAACAATGCAAAATTAAGTGAAAAATCACATGGCAGTATTCTCGTTCATAAAGTTTTAACAAAAAAAGCTTCTTGCATTGGGGCTGTGAAAGCAAAACTTATATTAGGCAAACTAAAACAGGCCGGCAAGGCCAAAGAGAGAGTGGACAGAATTCCTTTTGAGCTCAATTCTAATGTAACATGAAAAGAAATTTTAAACAACAAAAATGGGGTAGAGTTTTTAAAAGCTGGGTGATGGAAAAGTTTTAGGCTGCTAAGTTTGCTAATTGGCTTTCTCCAACACAAAAATAAATTTCTCCTTGCTTCATGAAAGGAGACAGTTTTGCCACTTGGAGTAAGGTTCCAGTTGAAGTTTGACTCTTACCTCCCTGTAGAAGCTGAGATCTAGGGTGCTATTGTCCATGGTGGTTACATGCCACAAGGATGTTTCACAGACCCTTGAAAAATGTCAATCTTGGGTTATAAAACTGGGAAGAACTCTTAAAAAGATTTAAATCTCAAAGAGGGGGGAAAAAAGGACACTGAGGAAGCAAAGTGATAAATTAAGGAAAAAATCTATCTAAAATTTAGTGAAGTAGAAGGCAATGTTAAGGTCATCTTATTCGGTCAGGATGCTAGAAACATTTATTGGCAATTGTCTTTAGTAGGGTGGTTTCCTATGTTGGATTTTATCAGTTATTTGCAAAGTTTATCCCAGAAATGGAAGATTTAATTCCTGGGACTTCCTACATGCCTTGCCTGTGGCCAGAGCAATCTCTGTAGTGGTGGTTGGAAGTCAAGGAGACATAGCCCCAAATCGTAAGGGCCAATTAGGTATGAGTGAGTCACCCATAGACTACTAGGGGTGCCATTGTAATGTCAAGCACTATTCAAGGCGTTAAGGGTATTGAACCATTAAAAAAAATCAGAGTAGATATTAAAGAATATATGCTGAGAATATGTCTAAGTAATTGGCTTTATCTAATATAAAACATCACGAAAGTTGTTCTATAGTAATAGCACATCATAATTTTATGGTTCATTAACATGCACTTTATATAATAAGTTTTCAATAAATAAGTGATTTTTGTTGTTTTCACTCACAATTGCTTTTAAATGGAAGAGTTAAATAAGAATACACCCAGGCTTTAAATCAGTGATTTATATAATGACTGTATTTACGTAATAAGTTCTGGGTAAAATTTTCAATATCTTGAAAAGTAATAAAATCTCAAGTGCAGTTCTGTTTTATCTCTGAATGTTTTCCTCACTCGCATTTTTCTATACCACTCTGAAACTGAAAATGAACTACACGGTAAATGAATCCATAGCCCTTGATGTTCTGGTCACAGAGATACTAAAAGAAAATAAATCTCACTTGTATTTGTGCAGATAAAATAATTATCCATATTCACCTCAGGAGTATTTTAGGAAACTTTTCAAATCTTCTGTTTCCTATTGAGAATTATCTAATAGCCTTTGATCTGATACTTGTTTAGACACCAAGCTATTGGACTAAATGATGCCCTAAAGCTACCCCTTAGCAAAATTAAAATTCAGTATTTCTGTTGGTAAATTATGATGACTTTATTTAATTAGAGATTTCAAGATGTCTGATTTTTAAAAGTCTGACATCTATTAAGTTTTGCTATAGCCAGTTATTAATTGTAGGAACAGAATTGATGTTTTTTCCTATGAAAGATACTGAATTACAGTGTTTAGAAGAAAAGAAAGCAGATTCATAAACAATATGTAATTGAAGGAAGTATAGGAAGTCTTAAGGATACTTCATTCTGACAACAGCACACAGAAAATGGTCCTTTTTTTTTTTCCCTCTTAATTTGCTATGGGCTATTGCGCTCAGTGGAGAAGGACTTGGAGAGAGAGAAGGTGAGAAAGCACCACACGGTAGATGAGCATGCTTCAACTCCTATCCTTTACTCTCCTCTCTAGATTTTGGACAAACGCACACACAGCCCAGGTGTGTTGTTCAAACCACTATTCCAGGACTCAAACCGCAGTTTGCCATGTGGAATTCAGGCATCTTAACCACCACACCACCTGGATGTCTGAGAATTATTAGCTTTATATAACATACTGCCCTATCCATTGGAAGGGAAGAATAAAATTTTCATTTTTTAAAAAATAAATACTTGTTTAGGTTGAATTAATCATGAAAAGCATTAGATAAAAAAGGCATACAGTCAAATATTTGTCAGATGTGGAACGAATTTTATGAATAAACATGCAAAGTTTAGACTACTTCTGGTGCCCTAAAAAAATTACAAATTCAATTTCTTAGTAATGCAACACTGAAAAAAAGAGCCTTTCAAATAATGCATTATATGACTTGATCCTTAAATACAAAATAATTTTGGAAAAACTTGAAGTTTTTTAGAATGTAAAAAAAAAAAAGAGCAAAATGATGTCTAGCTATGTAGTTGTCTATATTAAAGAAAAACAAGTGGGGGCAGCAGATGGCATAATGGTTAAGGCACTGGACTCCCACATGGTTGACAGAGGTTCAAGTCTCCAAATCAGCAGTTTGAAACACACTGGATACGTGTGCGTGCGTGCCCAAAATCCTAAGAGGAGAATGGAAGAGCAGGATTATGGTGTGCCTATCTTCCCTAGGGATTGATTTCTCAGTTTCTCTGTCTCTGTCCTTTTCTGTCTCTCTGGTATGTACACACACCCTATAGTAAAAATCTCTCTGAAAAATAAAATAATAATAATAGTAAGGTAAAGACAAGTAGACCCTTAAAATTATGAAAGAGAAATGGTGAGTTTGAAGTCAATGAGAGCTATATACAAGAAAGCTTTGAATTAAAATAACATTTAACTGTGTAACCTTGGGGCAGGACAGTTAGCACTCTGTGAGGCAGCCCCACATGGGAAGTTTCCCAGTTCAAGTGCATATGCCTCCTTGAGTACACCCAATCTAAGGCTAGTTAAAGGACGGGGATGGATCATGATATCAAAACTCTGTTGGATCCTGTCTCTTTCTCTGGCTCCTTGTTCTTCACTCATGGAAAAGATAAATAACTTAAAATAGGTAGCATTTCTTTTATATGTTAATGGCAGCATTTTCTTCATTCAGAAAGTAAAGGAAATGAATTACCATAAAAATTAACATTTTATATTATTTGTTATATTAAAAATTTACTAGAGCTTTAATAACATAATATATCAACTTATATTTAGTGGACTGTCTCATTAAGGATAACAATTCACAACTGTGCTAAAAATACTATGTAGGTTGACAAAACAATTTACAAATACAGGAAAAAAATGTAAATTAATAGAAGAAAAATGTTTAATCCTTCACTAAGCTTCCTCCAGGATTCAGACCTATTATTAAATTATAAAATTATAGTTATAAAGTGTAAGTATCATAATAGTTTATTTTAAACTATGTTTAATTATAGTTTACTTTTCATTTACATATCTTATGTAAATAGCTGTATCACTTTTTTATTACTGAGCAAATCAACTAAGCTCTGTGTAGGTTAATTTTCTCAACTATAGAATAGATAAGAGTGCATTCACTTCAAAGCACAAAGACTAGTACCCGGCACATACTAAATGCTATAGATATAAAATAAAGCATAAGCATGTATGAAGATGGTTAAATTGGGGAGAATTATCTATTATAAAAGGACTGAGTATGAGAGACACATCAGGAATGAAAACCTTCTGTGCCAGGCAGAACATTTCCTTGACATTCCAGAATTTTCTGTGTGGATTTTTAATTTTGTCTATATTTTCAAATAATGACTTAAAGATAGATGGAGAATTTCAGAGTATCCAATTTCATTCTCCATGTAATAACTGTCAACGAGTGGAAAAAATAATGGCACTGAATAAAGAATATTAAATACTCTTCAAGAAAAGCATGAGTACCCGATGTAATAAAGTCCCTGCCAATCATTTACATAGAGGCATTTATTTTACCCAGATGGCCAATACGTGACATTAGATGTTGATCTAGATGACAGAAATGATGGACTTTATATGATGCAGAAATAAAATATTGTCATTATCATCATACATCTTGACTAATAACATTTCTTGTTCTTTCTTTGTAAGAAGTACCCTAAGGTCTATTTCCTATAGTTCATATAAACTATGTCTTTGGGCAATAAAATAAAGCAAATCTATAGCAGGTGGTCAGATTTCTTTGGTTTGTTATATCTACCATCTTAGACAATGACTTTTTCATAAGTTATAGTGCCATTCTTAGTGTAACATTGAAGACACGATAAATATTTAACTGGAAAATAAAATGGAGAAAATATACTTCTCTGAAGACATAAACAGACAATCTGGCTTGGTTTCATAAATCTAGCAACTCTACTACACATTTACAAATTTGCAACACTGCATTCTTGTTATCATGGCTTAAATTTATTTTTAAAGTAACACTATTTTCTCGTGTCTATAAATATTTAAGTGAAGAATGAAGTTTTAAAGGTTACATATGCCTGAAGTAATAACTGGCTTATAATTCAAAGGTATTTTATTAATTCAGGTTGTACTAGGCATTTCTTAAAGTGACCCCCCCTGACTTGGAGTGAAGTGTTTCTTATTGGATATGGCCTTAGATCATATGATGGACATCCACTGGGCAGGTTTGCACATACTATTTTGCTTCCCATGTCCAAAGATCATAGGTTAAGAGGCAAAAGCAGAATTCAATTTTGGTCAATATGCTCTGTGGCAGAAATTTAAAATGTGAAAAACATAACCAAAATCTAGGAGGCATTGAATTTAAATCTTGTTATTGAGAATTTTCTTAAGCAGAGACATATCACTCTTGTTGTTCAGGTCCTTGTATCTTCCCTGGTTCATGTTCTTAAGAAAGTTATGTTTTAATGAAAAACCATTCCTTTCATTCTGTGAATTACCTAAAATTGTAACTAGAAAAGTTACATTTTTACATTTAGATTTTCTGCTTACAACTAAATAGCTTTAATTAATACACAACCTCACAGGAAATTGTTAGATAATGTCTATGTGAAAAAATACTAAATAGTAAGAAACTTCCATTCGTACAGAATTTTAGAGTTACAAACAGTAGATACAGTGAGTCTGAATTGCAGTAATTTGATTTACATAGTAAACTACTTATCATGGAAAATTCAAAACAGAAATATATGTAAATTCTTGGACAAGATAAAATAAAAGCATCATTTTTCTTTGTGTCAAGCAGAGATATCTTCTCACAAGGGCCCTGGATCTTCCTTTTACTGTGGCTATCGGCAAATGACTAAATGCTCTGTGTTCTTGTCATTAAAATGTAGATAAGAGCTCATTTCCAATGTTATTTTTAGATTTATTACTCCGATACACATAAAATATTTATTTCAATGTCTGATCACATGAAAAGTACAAATGAGTATCCCCACAAAGATCATTTATACATTTGGAATTTGAAGTAACTAAAGAAATAGTATCATTTTTCTCACCTGAGGTGCATATGTAAATTAAAAATGAAAAAAAATGGTTTATGGAGTACAAGTATTAACTTAGAGATAATAGAGAAGGAAATATTTCTGTAGGGTAAGTGATTTTACAGTTGCTGAATATCTGACAGATAGATATTTTCACAGATTCCCAGGATGAGTTGTAATTTCTCATGCCTGGCCTGCAGAATCAGGGACAAGATTCTGGAAAGCCAGCAGGGAGAGAGACCACAAGTTTCCTTTATTGAAACCAGTTTCAGAATTAGCGAGAAATATAGGGGCCATGCCTGTTTGTTTGTTTTATACTTCTAAACTTATAAATCAAGAATGGTTGATTGATGAGTTTAAAGATTCGTTAAGACATAAGAGGAAATAGTATCAACCAGGCTTCAAATACCTTTTAAAATATAAACTGATTCATAAAATTGGATGACTAGAGTAACACATATAGAAAAATGTGGCCAGAATATAGATATACAGGCAGCAAATAGCAAAGAGATCCCCGTATGCTGAATTACATACATGTATGTGTTGGTCTGTATTATATTATCTCTTTTTTTCTTCTGATATTTTCAGTTTTTCTTGAATAAATATACTGGAGATAAAATAATGACCTCCTGGCACCAGCAGTTGGCATAATGACTATGTTGCTGGACTCCTATGTTGTCGACAGCAAGTGCTGGACCTGGTGACTTAAACTCATGCCGGGCACGTGTGTGTGCGTGCCCAAGATCCTGAGAGGAGAATAGAGGAGAAGGGATTGTGGCGTGGCCATTTCCCCTGGGGGATGATTTCTTGCTTTCTCTCTCTCTGTATCTCTGGCGAGTGCACATGCCCTGTAGCAAAAACCTCTCCAAAAATAATAATAATAATGATAATAATAATGGCCTCCTAAAAATGTCCACAGATTTTATAAATATGTTACATTATATGGCAAAATAGAATTCATGAATACAAAGTTGTTTTTTTGTTTTTGTTTTTTGTTGTTGTTTTTTTGGGGGTTTTATTTTATTTTATTTTATTTATTTATTTATTTATTTATTTTTGCCTTAAAGCATGTGTACTAGAAAGAGAGAGACAGAAAGAGAGAAAAGAAGAAAATACCCCCAGAAGCGAAGGCCATGTGGCAGTTCCTTGTCCCTCATTCTCCTCTTGAAATTTTGGGCACAGGCACCCACTGTGATCTTCCAGCTTCAGTGTCTGGGACTCGAACAGTCGTGGGAGTTCAGTGCCTTAACCACCGCACTACCTGCTGGCTCCTAAAGTTATGGATCTTGAACAAGGAGATTACCCTCCATTATCTGAATTATTCCAGTCTCATCACATGCACGCTTGAAAATGTAGATAACTTAAAAATGTGGAGAACAGGAAGAACAAAGTGTGGGGGGCTCACGCTACGGAAAGAACTAAGCCTGTAGTTGCTAAGTGTGAAGATGAAAGAGGGGGGCATGAGAAAATGAACATGGTGGTGGCTAGAAGCTAAAAACTATGCCTGACCAACAAACAGAAAAGAAATGTAAATTTTAGCACTAAAACCAAAGCTACTGAATCTTACCAACAATTAAAATAAAGAAATTCATGTCCAGAGATTCTAGGAAAGGAATTCGGCATCACTAACATCTCTAGCAGATCTCACCTTTGTGAAACCTGGAATCAGCTGAGTCAACCTGGCCCTCTGATCTGCAGAACTGCGAGATGATAAATTAAACTTATGCTGACAAATTTGAGTAACTTAAAACAGCAGTGGGAAACAATTAGAATAGAAATCAGATATTTGTAGTATTTATTTGTTATTTTTTTCCTATGACTTTTGCAGTAGGGTTCACTTTTTATTGATTTATGAAACAGGAGTTTCATATTATAGGTGAAGATGAGTAGGTGGACATAGAGTTTAAAAAATGCATGCTCTCATAAAAGCAAAAAAAGCAATATGTGAAATAAAATCATCTAAGTTGGATGCTACAGAGAATAGAAGGGCTTGAGTTATGTGTTTGGGTTAAAGTAAGTAAAAGATGATACATGGAAGGTCCTTGACATAATGGAAAAATAAATAGTAAATGTTGTGGTACAATGTTATCGCTTATTCTGTGGAAATCTTAAGAAAGAAAGCGAAGTTTATTTGCTGTGGTTGAATGTGACTGAGTCAAAAGAGCTGAGATATTCATATCAGTGTTTCTATAAGATTGCTGTTCCATTAATTAGTATTTTTAAGTTTTCCTAAGTATACATTATACCTTGTAAAAAGTGTTACTCAAAGCACTAATTTTAGTAATTATGAAAAAAGATGTCCCCAAATCATTAACTGGCTATTAGTATGAAAGAGAAACTAAAAAATACATTTCTCTGGTTAAAACTACAGGATAATGAACTGATAATGTATTGAAATGAGGATGAAAGTAAAATGGGGATAACAATGTCAGTCCAACTCAGGTAATTTGAAAGATGGTCATGTCATATCTGCAATACTGAACACAGAGATTAGATTAAATTGATCTTGTTGTGTTAGTACTGTATGAGTCTGCTATTACATTGCCAACAGAAATACCCAAGACTGAATAATTTATAAAAATGGACTCATGATATGAGTCATGATTCCTGTGGCTGGAAAGTCCGAAGGCTTCACAAAGTAGGGAAGGACAGAAGTTGGAGAACTCTGCCTCATTTCCTTGCCTTATAAACCTGCTGGGACTCCGTCATGAGGGTCTTGCTTTAATTACCCAATCACTTCTCTTCTTTCAGAGGTCTCATTCTTCAACACAGCAATTGCACCAAGTTTTTACCCTCTTAATACCATTGCCATGGCTCACCACATGAATTCTGGGGGAACATATTGAAACTATAGCAAATACCATTAAGAAAGAAAAAAAAGTAGCCTTACTGTATCTGCATAGTGAAAAAATAGATATTGTAATTATTCTAAAGATAACAAATACACTTTTAAAATTGTCTTTATTATTCTTGACCGTTTCAAAAGGTATCTTATGCTTTCCCCTTTAGTTCATTACTTTATAATTACATTTTATATTTTTGTTCTATTTTATTGTTCAATAACCCACGAGTGCCTAGGAAAAGAATAAACTCTAATGGGAAAAATAAGAGGCAAAGACATTTTCCTTGATATTCTGATTAGCGATTGTTCTTGTCCTTTAGAAAGGACTGAAAAGCTAGGAAAAATTACTTGTAAATAATTTGAATTTTCAAAAACCAGATAGTCCAGAAAGCGGACATGATTAAAAACACATGCAAGTTTACTAATCTTTTCTTCAGCTAAACTTCTTGTATCTTATCCACACGATCTTCTCTCTAAGAAAATAGTACAAAGAAAAAAAAAAAAGAAGAAAGGATAAAATAATTAAAATATTTCTTAATGAAATTGCAATTGTTCCTCTACAGTTACCACCTTAGGGTCCTGAAGATGTCACTGTCTCTTGCTTCAGCTATCATTTGTTGTAATTGCTGTTGGTTCAGGATGGAGTCAGGCTGCTTTGCTAGAGAGTCCTGATGAGAAGTGTGTTGCCAATTAAGGTCTAAACCACTTCATTTACTATTTCGAAGGCAGAAACTTTGAGTTTAGTCATTTAGAAACAGGTTTCTGTTCATCGCTATCAATTATCTAAATACCCCTGATCATAGCTGTTAATCTTATACTCCATTTTGCCAGTCAAAATGTATATGAGCTTTGGTGTGCAGTGTGAATGTCTAGTGGAAATGATGCTCTCCTGATGGGCTCTGTAGGGTAATCTTCATATGTCTCGGTATTCAATTTTACTGATTTCTATGAGATATTTTTAGATGAGAGTTTCACAGTAGGTTGTCATTCATAAAACAAACTTTAAAATGACTTGAAAACAATTTATTATTACCATAATGCCAGATAATATGATTTAGATTCTAGTAAATCACCTGCTTTCAGAAGCTCTTCAATGAAACTTTTCCATGTTGTCACCTAACTACAGAGAAATTCAAACACTTTCATCCTAGAGGGTCAGTTAGGCAACATGGGCATGATATTTGGGATCTTAGTAAATGAGATTAAGCTCATCTATCTTTTCAAATTTTGTCTCCACTCTTCCTTATTTGGAGTATTTACAATTGTTGCTTATATATTTTCATTGTTTTTGTTGAGTTTGTTCTGAGTCTTGTAGACCAGGTGTCCCCAACCCCTGGTCCATTGTGCCACCCAATGGGAAGTAGCCATTCCCCATTGTTTGCATTGGTGTCTGGACTCTGTCTCTTGTCAGAACAATGCTGGTATTAGTTTCTCTTTGGAGTATCAATCCTATTGTCCTGTAATTGTTTTGTTGTATATTGCAATGTGGTAGTGTTGGGAATGGGAGGCATGACAGATGTGGTGCACTGGGGTCATTCTGGGGTCAACACCCCCCCACACACACACACACATCCTGTCCATTATTTTTTTGACAAATTTGCTCAAAGGGGACTATTTTCTTTTTTCCTTGTTTCTTCTTCATTTCTCACACAGTAGCTATAACGACTAATTTCATCTGGTGAGTGTCTAAAAAAATCTATTTAATTAAAAATATAGTTAACTAGGGACCAGCAGTTAGTACAATGGCAATGTCACTGGACTCCCATTTAGTCGACTGCAGTTCGAGTCCCAGACCTGATGGCTTAAACTCACACCAGGCACGTGTGCATGTGTGCCCAAGATCCCGAGAGGAGAGTGGAGGAGAAGGGATTACAGTGTGGTCATCCCCCCTGGGGGGTGATTTCTTGCTTTCTATCTCTCTATCTCTCTCTGTCTTTCTGGTGAGCGCACATGCCCTATAGCAAAAACCTCCTAAGAAAAAGAAATATATATATATATATAGTTATAGTTATAGTTATCATGGCCCACAGATAACATAGCAGTTACATCATTGGTTTTCCACAAGGCCGACAGCAGTTCAAGTCCTGGACCAGGTAGCTTGAAATTCATACACAGCACATATGCATGCATGCCCAAGAATCCCTGCAGGAGAATGGAGGAAAAGAGATTTTGGCATGACTATCCCCCTGAGGGGTAATTTCTCATTTCTATCCCTCTCATTGTCTCTGTCTCTCTCTTTCTCTGATAAGCACACACACAACCTAAGGCAAAACCTTCTATAAAACTATCATCTTCCTATCAGCTCTCTATCTATATCTATCTATCTCTATCTAGCAATCTATTTAGCTCTCTATATATAGTTACCACCTTCATTACATAATTATATTTTAGTTATTATAATATTTTCTAAACATTTCTATGTTTAAAGAAAATTTGTGCTATTGTTTTTGACAAGAGGTTTTGTTTAATCCTCTATGAACAGCAGTTCCCGTGTCCAGGACTCAATAAATAGAAGTCTCTTAGTGAGAAATATATTTTCCAAAGTATACAGGTGATGAGGAAATCTAGTCAAAATCTCTCAAGACTCTGACTTCAGATATATTGTGTAGCCAGAGTAAGCTTGAGAGTGTATCCTTGAAGATCAGTGGTCACTTGGTAGAGTCTTGAGCAAAGCAGCTGGACAAACTTCTGCAGAATCAACCTCTTGACTTGAGTCCTGATACAGCCTCAGAAGTATGGATATTTTTCAGCTGCTTGGCTTAAGAGTAAAGACAATTTATAGCCCATTTGGTTTAATCTTTTGGAAGAGAGAACATAAAAATTCAGATAGCAACAAGGTCAGCTTGCACAACTGACTAGTTATGGGAGGTAGTCATATGAATAAATTCACAAGACATCATTGTGATTAATCACTGTTTGCCTTTATGCACAATGGAAGAAATAACCATAAATTGAGTTGCTGAGAATAAAATCAAACATAACAGAATCAATTATTTCATATCAGCTGCAAATCCTCTACTTGTTATGAACACTTACACTTAAAGTTACAAATTGAAATTCTGAAGCATACATTTTATTAACATTTCTAAATTTTATGATATATACACTTTAAGATTGCTATGATGTGAATGTTGGTGTCTCCTAAAACTTTATGTTGGAATCTAATGCCCGATATTATGATATCAAAAGATGAAGCCCAGGACCAGCAGTTAGTGTAATGACTATGCCGCTGAACTCGAGTCCCAGACCTGGCATCTTATACTTACGCCTGGCGCATGTGCATGCATGCCCAAGATCCCTACAGGAGAATGGAGGAGAAGGGATTGCCCTGGGGGTGATTTCTTGCTTTCTGTCTCTCTGGAGAGCGTGCATGCCCTGTAGCAAAAACCTGTCCAAAAAAAAAAAAAAGATGAAGCTTTTCCAAAAGTGATTAATTCAGAAGGATTCCACCCTCATTGCTGTGACTGGTTCCCTTATAGAAATTGAGGGAACTGCCTGTCCCTTCTGTCAAGTGAGATGCAGCAACAACCTGCCATCTACAGTGCAGAGAATACGTCCTTAACAGACAGAACATCTTCTAGCACCTTTAACATGGACTCGCAGTTTCCCAGGATAGTAAGTAATAAATTTCTGTTGTTTATAAATTACCCAGTCTAAGATATTTTAGTAAAGTAACTTAATAGACTAAGACAAAAACATCAATGCTTATTTTTTAAAAGACAGAAAATTAAAATTTTCTATTATGTCCAGTCATCTCCCATCAACCATGTAATTTAGACCTTTATGGTATATCGAGTCAGTGAACCATTTTCCACTCTGATAAAGAAGGTGGGAGCACCTTTTCCTTCTTTCTAGTGCTTTTTCACAATATTCACTTTTTAAAAATTCAACAGAAAGAAATTGATCATGTGGACATATTCATAACGCTGTTAATTTAGAATAAACCTGCTGTGGGAATATTCAGAGTTGACCTTTTCTATTGAATTTGAATTCAATATATGCATTTAAGAATCGTCATATACAATGTATTATTAATATGTATATTCCCAAAGCATTTATAATGAACATGATGGCAATGTTACATTTACTAATCTGTACATACATTAATGTTTTGGTTCATTTGATTAGAGTTTTGAAATTTAGAATCATAAAAATAATTCATGAAGCTATTAACATACCCAGAATCCAGTGCTTTTTGGGTCATTGTGGATAAGACCTGCCTATTGGCCATTTGTGTGTATGTGTGAAAAACTGTTCCAGTAAAGACAATTTTGTAGGTTATCTGTAGTAACACTAGTGAATCATTATTGTGAGTACACAATTGGTTCAATGAGCTATCTACAAACCAAGAGATTATAATCATTAGAAGAAAATATATTTGAATTTTAAAAAGGCTCATAAATAAAATTTTCAATGATAGTGTATGGAAATATTGAAGCATTTTCTATTTATTTGAATTTCACATAATATTGAGAAAATAGAACTCACAAAATGTACATTATTTCCTTGCAGGGAGAGTAGAGTTCATAATATTTAAGAAATTCATATTTTTAATTTTATACCTATGAGAGGGATAAGCATTTCTTGTTACAAAATGTCAGGGTCTATCTGCTTCACATTAATGATTTGATGTAAATTTTAACTGTGAAATTAGTAAATTTGCATGGTAAAATGCTAAATCATTTAACAAATGTTCCCAATTTTTTCTTAAAAATTGCTGTCTAATTATACTTTGATCAGGAGAGACTAAATATTAAAGCACGTCTTTTGATATTAAACAACTTTTTAAATGCAATTTCTTTGTCTTAATTTCTTTGTTTGTACTTATTTATTTATTGCCAGAGGATACATGTGCTCACCAGTGAGAGGCTGAAAATCAGAGGAAGAGGGAAAAGGAGAAAGCAGCCCCCAACAGGGGATAGCCATGTTGCAGCCTCTTCATTTATCCACCCTTTTGGGATCTGAGGTACACATACATAAACCCAGCATGTTTCTCAAGCTGCCGGGGCCCGGACTCCAATCATGCAGTCAGGCATGTGTAATCCAGCTGCCTGAGCCACTAGACTATAGACTGGGCCCTTGTCTGATTATTGTCTATTGAGATCCCTAGTTTATTCATACTCTTCCTCACGTATGTCTCCTTCTAATTCATGAGCAATGAGTGTTATCAAGAAAAGAAGATAAAGTAAGCAAAGACAAGTAATGTTTGGAATACATAAAGAAATCCACATAGAAATGATATTACTTATGTGTGAGCCAAGGTCTTAGGCAAGGGAAACGTAAACCGTATATGTGAACTCTAATGCCAAGGAAAGGTCAGCCCCCAGAAAGCATTTCTGTTGGAGCAGGGGAACAACTTGCTATGGAAGGGACTTACCTATTCTACTCTGCCAGATATTCCTGATCCTGGAATAAAAACAGGCATTCTTTCCATAATGTGGATAAGGAGATGGGATCTCTAGTGGAGGCTGGAAACAGCTGAGGACTAGAGCAAATAAAATAAATAATAAAGTAATAACTGTATTTCTTTTCCTCTGAAGACGAGTTGCTTTTTGAAAATATTTCTTTGAAATAAAAGTCAAGAATTAAGGGAAACCCTAATATCAGATTACAACAAAAATGACCTATTTTGGCAAAATATAGAATTTGGAGGTTAGATAGATGAGAAGGAGAAAACAGAGTGATTATAAAGTTTTCCTGTAGGGACGGGTTGTCTAAAGATCTTGGTCATGTGATATTCTGGGGATGGGAAGGACAGAAACATGGAGGGCTCTAGTTGTAAGATAGATTCGCTGCATTTGGGTAGAGTAGAAACATACTAATTCATTCTTGGCATTGGATGTATATTTTAAAAATAAGCTTGACAAAGAGAAAGACTTAAAAGACCTTCCAAATTAATAGTGATAAAGGTGAGGATTAATAAAAATTAAACCAGTAAAAATAATCATAAGGTAAGAGATGTGGCAAGGCAAAAAAATTATAAAAGTAAAATTCTCATTGTATTTCTTACAGATTATATATTACACATACCTGCTTATGTGTGTGTTTATAAAATTCTAAAATTAATATAAAACAACAAAAGACCAAGAAAAAGTGATTTAGATAAGGTAAAACAAAGCCGGAAACATCATACTTCCTCATTTCAAATTATGTTACAAAGCTATAGTAATTAATATGATACTGGCATAAAGATAGATTCATAGGCGCTAGAACAGAATAAATAGCCTGGAAATAAACTCATGCATAGACGATCAGGTAAAAGCATGATAAGAGAATGTGATGAGTGCCAGGAATGCACAACGGAGGAAAGATACTTTCTTTGATGATGGTTCCAAGAAAAGTGGATATCCACATCCGAAAGAACAAAAATGGATGCTTCTCTTACACTTTATGCAAAAATTAACTGTGTAAGAATTCTCAGATGAAAATCAGGGGGAACCCCCATGACATCAGTCCCTTTGATTTTGTGGGTCTGTACCAAAAGTTCAGACCATGAAAAAAAAAAAATACACTTGCATAGAGTGGAATGATACGCAGCGTAAATAAAAGAAGAAAATCCTACCACTTGGGATAGCATGAGTGGACTTGGAGGACATGCTATGTGAAAAAAGCCGGTTCTGGAAGGACAAATACTACAAGATACTATTTACATGAGGCATCTAAAATAATCAAACTTAGAGAAAGAGAAAACAGGATAGTAGTTTCCAGAGTCTGGGTTGGAGGGAGGGGAGAAATGCAGAGTTGTTCGCTAAGTAAAAATTTACAGTTAAATTAGGTAAGTTCTAGATACTTGTTATTCACAAATTGTCTATAGCTAAAAATACAGTATTTATGCACTTACAAATTTGTTAATAAGGTAGATCTAATATTAAGATATGAAATAAGAGAGCCAGGTAGTGGCACAGAAGGAACATAACATAAGCAGTTCCTGGTTTCATATCCTAGGACCCTTGAAGCTGCTTGCTGTCAGTACTACACTATCTAGATACTTTGGGTTTTTTACATTTTTTGTTAATTTTGTTGTGGTAAAAACATCATGAAGTCTACCCTTGATTTAACTATTTGTGATCTTTTTTCTTTTTTTTTTTTTTTTTAGAGGTTTTTGCTATAGGGCGCGTGTGCTCGCCAGACAGAGAGAGACAGAGAGACAGAAAGCGAGAAATCACCCCCCAGGGGGGATGGCCACGCCACAATCCCTTCTCCTCCATTCTTCTCTCGGGATCTTGGGCACGCACGCTCACACACACCTGGCGTGAATTTTAAGTCACTGGGTCCAGGACGCATACCGTGGTCGATTACGTGGGAGTCCAGCGACATAGCCATTAAGCTAACTGCTGGTCCCAACTATTTGTGATCTTTTGTGATTTCAGATAAATTTCAGAATTTTTTTCTTTTTCTGTTAAAAAATACTATCGAGATTTTAATACGGATTGCATTAAACCTATAGGTCATGTTCGGTGGTATGGGCATGTTAATAATATTAAGCCTTTTAATCATGAACACAAGATTTCTTTCCAATTGCTTCTTTTTTATTTTTTTTTTTTTTTGAAGAGGTTTTTGCTATAGGACGCATGCACTCGCCAGAAAGACAGAGAGACAGAGACATAGAAAGAGAGAAATCACCCCCCAGGGGAGGTGGCCATGCTGCAATCCCTTCTCCTCCATTCTCCTCTCGGGATCTTGGGCACGCATGCACACACCCCCAGCGTGAGATTAAGCCACCGGGTCCAGGACTTGACCCCTGGTCAGCTACATGGGAGTCCAGTGACATGGCCATTACACTAACTGCTGGTCCCGCTGATTGCTTCTATCTTGATACTTTTTTAAGCAATGTTTTGCAATTGTCGATGTATAGTTTTACTACCTCTTTAGTTAAGTTTATTAAATATTTTAATCTCTTTGATGCTGTTATTAATGAGAAGGTTTTCATAACTACTTTTTAAGATACTTCATTGTAAGTGTAAAAAACACAACATTTTTGTATGTCGAATTTATTATTTATTCTATAAATCGGAGATAAGCCTTAATTTTCATTTAAGTACATTGTCAATTCTACTTTTCCCTTTTCTGCTAAATTTAAGCTTCTTAATTAGATTGGCAAAATTCTTCACTGTTTAAAATGCATCATTCTTTTCAAAATATTTTTTCTTCTGGAATATTTAGAATCATATATTATGAAATTTGCTTTCTTTGACATATGAAGAGATTTCAAAGAGTTTATGAACAATGTGTATGAAAAATGCATAGATTCCAAAAACTTTTTACAACTAAAGAAACTTATACTTTAATTCTTTTTCTTTCTTTTCTTTTCTTTTTTTAAATTTTTTTAAAGAGAGATTTTTGCTATAGGGCATGAGTGTTCACCAAAGAGACAGAGACAGAGATACAGGAAGCAAGAAATCACCCTTCTGCAGCAATAGTCACACTGCAATCCCTTCTCCTCCATTCTCCTATCGGGATTTTGGGCATGCACGCACATGTGCCTGGCATGTTTTAAGCCTCCGGGTCAGAGATGTGAACTGCAGTCAACTATGTGGAAGCCCAGTGATGTAACCATTACTCCATCTGCTTGTTCATAATTCCATTTTTTTTCCTATGGATATTTTGAAGTCCCCTAGTAAAGGAAGTTTTACACTCTCTTCTCATTTTTTAGTGATAAAAATGTTTTCAGAACTATTAGTTTTAGTCTCTGAATCAGATCTCAATACCTTTTATTATATCAACACTTTAGCAGTGTGCTATATTTTATTCATTGTCAAATAAGAAAAAAGATATCTTTTAGTTACAGGTAAATGACTAAAATTGCCCTAGTCTTAAAATACACACACACGGGGTCTTCAAAAAGTTCATGAAAAAATGTATATTATAAAACAATTATGCATGACTTTCAAAATTTTTGTACCAAAATGGTCGTAGTTTAATTAAAATTTTCTGTGAACTTTTTGTAGTATCCTTACATATATACACACACACAAAAATCCCATCTAGCAGGAAGCTTGGGCACACAGTTTAATATACTCTGGAAAACAGCACAAGGAATGTCACAGGAAAAACCACCAAAGCTGATTATTTTAGAAACAGGGTTTATTACACTAAACATGATGTACGATACACACTGATAGGTAGTCTTATCAAAACTTCCATACTGGATTAAAGTTTATGATTACCTATAAAAACAACTCTTTTCTTCTAAAAGAGTCTCCATGACAAGAAAAAAAAAGTGTGGAAATTCCTTGGAATCCCCGGGAAGATAAAATTCTATTGCCCACTTAATAAAAAAATAGCAAGAAAAAACAGAAGCAGAACCAGGCTTGGAAAGAACAACAGGGTAGCTCCTATGAAAGTATTTATAGCTCTTAGAACAGCAAAAAAAGGTTGCTGATACAAGAGACTGTACGTCATGGAGAAATACAGCCCTAGCTGCAGAAACTGGGTGATACTTCAGACTAGCATTATTTGAGGACTGCCCAGGTATATTCTTTTATATAAGAAACTTGTGTATAAATGTCTTGGTAACCACAGGGGCATAATATGACAGAGAATACAGTTTTATATTCAAGTACATACCTTCAATGCATTCCTTCCTGAAAAAAAAAAAAAAACCCTCAGTTTTAGTTGAGGAAGAAATACATCTAGGAAAAACAACATAGTTCTCCACTTCAATAAATAATTCCAAGTTGACAAGTAAGCCAAATCATCCTGATAACAGCAAATAAATTTGGTCTCACCCTAGTGTCAGAATATATTCTTATGAAACAAAATCATTTATTTCTGTTCTAAGTTTTTTACAGAAATATATTACCAGTGGATTTTCCTCTTTAAGATTTTTGCATTCATTGGAGAAAGAAAGAGAGAGGCAGTGAGAGGGAAGGGGAAAATACCTCTCTGCGCTAGAGGGGATGGCTATGCTGCAAATCCTTCTCCATTCTCCTCCTGGAAATGCCCAGGTGTGAGTCTTAAGCTGCTGGATTCAGAACTGGAACTGTTGTGGCCATGTAGGAGTCCACTGCTTCAATCACTATACCACCTGCTGGGCCTCCAAAGGAATATTTTGAGGACAGTATGAAAGGAAAAACATTATGGGACCAGTAGTTAGCATAATGGCTATGTCCCTGGACTCTCATGTAGTCGACTGTGATTCGAGTCCCAGACACAGTGGCTTAAACTCACACCGGGTGCATGTGCGTGCGTGCCCAGGCTCCTGAGAGGAAAAAGGAGGAGAAGGGATTGTGGTATGGCCATTGCCCCTGGGGGGGTGATTTCTCGCTTTCTGTCTCTCTGTCTCTCTAGCGAGAATGCACACACTATAGCAAAAACCTCTCTAAAAAAAAAGGAAGAAGAAAAAAGGAAGGAAAAACATTAAATGAGGATGAAAAGTCAGAAATTTGAAAACAGAACATAAAAAAAGACCTCTAATTTTAACTGATAGTCACTGAGCACTATCAATGAGCTACAAAGTTTACTTAGTTATTTGAGCACATTATATCAGAACTTTCCATTAATATACACACTAATTTGAGTTATGAATTGGCCAGGAAAAGCAGTCTTAGACTCAATAGGTCCTTGCACAGGTTGGCTATAGCCACAACTGACCTGTTAGCCATGGGCATTTAATACAAAATGTGCACAATGTAGACTAATTGTGGTACTTGGTGGCAGAGAGGCAAATGACACCTCTCCTTCAGTTCCATGTATTCTGCGATACTCTGCCAAGAATTTATTCTCTACATTTGTGATGGTACCCCCTAAATATCATAAGAATTGTGAACCATGAGGTTTATTTTCTCATTTTACTTCAAGAATATTTGAAATTAATAGCCGTATTTTATAGATAAGAAACGTGTTAGATAAGTGAATTTGTCATTGCCATTTCCATGACAAGACCTATGGCTACTTTAGAACTTCGTAATGTGACCCAGAAAAATATAACTGAATATAATTCTACTTATACCATACTTAGTACAGGAAATATTTTGTTTGACAATGGATCATTCTAAGGAAACTGAGGGTGAGAACTGATTTTACCTTAACATGCTAAACCATTGAATCATTACATTTTGTCGAAATACATTTTGTCTTAAGCGTACAATATTTCTAACTCTTTGCCTTATTACTGAAATCATGTTTTAGTAAGCTGGGAGTTTTTCTATGTGGTCTATGATCTCAAAAAACTCATTAAGCAAAAAATAAAACAATATCTTCGTGTCACATTAAAATATTAACTAGCTAGGACAAATCTACTCCCTCTTTTTCCTCTTTGCCATTTCACCCTTGAAATACAAAATTACACATTTTTTTTTTTTTTACTAAGTGAACACTTTAAGAGAAATCAGGAATCAGTCAATAATTTGTAAAATCATGGAGAATTTACAAACAATCAAATGTTGAACAGAGTCTTGGAACCAAACAGCAAAGCTGTAGCCGAAAATATGCAGTAGAAAAGATGACAGTCAGCCCTGTCACCTACTCCCACATACCCCTTCATACCGTGCTCTGCATTTGCCTGCTCCAGAGCACTCACTTGGCAAATGGCCATTGCTACAGCCCACACAAAATAGAGCGCTCTTGTATACAGTTGGACAGTGAAACATTGAGAGGAAAAGGAGTAGAGAAAGACCATAAGTGAGTTTTAGGATACTGTCTTCATTTTAGTAGGTGAGAGGAAAAAGAGATCTAATGAGGCAATGCTTTCTTTATTTCCATTTTTGTTATTAAAATTGTTGGGTGGTCTTTTGGTTTTTATGTACCAATTGTATTGAGGTAAATGTAGCTGAGCACTCCTCCTAGAACAACATTCATATCCCTATACTCCATACTCAGTGCCAGAAAAGCAAGGGAAATAAAGATGAAAACTCATCTCCTTTGGCAGACTCACCAGATCAATGCCTAAAAAAGTGTTTTGGGAGGAGTTACCTGATTAAGATGCAAGACTGTGAGTGCGTCCAAATATATACTATAAATGAGAAGAGGAAATCCTCTTTCTCTCTACTGACACATCCTAGAGAAAAGTCTCATTTACATGTCCTCTTTAAAAAATATCTTGCACCACAGAAATAAAAAGGAAAACTATCAGAAAAAATTTCATGTTCAAAAATAATTCAAGCAAAGAGAATAAAGCAAACTTTTTGAAGCAACTACTTTTCTCCTCTCAAATTGCATCATCTTTTAATATCTGCGGTATTCTTTTGCACATTGTTACATACATGATAGAGAGAATAATGGGACCAATAAATACATTAAAAATTAAACTGGTAATCACAGATTTACCTGCAAAAGATACATATCTTGGAATGTCATACTATCATTATTAACGGCTTCTCTTTCTTGGAGATTCAATTACAAAATGTAAAACATGCCTTGTGTCATCTTAAGGTGTCATGCCCAATGCACTGGATTATTGGATCGAGAAGATGCCATTACTATATATTTTGGGACTTGACATACATTCAATGATGAATATTAATAAATCAGATATATCAGTTTTGTTAGATAACCTAGGTTCCATCTAAATGTGTTAAAGTCACAATTCAACTATTTTGTTCTCAGGTGAGTCGAGAACGTATTTTGTTACCATTTAACTTGATTCTTTAGGAATTCAATAGATTATTCCATAGGTATAACTGTTAAGAGTAAGGAGATAGCTAGAGTAGAGTAGCAGTATTTGTTTTAGTACAGGTCAGTTATGTGCTGCCTCGTGTCCTCTTGTTGAGTCCTAACCCCTAGTTTCTCAGAATGTAACTATGATAAGAGGCGGCATCTTTAAAGAGGTAAGTAAGTTAAACTGACTTCATTAGGGTGATCTCTAACTGTATATGGATGTATGCTTATTACAAGAGAAAATTAGACATGGACAGAAGGTAGAACATGTGAATACACAAGGAGAAAATGTCCATCCATAAAAAAAAAAAGCCTCGAAAGAAAAACAATCATGTTAACACCTTCATCTCAGACTTCTAGCCTCCAAAAAAGTGAGAAATTTTGTTTTTCAATCCATCCAGTCAGGGATACTTTGTTAAGGCCACCCTAGCAAACTAATATCACTGCTATATATATTTATTAAATTAATCTTTAGCCAAATTAAACCATTTTTCTAAACAACTGATTAACAAATGCCAACATTAGCATCACATTACCTTCTACTCTTGACCAAAGAGGGACATGATTGTATTGTGTGTAGGCTGTTTACAGAGGTGACGCATGGCACAACAAAGCAGGAGAAAAAAATCATCCTCCAGAAACGTTCCCTAGTCTACCTTAAAAGTTGGTGGTACAGCAGGCCCCCTTATCCATGGGAGATATATTCCAAAACCCCCTAGAGTATATCTGAAATTTGGTAGTACCAAATCTTATGGATATTATGTTTTTCCAATACACACATCCCTATGATAAAGTTTGATTTAAAAATTTAGACACAGCGTGAGATTATTAACTACTACTAATAAAATAGAACAGTTATAACAATACACTGTAATAAGAGTTCTGTGAATGTGGTCTCTCATTCTAAAAATATCTAATTATAATGCCTTGGGGATCCTAGCAATTTTAGCATATAGTTTATTTTTCTTTCCTTAATAGGTCAAGAACTTTCACATTTCCACTTAAAGTAAGCCCTTTAAGGTTTGTCTTTGGCATATCCAAATCTCAAAAATCACTACTCTTATTCTTTGAGCTAATATTAAGTAAAATAAGAGTTACTGAACACAAACACTGTATGATAGTTGATCTGATAACCAAGAGGAGTACTAAGTGACCAGAGAGCAGGTAGCACATACATGTAATGGTACACTAGACAAAAGGCTGATTCATGTCCTGGAAGAGAGCAAAATTGCAATGAACAAATTACAACTTATGAATCATTTATTTATGGAATTTTCTATTTAATATTTTCAGATTGCAGTGAATAAGAAGCCCTCTTGTGCCTCTTCCTGTGGTGTAAACTGAAAATTAAGAATTTTTATTCTCAGGGAACTTCTCCCTAATCCTGCTATCTAATCATTATGAAAATCCCTCTGCTTTGTCCAAGTCAGCCTAGACATGCTTATGGCTTCCCAGTTCTCTGAAGGGAATCCCTTGTGTCCAGAATGCAGTTCCTATCCCATAACACCGGTGTGTGGAGTGTCGTAAGTCTAGACATCCAAATCAAATTTCCTATGGGAGCCCATCCTACTTGTACCAACTAACCCAAAACACTGTGAAACTTATTTTTAATTTTTTTTTCAATGTAAAGCCTCCTTAGTATTTTATCAGTAGAGAAAACAAGCTTGAATCTATATATTTCCGATTCAGTTCCATTTCTGCTGTTTAAAAGCTCAGTGAACTTGGATAATTGCTTAATTTATATGTATCTCAGTGTCTCCATCTGAAGAAAAATGTTCAATAATACTTTCAGGTTTTTAAATTATTAAACTAAAAAACATACAGAAAGCTTCTGGTAAAATTATAGTATATAGGTCTCTGCATATATTATCTTTTAAATATGCCAATGTAACATAAACTGAAAGGTTTATACTTTAAAAAAAAGAAAAAGAATTTTACTTTTATACAGATTAAAATATATCTTAAACATCTACTTCTACTAAAAATGATAATCCATATGGATTATATTTAAATTACTTTATAGAAATATCTAGTGTCCTAGAATTTCCAATAAAAAAGGTTCCTAAATTATTCTAGTAATTTCCTCTAACTAAAATTACCAACATTTCAAACCAATATTGGTCAATGCCTTCGTTTTAAAATGCTTTACTCTTTTAAAGAGTAAATACATTAATGCATTATATGTATTAATGCATGTTCTATAAATACCATCTGGCTGCAAGACTTGTCCTAACTGTTGCATATTATAATGTATTTTTTAAGACAAGAGTATTTATTCAATATTTAGCATAAAACATTGCTGTGATAGTCCAGGAGTACATTAATAAATTTAGGGATGTTTGGCAGAACATTACTGGATTAAAAAGTTACTTGTCTAGCGTCTTGTAACATCTCAAGGAAGATAAGTTACATACATAATGTATAATGCTCATGTCAAATGCTTACCTGGTTAATTAGTTGTGCAAGTATTATTTAAAAATAAAAAATGAGCTTCTATGGTATAGTGATAGCGTGCCAGACTGCGGTGCTGGAAACCACATACCAGCCACGGTTCAAAACTCCCTTCTGGCTAACCTGAAACATGTTAGGCACACGTGCAAGTGCCCAGAATTCTGGCAAGCTGGAGGACTGGAGGAACGAGATCATGGAGTGACCAGACCCTGTAGGGAGTCTCTCTCTTTCTCCTGTTCACATTCTACAATATCACATGAACAAAGGAAGGGAGGAATGGGGGAGAAGAGATTGTGGCATAATGACTATTCCCCATGGGGGAAGTACTTCCTCACTTTCCTTCTCTTTCTTTAGCTTTCTCTCTAGCAAGCATATGTACCCTTTTGCAGTTTAAAAAAGAAAATACATTTGATAAGAAAGGTAAGCTCTTAGGAACATAAGATATATTCTGTCTCATATTTGAGATAAATTTATAAATTTTCAAAAGGATTCATATGTTTTGCTAATTTCCTCTTTCCTTTTAAAATTTAGACTCAACTAAAATGAAACTAAATCAAATCATTAAATTTATATTGCAGGTTTGACTTATCCTCATTTTAGGGTTACAATAGTAAACAAAAGCAAAAAGATAAATATTTATGTATTATTGAAATCCTTGCTCTCATATTTTTTTCATTCTTTAACTTTATTGTTTTGTTGTTGTTTTTCCTTTATTACCAGAGGTGTGTGCTCACCAGAGAAAGGAAGAAAATAATTCCTAATGGGATGTAGTCACGCTGCAATTCTTTTCCTCTAGTTCTGCATTCCATCAGGATTTAGGGAATGCATGCACATATTCCCAGTATATTTTTAAGCCCCCAGAGCCAGAAATCAAACTGTAGTTGGCCATGTGGACCCCAGCTTCCAGTGCATAATGCCTACTATAATGCTGATCATCTCTGAACTTTTTTCTTAATTCTAATTAATAAATATCTATAATGTCAAGCTGTTCAGTAATTTCATTTTGATTTAGACTAATAAAACAAAAGACTAATTTTAGAATATGTATAAATATATATTAAATTATTATATTAGTTCAATCTTACTGTACATATAAAATGAATGTATATCTTAGACATTTAAAGATTTAAAATGTGTGAATTCAACATTAGAGAAATTTTCTTCTTATAAAAAATTCTTGAACTTGTTAGATTTTTGCTGTTGGGTGCATGTGCTCATGAGAGAGACAGAGAGACAGAAAGCAAGAAACCACCCCTTGGGAGGATGGCCATGTTGCAATTCTTTCTCCTCCATTCTCTTCCTGGGAAATTGAGCGTGCACATACACATGCAGAGCATGAGTTTTAAGCTGCCAGGTTCTGGACTTGAACTACAATCGACTACATGAGTCCAGTCATGTAACAAGTATGCCATCTGCTGCTCCCTAGAATAATATTTTAATTGAAAAATTAAAAAAAAAAAGATGAACCCCATCAGTAGCTGCTGTATAATATAAAAATCATGCCAGGCAGTGGCATAGTGGTTAAAGTGGCTAAACTGTCCAGTTCTAGGCCTGGACCTGGCAACTTGGAAACATGCAGACACTCAAAATTTTCAGAAAACAGAGAGAGAGAGGAAAATAAATTTCAGCTGACTGGGGAGGGGGGCACTGATTTCTGACATTTCTTCCCTTTCCCTCTCCCAGGCCAGTGTAAGTACCCTCTGGCAATTTTTTAAAAAGTTATATCATCTAGGGGGACCAGACAATTGCATAAGGGTTACATCGCTGGACTCCCACATGGTTAACCAGTTTGAGTCCCGGACCTGGTGGCTTATAACTCACTCCAGGCACGTGTTTATGCTTGCCCAAGGTCCCGAGAGAGGAATGGAGAAGAAGGGATGAGAAGAAGGGATTGCATCCTTGCCATCCCCCTGGCCAGGTGATTTCTTGGTTCTGTCTCTCTGTCTCTCTGGTGAGCATATATTCTCTGTAGCAAAAATCTCTCAGAAAAAAAAAAAGTTGTGCCAACAAATTAAATATACTTTAACAATATAAAAAGTAAAAAATAAAAATAATGAGTGTTCAGTTTTGTAGCTTCCACTTTGAGAATTGATTGCATTAATTACCTTAGTTCATAAGAAATTTGGTGACATGCTCAGCAATATTGGGGTATAAGGTTTGAGCCACAGTACCATTGTTAATATCACAATAATTAAGAGATACTAGAATATGGTACAACCTCGCATTTCTGGCCAATTTCGTTACATGCATTTAGCTTTTTAAAATAATCAAATTTATTTTTGGGACCAGCAGATGGTGTAATGGTTACGTCGCTGGTCTCCCACATAGTCAACTGCTGTTTGAGTCCCAGACCCGGGAGCTTAAAACCCACACTGGGAGCATGTACATGCATGCCCAAAATCCTGAGAGGAGGAGAAGGGATTGTAGTGTGACTATCCCCTGTAGGGGGAGATTTTTCACTTTCTGTCTATCTGTCTCTCCAGTGAGTACACACACCCCACAGCAAAAACCCTGTCTAAAAAAATTAATTTTAGATTTTTGCTCATGCGTTGACTGGGAGAGAGAAAGAGATGAGGTTGGAGAGAAGAGAGCGAGAAAGTAACTCCCAGAAAGGATGGCCTTGTCACAATCATCTCTCTTATATTCTATTTTCAGGATTTTGTGAATGTATATCCATGTCCCCAGCATGATTTTTCAAGCTGCCATATCCTGGGCATGTACTGAGGACTTGGTTAAGTGGGATCCAGTGCCTTAACCACCATACCACACTCTGTGCTGCATTTAGCTCTATAAAGATACGTTCACAGTACCTTTTACGATGTCTACTTAGGATTTTATTGAAACGATGTTAATTATTCTCTAATATTTATGTGCATTATTTATTGACTTTTTTGTTATTTTCTATTTGAACTTCATTTGTTAGGGGAAAAAAATCCCATAATATGCAGTGAATTTTTCTCTGTATAAAAACCTAATTTTTAAACATATTTTAATATTCTTCAATAGCATGCTGCAGAATCTAAGTTCAGAGGAAGAAAACAAAAAAGTGGATGTCCAGGAGAATAAAGTTTTAAAACCTAAAATAATTTTAAAACTTAAATTCATGGTATTTATTAAAAACAGTGGGGTATGCATTCTGATATCAAGTTTAGAATCAATTAAACTGTACAAACCCCATTATTTTTTTTTCCTCAGAGACAAAGTTCAGCCTTTCATTCATAGTCCATTAAGGATAAATGTTTTACAAATCTTCTTCCAGTAACTGTGTCGGCAGCTGAAGCATGTAAAATTTTACCACTGGGAGTTTTAAAAGAAATGAGAAAAAGACTTCCATGAAGAAATATTTTCAGGAGATTTTCACTTCAATTGGACCTTTCAACAACAACCATAATTTTTTTTAATCCAAAATACATGTACATACAGCAAAATTGTTATAGCTTAGAGAATATTCAAATTATAATTTAGAAAATAGCAATGGTTATATTAAAAGAATCATTGACTTTATTAAATAATTTAAATAAAATTTAATTATCTTTTGATATCTTAAAAAAGTTCAGATTTTAAATAAAACTTATATTAATATCATATACATTATTCATTTATATCAGAACCTTCTCTGCCTTTTTTTATTATCTTCAATTTTAAGATATGCTAGTCATGAGAATTTTTTTTCTCATGTGTTGAAGAAAATCGTAAGAAATGTCAGTATATAACTTTTATTGGGGATATTTTTATAACTATGTAAGAAATAATAGTAAATGTTTCCTGACTATATACACATAAGAAATTTTATTTCAAATATTTTTTATAACATGTATTTGTCCTTAAATGCTTTAAAATCTTTATGGATTTTTACTTAGTACACAAATAAGGAAAGTAAATGACATCATAATGCTTTATTATACAGAATACAAATAGATATTTGTGCCAAGTGATCATGATCAAATTAAAACATGAAATATACCATACAATTTTGTGTATTACGCAGGATATTTTGAATTGGATAGTTGGGAAGAGATTTTTTTGTTTGTTTATTTTTGTTTGTTTTTGTAACTAGACATATAGATAATTGAGACCATAGTCTCAGGAATAAGTCAAAATGAATATTAGTAGTTGGCCAGTTGAGGTGAGTACATACCAAAGGAGAAGATCTAGAAAAGATATTAAGCAGAATGAAAGCAATAGAGTCAGGAAGCATGAAAGAATTCAGGAAGTACAAGGGAGATTGGGCTAAATTCACTGTAAAGTTCAGGAAAAGACAAGATGTAAATATGCAGAGCATTCGTATACCTTTGGCCTCTGGGTTAAGAAGATATTTTTAAATATGAGTAATATTTATCTCCATGTTTTCACAACATATTAAAAGAAATGTCTCTTAACATATTTACAAAGACTGTGACTAAAAGTGGTTTGGAGTACATTTAAACACAATGTTTTAAAAAATGAACAGAATTTTTAATATAGAGTGAATTTGAGGGGATTTAGTATGTAATTATGATACATCCTAAATCTCTGAAGAGAGGTATTATACCTACTACATCAAAATTATTAGGTCGAAGGGATCTGTGGGTCAGGAGCTGAGAATAGTACATAATTTGGAGAAAAAAAATGCTTTGTCCTTGGCATAAAATATATATATTTTTTTGAGAGATTTTTCACTGTAGGGCGCGTGCGCTCGCCAGGCAGACAGAGAGAGACATAGAGACATCACCCCCCAGGGGGGATGGTCACCCTGCAATCCCTTCTCCTCCATTCTCCTCTCGGGATCTTGGGCACGCACGCACACGCGCCCGGCATGAGTTTTAAGCCACCGGGTCCAGGACACGAACCGCGGTCGACTATGTGGGAGTCCAGCAACATAGCCATTACGCTAACTGCTGGTTCCCAAGCATAAAATATTTTTGATGTAAAAATATTTTTGATGTATTTTATATGGGAGCAAATACAATCAGTTACTGAGAAAATAATCATGACAGATGGAAGTTTAGAGTATTTGTCAAATAATTTTATTTTGTTCACATCAAAAAAATCTCTTTTAAAACAAATGCTATACTGGGATACTGCCCATTTATAGTCTATTCAATTCACAATATAAAATGAAACATACAAGCAGAATAATTTTTTAATTTATTTCTAATGTTATTGAAGTATTTCATCGTTCTTTATACTGCTTTTCACCTATGCCTACTCATATTAATAGTCTATTCATTTTTATAGTAACTATTTTAGGCAGATTATTATTTATTAAGCTATAATTATTTCCAATTTTAGATACCATTAATTGCTCACAAACACCTTGCTGAAGAAGCAGGTACCATTTACCTCATTTTAAATATAAGGAAACAGGCAACTATGAAGAAATTACCTATATAACCATAAAACCAATGCAACCAAGTAGCACACTTTTTATTGTGTTAAAGTCTGTTTTTGGTACACCTGATTTATTAAACAGTTATTTAAAGATATTTAAATAACTTAAAATAATTCAAAAGTTATGTATAATCTCTTAAATTTCAAGATGAAAATGAATAACAAATGCATTTGCTCCATGGTATTCTCTGAAGAACATTATTTATGAATGTCTATCCTTCAGCAATTTCTGCTGTTTTTGCTAAAATCGATATACCATATGGTCAATTGACAATGACTCTCCTCCTTCCTTGTATAGGATAACATTTTTCTAACTTGAAAAAGAAAATAGCTTCATTTTAAAATTCTCAAAATTGCTACAGTATTCCTAAATTTTGTGTCTCACTGTGTATTGTAGTCACATATGCCACACTTAAGAGTCAGATTTTCCCAGTGATGAACATAGAAATTGCTCATGTATCAAAGATTTTATTTAACTCATTAGCTAATCAGAGAACAGTATACAAGATATTTTGACTGATTCCAAATAGAATTCAGTTAACACTTGCATAGGGAAATGAAGAATGAAAAAATTGATTTAAGAAAATATGCAAAAATTCATGAAATGGGTCAATATCCACAGTACAATAATCAAATGCATTTCAGAAGAGCAATTTAGATATTTATGAAAAATTTATTGGAACTCCTCTCAGTTTTCTACATTGATACAGAGATAGTTCATAAAGCAATTGATAGGAGAACAGCTCCAATGCTGTTCAAAACCTTTGTTGAATCAGATGTTCCAAAAGAGAAAAGAAATGAAGAATTCCTTTGTTAATTTCAATTCTTTCACAGTTTTTTGTCTACAGACCCCTTTGGCCATCATGATGATTATAATCTTAAATGATATTATTTATTACAAAATCAGACTAGTCTAGGATTTTTTTGTAATGTTTATTAATTTAGTCCAGAGTGAGAAAGAGAGTGACAGAGATACAGTGCCCCAGCCGAGTCTCCATGCTGCAATCCACCCCCAGCTTCAGCCAGCCCAGATCAAGTGTGCATACACAGCGTACTCATTAAGGTCTCTGGTCAAAGACTGGCAACCTTCCCCATAAATGTCATACTCGTAGGCAATAATGTTTTGCTACTGCATGTCTCTCTATCCCCTTTATTTGATTCTGATTGGTTAGTTTCATAGGTGAGGCAAGTATTAATTAATCTTCTAGCTCTCCTTGAGATTTTCTTTGAAATCTAGAGTCTTATAGTATTTGAAAAGTAGTAATGCCATAACACTAATTTTTGTGTAGAAGTGTCCATAAGGAATCTCTAACTGGACTTTAAAAACTCTGTAAACTAACCATTTAAATAATGTCTTTATAACCTCTGAATGACTCTGACAACATTATATAATCACATAACAAGAGGGAAAGATCTTCCTGAATTACAGACACACAGACAACTTCAATTTTATAATTTAGGCATAGATAAAAAAACAAAACAAACAAACAAACAAAAAAAACGATGTCCCAGCAGGTGGCATGGTGATTAAGGTGCTGGACTCCCACATGGCCCACACAGTTCCAGTCCTGTACCCAACGGCTTGAAATTCATGCTGGGCCTGTGTGCTTGAATGCTCAAAATCCCAGGAGAAGAATGGAGGAGTAGGGATTGTGGCATGACCATCTCTCTTGGGATGATTGGTTTCTCCCTTCCCCTTCATTGTCCATCTCTCTCTCTGTGTTTCAATCCAGTGAGCGCATGTGCCGTATGGCAAAACAAAAACAAAAACAAAAACACACAAATACCCTATAACTATATACAGACTCATTGCTCATTGGTCCTGATATTAAAGAATGCCTCTGCTTCTTCATGTGCCCTAAAATAGAAAAATATACACACCAAAAAATTCTACCAGACTGAAAATCAAAATCTCTGTCATCTGTCACCGAACAAATAAATCTCTATTATTCATTAATCCATTTACAGATCACCAACTGGTCAGACATAAAACCAAACTCACAATTAACACTGTTACTACTGGAGAAAGACTTATTAGATGTAAGCTAACGAGAAGCAAAAATAGAACAAAATCAGTGTGGAGGAGAAACTACAGAAATAGAATCAGCCAAGTTAAAGTTTTATTCCTACTTGAAACTCATCTGTGGAAGTCAAGAAAAGTCCTGCTCGACTGTAAGATTCCTCAGTAGCACATTTCTCCAGCAAGACAGTTTACCAGGTTTTTCAGTTGAATCTAGTTAATAACATCCCAATTTGTTAAAGAAGATAATATTATGGTTCTTACAGAAACATAAATTGCACACATACTGAAGATTTTATTTAAACTCTTAATAAATGGGGGAGGCTGTAATGTTTTATAACCAGTTCAAAAGACATTTATTTTTAAGTAGGATTTTATAGTCAAATTTAAGTGAAATGAATTTAGAAACAGAAGTAATGGTAAAACTCTTCACTATCCATAAGGCAATAGTTAATTGCATTCTAACATGTAATTTGCACATCCATGCAAAACAATTTACACTACTGTTACCGACAATTTACAGAATTACAGAACAGTGAGAGATAATGAAGGATACAAAGTCCCTATAGAATCAAATGACTAAAAAGTTAAGATTATTAGTAATTCTAAGTCCATTTCAAGGCTTTCATAATTTTCCCTGTAACAGCAATTAAACTATCTTCAAATGAAAATTTCTATACCGGTCTCACCTTGGTCTTTTCAAGTACAGAATTGTTTCAATTTGGGATTATCCACACACTTGTTTTCTCAAGACTTTTTTTCTTATTTGCCAGTAGAGATTTTTAAATCATGTGTGACTGTTCCTCATCAATCTTATCTCGTAAATTTATATGGAGATAAATGTATTAAAATTCTTATTATTTAACCACCTCTTTCCTTAGTTTTCAAATATTATACTATTATTACACATCCATGGTTATGAATAGATAAAAACCAAAATATCTCTTCTACACACTAACACACAAAATAAACTTGAAATATGCATTCTACATATTTTCATTTTTTATTTTTCTGAAGAGGTTTTTGCTATAGAGCACGTGCACTTGCCAAAAAGACAGAGAGAGACAGAGAGATAGAAAGTGAGAAATCACCCCCGAGGGGGGATGGCCACGCTGTAATCCCTTCTCTTCCACTCTTAGGATCTTAAGCATGCACATGCACGCACCCAGCGTGAGTTTAAGCCACTCAGTCCGGGACTCAAACGGCGGTCGACTACATGGGAGTCTGGCAATATAGCCATTACACCAACTACTGGTCTCTTTAACATGTTTTTTAAGTTTACTTATTTCTTACATGAGTAAAAACACAGAGAGAGAGAGAGAAAGAGAGAGATTGTGAGAGAGAATGACAGAAGCCCCAACAGGGTTTTCTTAGCACCATCCCAGCCTTCAGCAAGCCCTGGACCCTAGCACACTCAAGGAGATTTCTTGACTTGAATCATAAACATTTACCTGTGGGATTGTCTTGCAGAGTTCCACATTTTTACAACTGTGCCATCATTTGGCCCCCATACATTCTAACATCTTAATTGGAGGCATCTAGAAAATGATTTTTTTTCAAATAAGCCACTTTAAATTTTCCTAACAAATCTTAGTTTATTTGTGGACTATTACATCTGCTAGCTATTATTCCTGAATGTATTTGTTTCATGTTCTCTAAAAGCTTAAGATGAAAAGCATGTTATGCATTTACTTTCACAAAGCTACATCTGATATTGATATAGTTTACTGAATTCTTTCCATGTGCATACTTAAAAAAAACAAGACTATATATGATAACGATGACAATAATATTAACAACAATAATGATAATACATATCTTAAAGTATATTCAGATCACAGTGTCTTTGATGCACTTACATATTCCCCAAATGTACCTAGAGTGAAAATAAGTCTCCAGTACACCAACTACTGTTGTCTTTAACATGTTTTTTAAGTTTACTTATTTCTTACATGAGTAAAAACACAGAGAGAGAGAGAGAAAGAGAGAGATTGTGAGAGAGAATGACAGAAGCCCCAACAGGGTTTTCTTAGCACCATCCCAGCCTTCAGCAAGCCCTGGACCCTAGCACACTCAAGGAGATTTCTTGACTTGAATCATAAACATTTACCTGTGGGATTGTCTTGCAGAGTTCCACATTTTTACAACTGTGCCATCATTTGGCCCCCATACATTCTAACATCTTAATTGGAGGCATCTAGAAAATGATTTTTTTTCAAATAAGCCACTTTAAATTTTCCTAACAAATCTTAGTTTATTTGTGGACTATTACATCTGCTAGCTATTATTCCTGAATGTATTTGTTTCATGTTCTCTAAAAGCTTAAGATGAAAAGCATGTTATGCATTTACTTTCACAAAGCTACATCTGATATTGATATAGTTTACTGAATTCTTTCCATGTGCATACTTAAAAAAAACAAGACTATATATGATAACGATGACAATAATATTAACAACAATAATGATAATACATATCTTAAAGTATATTCAGATCACAGTGTCTTTGATGCACTTACATATTCCCCAAATGTACCTAGAGTGAAAATAAGTCTAGCTTTCATCAGTGTCACTTAACAAATCCTGGGAAGTTAATGACAGGTTTCTTTGTATGACTTAATGGTAAAATATGGTGGAAAAGCGGACTCTATGCTACAAATACAGTTTCCAGTTGTATTTCTGACTCTGATGCCATGTTATTAAACTACTGGGAAAATACATATCCTCTTATGTTAACCTAAGTGAAGGATAATTTAAGCAGTATTCTATGTTTTATGTGATGGAGACTTAACTTATTTTGAATAAATAATTTCAAACATGTTGAAATTTAAAAATTGAGGGCAAATAACTTTCTTGCCAAAATTAACATCAAGATTCTGATTACATTTTTAAATAAGATCCCTAAAGCACAGGCAACAATCCCTAAAAGAGATACGTGAAATTACATCAGGTTAGAAAGCTACTTCATAGCAAAGGAAACTATAATTAGAGAGAAAAAAAAACAATCTTTGGAATGGGAGAATATATTTGCAAATTATTCTCAGGCAAGGGATTGACATGTAGAATGTACAGGGAAGTCAGGCTGCCTGCCCATAGGAAAATAAATAATCCAATTATAGAATGGGTAAATGAATTGAATAGACAACTCTCCAAGGAAGGCTTATGAATGGCCAAGAGCCATATGAAAATATGTTCAAATTCTCTTGTCATAAAGGAAATATAAATCAAACCACAATGAGATACCATTTAACTCCGGTTAGAATGGCTAGGATTAAAAAAAAAAAAAAAAAAAGGGAAGAAGAATGACATTGTTAGTGAGGCTGTGGTGAAAAGGGAACTCTCTTATACTGTTGGTGGGAATGTAATTTAGTCCAATACCTGTGAAAAACTACAAATAGATCTTCCATATGACCCAGTAATCCTATTTCTTGATATTTATCCCGAACAGGAAAATGCCCAATTGGAAATATAGCTCCATAACCATGTTTATTGCAGCATTATTTACAATTGCTATAACATGAACCAACCTAAGTGTCCAAAAACTGATGACTGGGTTGCAAAACTGTGGCACATATATACTATGAAATATTACATAGCTATAAGAAACAATGAGATCCTATCATTTGATTCAAAATGGATGAATATAGAAGGCTTTATGTTGAGCTAAGTGAGCCAAACTCTGAAAGTTACACATTGTATGTCCCCACACAATTTGTACTGATTGATACAGCAGAGATTGAGAGTCTTGAAGATGTAACGGTGGACACGATGGGGTAAATGCTAGAGACTGTAAGTGGGGAGAGTGGATGGTAGAAAGTGGTTGTTGGAGGATGGTTGTGAGGTGCATATGGGTTTTTCCATTTGTCCTTATTGTTTTCGGCTTTACCTTTATATTTTCCTAGGCTGTGATGTTTAGGGACATCATAGTTATTTCTCTCTTGGTATATTGTCAGAATGAATTGTTCCTTTTTGTCTCTGTACCAATATTGTTAGGCCTGCTTTTTTTCCAAAACAGTGTTTAGTACATTTTTAAAAATGTTCTTTATTCCTTCTGTAGCTTGCATAATTTTGTTCTGTCGTTCTAGAAATGTCATTGAAAATCATTAAACAATAGATTAGTTTGTAAGCCCATTCAGAACTTTTTATTCTAACACATAAATTTTTTAAAATATTAAAATTGTATAACAAAGACAAACTAGCAAGATATAAAACAATGCTATTGATTTAATAAAATGTCATCAAAATTTTATTCACAAATTAACAAAAGTTTGTATGCTTTATTTATTAAACTGTATTCTCAGAAACCTAAAAATACATTTTTATTTTTAAAAAAGCGACATTCACTTTTAGAAATTAAAACAACTAAAAATAAATTTTAAAAATATAAAGCATTATAAAGCTTGGGCCACAGATAATCTAATCAAATTATAGGACAAATAAAGATTTTAGTAACAAGATCATAAGCCAAGAATGAAAACTGTAAAATTCAGGAGGGACCAGTTGTTAGCGTAATGGCTATGTTGCTGGACTCCCATGTAATCAACCACGGTTCGCGTGTCCAAGATCCCAAGAGGAAAATGGAGGAGAAGAGATTGCGGCGTGGCCATCTCCCCTGGGGGGTGATCTCTCGCTTTCTGTCTGTCTTGTGGGAGCACAACCACTAAAGCAAAAACCCAAAAAAAAAAAAAAAAAAAAAATCTGTAAAATTCACAAACCAAAACTGGATGCATGGATAATATTCTGGAAAATAAAAATTGAATCATGAGGACTAGCAAATGGCATAATGATTAAGTCACTGGACTCCCATGTGGTCAATCACAGTTCAAGTCCCAGACAGGGCAGCTTAAAACACACTGGGTGTGTGTGCATACATGCCCAAAATCTTGAGAGGAGAGTGGAGGAGAAGGGATTGCAGCATTGCCATCCCTCCTAGAGAGTGATTTCTCAATTTCTGTCTCTCCAGTGAGCATACACACCCTATAGCAAAAATCTCAAAAAAAAAAAAATTAATCACACTGGATTTAGATATAAACTAACAAAAATTAAAGCTAAAAATTTTATAGAATTATAACACTGGACAAATTCTTTAGGATACTTAATAAATAAATATAGATTGTGCTATTTCAACTATTTGAGATGAAACAAATAAGTTATAAAAATGTTTCTATTGATTTTACCAACATAGCATAGTCCTAGTACAGCTTTGTAATAAACTTTATCAAATAATAATTTGAATATATATAAATATAGCAAAATAAAATTTAAGGTCATATATATACTAATAGACTATTTTCGGTCACATACATTAAAAATAAAAAAGAAATTATCTCATATAATGGTGTATATATAGCTGATAGAACTACAAAATATAGAAACACAGTAAATAGATGTAAATAGCAGATATAGTGTGTATGAAAGAGTAGGGTCCGAGGAAGTACGTTTAGAAGAAAAATAGGGAGGCAAAGCATTAGTGGGACAAAGAAATGTGGTATGAAATAAAAAATGTAAATAAAAAAAGAAAAAACTAATTGAAATAAAGGCAAAATGACTTTTAAAACATATGTGGATAGTAGCACAAATAAATTAATAATATAAATGAAAGAATATATAAAGAACTATGTTAATTAAATCCATTTTCTTCTTTTTTTGTCAAAAATAATACTACAAAATAAAAAAAATTATAAAGTCAAGATGAGGGAGTTAAATGATAAGAATTAGGAGACCTCTCCAGTACCATAAGTGTTTAAATAATGAATCTGTGCTGTTGCTCACAATATAATCCTTCATTATATACATCAAATATATATATGTGCACATAATACATATACATGTTTTTACGTGTGTACAGATATATATTACATATATAGTATTGTTTTTTTCACAGGCCTTTTATATTATACAAAAATATACACGGAAAGAGGGTCAGACTTACGGTACAGTGGTTTGGCACCGTTCAGGCATAGTTCGATCATACAGGGCCAACCAGGGTTTGAGTCCCTGCTTCTGTGGCTTGAAAACCACACAAAGGTATGTGCATGCATGCCAAGGCTCTGTCATTGGAAGGGGGTGCTGAGCTGTGTTGTGTGAAATACATGGCTCTTTGGGTACAGATCTCTAAGGTTAGAGACCCACCCTAAGACACAAAATGAAAAACCACAAGCACCTGAAAAGTAGGAAAAAAGAAACGTTGTTAATAGGAAAGTGAGGATTTTTAACAGAAAAGAAATACATCCCCAGGCCAAAAAGGTGTGTGGGTGGGCAGCTGTTGGACAAATGAAGGGAATAGGGTTAGGTGTCACTTTTATTTTGGAACTGGCTATGAATATGTTGGAGGGGAAGTCTTCACTGCAGCTGATTCCTTTGTTAGAATTCATGAACTCCTATCTGTGCTTCTGTATGTATCCTCAGGTAACAAATTCAATGATCTAATTACACATTCTCAGTGAGGACTAGGAAGGTATGACTGTCTCCATGGAGATGACTTTGCCCATATCAGTTTATCACCCTGGTGGGAATGAAGATGTTGACCAAGCATTTCAGTGATGTGGAAGGACAAGAGGAAAGATACCAACCTTCTCCTAGTGCCTCAAAGAAAGCTTAGGTGATAAAGAAATAAAAATGAAATCAGCTTCTCCTCCCTGGGGCCAAGAACCGGGAGGGAGGGAGTCCCCAGAGAGAGCCTAGTTATACTCCTGATAAACTGGGATTGATGAGCAGATGTCGTTCTGCCTTTTTTCTCAGGCATGCCTGCTCATATCTGTCTACCTACGACGATTTCTGATGGGATATGAAACTGGTAGATAAAGGATTGCACAGTGCCAGGCCCTGTGGAGGTGTTCTTCTTCCCTCCCCATCCTACACACATGCACATGTCTTGCAGAAAACAAACAAACAAACAAACAAAAAAACAAAAAAGAAAGAAAAGAAACACAAATATAGATGGAAACACAGAGACAATGGGGAGCTCACTAAGAGGCCGTTTTCTGTAGTCATCCCAATTTATCCATTTTAAATTATGTTCTCAGGACCAGCAGATGGTATAATGGTTATGTCACTGAAATGCCACATGGCCGACAGCAGTTCAACATTCTGGGAACATGTGCGTGTGTGCCCAAAATCCTGAGAGGGGGATGGGCGGGAAGGGCCGATGGGGTGGCCATCCACTCTGTGGCGGGGGTAGGGATGATTTTTCACTTTCTGTCTCTCTGTTTCTGTCTATCTAGTGAGCTCATGCACCCTGTAGTAAAACATCTCTCTAAATAAAAAGAAAGTTCTCATTCTAATTTCAACTTCCTTAAAATAGTCCCTTTCACTGCTAAAACGAGCAAGCACTGGATCATACTACCTCTGGCCCTTATTTTTACTGGAAATGAAGTGCAGGGTGGGCATAAGAAGAAAACTAAATAATTGACTCATAAAACACAAGAATAAGACAGTAAGTACAAAGGCTCTGGAACCAGCCTCTGTGGATTAAAACCTTGGCCTATTTAATGAATAATCATGTCTAAAAAAGTCACATAACTTATTAGTGCCTCATTTTTCTTACTTTCAAAATGAGATTAATTAAGTAACACAGGTTCATTCTGTGGGTTTCAAAGAACTAACACACCTTTCTCTTCAAAAAAAAATTAAGTATATGAATATATGGATAATTGGATAATCTTTTTCCATTGCCAGTTGGCTTGTGTATTTTGAGAGAAAACCTCCCAGTGGGTCATGCTCACGCTGCAACCCTTTTTTTCTCTGTTTCTCTATCTCCTCACATGCAGGGTATTTTTCAAGCCAGCAGGGTCTAGATTCAAACAGGATGAATCATGTTGGATCTGGCTCCCAATTTACTACACTTAGCCATTGTGCTAGGGTGTTGGCCCTAGGTGTATAGATAGTCTAAAGAAATGTCTCTCTAATCACGGAAACTTAAAAACCAACAAAACCCAAATAGTCCTAGTGCTACAAATGTGTTTTCCTTTTTATTTTCACATTTCACAAAATCAAAGTAAGCAGCCTCTTTTGAAATTATTTTGAGATTAGAAGATGAAGTATCTTTTGCTATGATGGAGAGAGTATAGATTTTAGCCAAAAATTCACACATTATTATCTATGCTGATGATATCTTAAAAAGGATTAAATGTGAGTACAGCCTACCAATGATATTTATCGATTTAGACGGTAAGTAATTATTACAAGGTGATAAAGTGTTTCCTCTTGGTTATTTTTAGACAACCTTGATCAGTCTGCATGTAAACTGCCTTGTGATCTGAAACTGTAAGGCCAGTTTTCAATGGAAAAGAATTCTGTGTCACTGTGTATAAGAAGACACGCTGCTTATCAAAGTGCCGATTCTTATGAAAAAAGACATTAGGAGTAATTTCAAATGTAGCTTTTCTGAGTCTACAGGCTTAAGCCATTTTCAATTTAAAGTTGCTCAGTGTACAAGTTCGTCATTACCAATTTAAGGAAGTACTTTCTATAATATTTAAAAACCAGGTAACAATAACAAAAACAGGAGAAGGTGTGCAATAGTGAGGCCTTGTATTCACTTTGGCATCATTTATGCAGCTCTGTTCTGTTAGAAATGATCTAGTATTTTAAATAGAGAATGTCTAAACTGTGCAGAACCTGTGCACCAGAGCTTTTTGATATGCAAACGAAAGCAACGTTTTTCCAGAAAGCCAGTACCAACCAAATATGGAGATTGGCACATTAAAATGTTCCCTTACTTACAGCATTTTAATTAAAGCAAGTACAGGGGGAAAAAAAAATCTCATTTTCACAGTCATCAGTCATCTGTAAAATCCCCAGCTTTTGCTGAATGCAAATTCATTCTAAAATATACATGCCAAAAGATAGGTAAAGTGCAAGAATTTTCCCAGTAGTTATGGAAGAATTCTCTGATGGTTCATGGATGAGCAAGTTTAATTTCTAAATGTATTTTTCTAAATTACTAATTTCTCATTTATTTCTATCTAATTTCAGAATTATTAGTGCACAGGGTTATTTGATGAATCTCTCTTTCAGTTGCTCTGGGGAAAGAAAAAAAGAAAAGCCCTCTGACATGATGGTAAAGAAAGGACCTCTAAATAAATGCAAAATACTGTAGTATGAAAAAATGGAGAGGAACTGGAAAGGAACAAAAGCGAATTAAGAGAAAAAAAGAAAAAGAAAATATGACTCAAGCAATTCATCTTCTTATTAAACACAAAGTGATCTTGTTAATCTGGGTCAAATGACCTCAATTCATTAAGAAAAATTATAAAGACTTTCAGGAGGCTTAAAAGAAATTCTTTGGTGTAGAGTGAAAAATAAATATAAATATGCATATAAAACACTATTCCTAAGCTTGGAAAATCCTTTCTAAGGCTAAAGGTGGTGAATGATAAGGTTCAAGCCTTGGAGCCTTCAGTATCCTCAACACTGATCACTTAAGTAATGGACATAGGAGCACTTTGGTGGCTTTGTGACTTAGCTGGAACCTACACCTGACAGGTTCACCCTGCCCCCTCTTTGCCTGCTTCAATTTTGTTAAGATTTTGCTCCTCCTTCAAGGGACCAGCTACCTTGTAGTTTCCTAATGGTTGAGTTAGTGTAAGAGACCATGTCAACCCGGCTCACAGTACAACATTTCCAATATCCTAAGCACTTGGTATCTGTTGACAGATGAAGGTTCAGCTCATATTTGGTTTTCATTTCGGTTTTACAGAATCTTTCCCCCCTGAAGATTACTTCTCTTTCTTAAATGGATATAACTGGTTGACTCTGTTCTTAAATCCATTGTAGGCTTCATCAACACTATTCTTAGTAGATAAATGATGTGCTACCCAACCTCCTGCTACACATTGTGTACACTGGATCCATAGTTAAATGACAATGAGGATGGGTCTTAACCAACCCTGAGCTCCTAGCCTCTATCACATATGAACACGACCATAGATTCTCAATAAATTTTAAATTAAAATTCAAGAGTAACTGGAAAATATTTTCTGCCACAAATAAAAAAAAAGAAAATCCAGATTTAAAAATGTTATATACATGTCTTTGTACATGGGTAAGTATATTTCCAAGCATCTCAGGAAAAATATAATTGATAAATTTAAACAAAATGAGTATTGAAAACAGAATCACAGTTTTGTGCATTTTTATCTGTAATTTATTATAAAAAGATTGGACTGTTTATGTAAAATATTTATAAAATTTGCTTAAAATATAGTGGCCTGAAATCTATATTGATATATATTTTTAAATAAATATTTTATTTATTTTCCATGTATTTATCTTTTTTTGTTATTGTCCGTAAGATAAAATTTCTTTCTTTTTTGGGGGGGAGAGATTTTTGTTATAGGACGTGTGCACTCACCAGAGAGACAGAGAGACAGAGAGATAGAAAGCAAGAAATCATCCCCCAGGGGGATGGCCATGCTGCAATCCCTTCTCCTCCGTTCTCCTCTCGGGATCGTGGACACACACGCACATGTGCCCAGTGTGAGTTTAAGTCACCAGGTCCAGGACTCGAACTGCGGTCAACTACATGGGAGTTCAGCAACATAGCCATTACACTAACTGCTGGTCCCAAGATAAAATTTCTTTACGGTAGCACTATTGTATCAATTTAGTAATAGCATTAGTTGATATTAATGGGCATTCAATAAAAATTAACGAACATAATTAAATGAGAAATTATATGACAATTTTGCAAGGAATATCACATTTGTTCATATAAATATAATCAATAAGGGAACTTCAAAAACTTCATATAAAATGGAAGTAAAATACCACTTTATCTTGGTGCAAAAAAAATTTTTTTTGGAGAACTTTTTGCTACAGGACATGTGCACTCACCAGAAAGAGAGAGAGACAGAGAGACAGAAAGCGAGAAATCATCCTCCAGGGAGGATGGCCACGCTGCAATTCTTTCTCCTCCATTCTCCTCTCAGGATCTTGGGCATGCATGCACACGTGCCTGGCATGAGTTTAAGCCACCAGCTCCAAGAGTCAAACCGCAGTTGACTACATGGGAGTCAAACAACATAGCCATTACGCCAACTGCTGATCCCGATGCAAAAATTTTTTGAAGTCCATGCATAATTTACTTTCCATAAACTTTTTTAAGTTGAAGACCCCTCCCATACATGCTAACAGTATTTTAAGTATTTCTGAAATTTAAAATAAAAGTAAACATGTTGTCTTTTAAAAATGAAATCTATTTTCCACTTAAATTTTTTTCTTTTCAAATAAATACCTATCTAAATATATTGTTAAGCTCTAAATTATGAGCTTCAGATATATAAAATGTTAATTATTTAGAAGAACTTGTCTTGTTCAGTGATTTAAATTTAAGAACAACAGACATTCAATACTTCCTTTTAAAAATAATATGTAAATTTGAGAAGAATTTGAGAGAATGTGAAAATAATAAATAAACTACAGTTCCCGTTTTTAGTGGAAAAGCTTTCAGCTTTTCTCCATTGAGTATGATGTTCACTATGGGTTTTTCATAGATATCTTTTATTATGCTGAAAAATGATACTTCTATGCTGATTTTTCTGAGAGTCTTGATCATGAAGGGATGTTGAATCTTATCAAATACTTTTCCTGTATCAATTGATAGAACCATATGGTTTTTGTCTTTCTTCCTGTTATTATGGTGTATTACATTTATGGTTTTGCGTATGTTGAGCCAACCCTGCGTTCCTGGAATAAAGCCTACCTGATCTTGATATATAATCTTTTTGATAAATTGTTGGATATGGTTTGCTAGTATTTTGTTGAGAGTCTTTGTGTCTATATTCATCAGGGATATGGGTCTATACTTTTCCTTCCTGTCCTGTCCTTATCTGCTATAAGGATAAGGGTGACAGAGGCTTCATAGAATGAACTAGGGAGAGATTCACCCTTTTGGATCTTTTGGAATAACTTGAGCAGAATGGGAGTTAACTCTTCTGGAATTTTCAGAGTGGCACTGATAGTAGGAGGAGTATGAATCACAAATATGTAAAAATGGACAGTCTATCTGTATCATTTACATGATACTAAAGGACATGCTAGGACGACCTGAACAGGTTCTGGCATGTCACTAGCATCCCGTCATGATCCTTATCCACAAGCACAATGTTCCATTTATCCACTGAAGCTGCCAATAAGCAAAACATCTTCTAAAAACTTTTCTTAACCCCTCTTGCCTCCATTCTCCCCGCAGACCTCCTCTCACATAAATACAGCTCAAACACTTCTCCCTGCACTCCTGCAACACGCACTACACTCAGCACATCGTGGTATAATTCACTGTTGGTTACATTAGAAAGTAATTTCCTAGCAGTCAGTACTATACAATTGTAATTATATTCTTCCCACGTAGTCCTTGGTTCATAGTAGACACTCAATAACTATGAACTGAAGTCATCTGCCTCACAAATAGAATAGGGGGAAAAAACATGAAAGTTTCATACACATTCATTACCCTTACTATATCTGATTTACATATAATAGTTGTATTATTTTGTACTATGCGTTTTTTCAGAATATGTATTAATTGTGTAAGGATCAAATCAGGACAATAAACATATTCGACATCTCAATCATTTATCATCATTTTGTGTTGTATACATTTGAAACTTCTTCTTAACTAGGCTGTCTCAAATAGAAAGAATCAAATACGTGATTTGAAGAAATCATATGTGATTTGATGTAGGATTTTTCAGTATACCAAATTACAGTTCAAAGACCTACATAAATTTGTGTGTCAGAGAGACAGAGAGAGGGAATCGTTCATTTTCAAATTCTCCGTGAACCAAGACATTTAGTCATTGATTTAATCTGTCATATACTTACTAATAAAAACATTTAAGGAACAATTTCAAAGTACTAATAAGGAAACACAGAGAAATACTAGATAGCATTTGGAGGATTATTTCTGTTGGCATCTTCTTTCTGGATTTTCAAGACTCTGTTTAGCCCTCAGTCCCAGCGCACCAGCAAGGAGACTAGGGTTGGTTCCAACACATTCTGCCTTGCGTGACTGTCATTTATTACTTAAGCTTGCAGTGTAACGTGGTGTTTATGTCACGATGGTAGATTTCTACCCAAGTTTCTGCTTGATTTGCATTGTAGACAGCACATCGTAGACTGCTTTTCACTATTTCAAGACTTTTTTTTTATTATTTAATATATTTTCTCTTCTCTTACTTTCTTTTATACATTCAAACACTATACATCCCTTAGACTGTAAAGTGAATTTTCCAACATGAGTATATTTCACACTAGCCCAGTTGTGGATACTATACATGTTATCACCAACAGATAATAATCCATTTCTGTGTCCCATATAAATTTTAGCATAGCTGCTGTTAGAATACCTTGCACTGGGACTTTCTTGTTCTTTACATAGAGTGAGCAACAATGTGGACTATTTGTAGATTATGTTGAACAGACGCAAATGGTTTCTAAGGGTAAATGTTAGCAGTTGCCCACATCTGTGTAAGAACATATACATATTTTCAGTTTCTTTCACCTAAAAGAGAAGCACATGAAGCGGACCTATACTGCCATAAACATGGTAGCAGAAGAGACTTCCAGAACAATGGGCATACAGGCAATTTTATTTCTGGTGTTCAGCACTGACCTGACTCTCCATCTTATTCTTCCTCTCTTATATAAAGGTTCTGTACAATCATTAGAATTTTTCCTACACTGCTTTGAGTTATGAGTTTAGAATTTGTGAATCACCCTAAAAAATCTTTTAAAAAGTATTATATTATGAATTATAATGCATATAGGGAAAGTAATTTTTGTTGTTTTTCACAATTTGCATTTTACCCTATGCTGAGGAAAGCTATACATAAGTGTGCAGCAAAACAACACAATTTTATTTTTTAATAGTTTAAGATTCTTTGCCAAATGGGGAACAATTCACACATTAAATTATTGACAGACCATCCTGAGCCTTGTCTTCTATAGCTATCATAAGATAAGTAGCAGGATTTATCTAACTACTCTTCTAAAAGTAGGGTTAAGAAGAATGTTATAACTATATAAGAAGAAGTAAAAAAAAAGCTCAATTTGTATTGGTATAATATGATTTTGGTTAAGCGACAGGTGAAGTTGATCATTTTTTTTTAAATAGGAGAACTAGACAAAACCAAGGATGTAAGAATGAAAAATCTTTCAACAGAGCATACATCATCTTCCCATGACAGGTTTTCTCTATGGTATTTGTTTTCTTATTATAATATCATACATCACCTAAGTAAAAAGAAAACTGCAAATAGTCTGTGTTATTAACAGTTCTGTCTCAGAACAACAGCTCTTTTTAAGTTTTAGTTAAATACTAAAATGCCAATTATCATAATAATATGCCTTAACAATAAAACACTTCTTTCTCTATTATTTTCTTGTGATTATCTACCTAGCAGCTTTTGTGAGACTGCTTTCATATAGTAAGAATTTCTTATTGATAAGACCATTATCTAACTCCAGCTATTAAAAGAGCATTAGTCCCTTTGAGGTTTAAATATCATATGAGGATTAATCTTTGCATGTAACTCTGATACACTTTGGTTTCATCAACTGATCAAAAGCCCCAGGCTCTCCTGAGCAGAGATTATGGCAAACAGAAACTTCTGCTAGTTTATAATATCCACTGAAGACAACTAAATAGATACTGGTTTGAGGTAATATACACTATTACACACACACACACACACACACACACATATATATATATATATATATTTAGAGAGAGAGATGTAAATATGCACAAGAGCATGAATGTGGTCATACACATGCACTTATGCATACATGCATATGCCCATACACAGACATAACACACATGCAAATTTATATAGACATCCTTTGTTTACTTTACTAGTTTCAATGAAACTTGCTTCAATTTCAGAGGATTAATTAGACTCAGAGATACATAGACATAGAAACACACACACACACACACACACACAAATACATATTTCTGAGGGAAATAAGTAGGGGGGATAGTGTCACATAGTTTCACTTGTGGGGTCTAGATTTTAAATAAGCAGTATGTCATTATTTTGATTATTTCCAATAGAGGACATGTCTTTTGTATTCACACTGATGTTCACTATATCTGTGACACACAACGTAAGCATTAAAAATAATGTTATTTCCAATTGTTTTCATCTGTTTATATGAATATTATTGGGAATGTTTTCTAGTTATATTAGTTTAAAACTTTATAGTTTACAGAACAAGGTTCTGCAATAAATAGTTAACACAGACTGTCCCTTTTGGCTGTCAGTTTGTATTTGCTGCTATGGTAGAATGGTTTCTGAGTTAGCCTGGATCATTTTAGGTAGCTCAATTCATTTCCCCTAATCCATCTGCATATTTGATATAACTTAGTTCTCTTTTCACCAAACACTTGAAAATAAAAAGAGGCTGGTGAGTGTCTGTTGTATACCTAGAAGAAATGTGAATCAGTGAACCCATACTCAATTCTCCTGTCTTCACTTCTGGACAAGACACTTGCTATGCACTCCTTTGACCAGCCTTCGTATCAGACATGGAAGATTAAGGAATTAAGGAAAGTCCATAGATTGCCTCCTACTTCAGCAAAGTTTCCTCTCACTGCATCTAACTTCATCAACATAATACTATGAGAATTATCCTATGAATACCCAAAGGGACAAGTATCAAGAAAGAAACTTTACTATATACTTACCTTCAGGACGCCACCAAAACTAATCCCACTGTGCCTTGTTGTGCCCATGACCTTAGCCAAACTCTGAAAGTACTGACTATTTAAAGAGAACACTCCAGGTCAGCAAGTGGTCTGAATGTAAAGGCAGCTGGATCCCACATGACTAACTTTGTGTTTGAGTCATAGACCTGGATGCTTAAAAATCACTCTGATTCTTATGCATGCATGCCCAAAACATCTAGAGGAAAATGGAGGAAGAGAACTGCAGCATGACCATCCTGCCTAGGAGGTGATTTCTCACTTTCTTTTCTCTATTTCTCTGGGCACATGTGCCCTATAGCAAAATAAATAAATAAATAAATAAATAAATAAATAAATAAATAAATAAATAAATAAAATAACAATAAAGATAAGATTTTAAATAACACAATTGCACTGTGAACGGTTTAATATACTAATTTAGTCTGGGTGTTCTTTATATTGCTTGTATAAACTTTACAGGAAAAGTAGATAAAGTGCAAAGGAATGAAGCAAATTTTTCTTTGAATAAATATGTGAAGAATTACTAAATGTTTGACTCTGCTAACAAGGCGAATGAAACTTGGCACAAAATATTAGCAACACCCACAATAAATGTTAACATCCTTTTCTATGAAAGAGCTATTGTGGGACCAGCAGTTAGCATAATAGCTATGGGGTTGAACTCCCATGTAACCGACTGCAGTTCGAGTCCTGGACCCAGTGGCTTAACCTCATGCTGGGCTCATGTGTGTGCGTGCCCAAGAATGGAGGAGAAGGGATTGAGGCGTGGTCATCTCACTTTCTATTTCCCTGTCTCTCTCTGTCTTTCTGGCGAGTGCACGCACCCTATAGCAAAAACTTCTCCAAATAAATTAATAAGTGAATGAATAAAAAGAAAGGATGATATTTATATATGTATATATCTTTTCTCTCTGTAGCAAATGAAATATGCAATAAGATGAAACGCTGGCCTAACCAGAGTGCAGCATGTTTGGTGACACTGATACCAAGCAGTCAGAGAACACATGGGAGGCCAGGCCCATTCCTGGTCCACCCTAAAAGCCAAGTGTGGTGGTGCACACCTGTAGTTCCAGTTACTCTACAAGCTGAGGCAGGATAGTAATATACCAAGACCCTGTCGATAAAAATGCAAACAAAAACAAGATGGAATTATGATTATTTACTAAAAAAAAAAATCTTGCCAAAATTTAAAAACTAAAACCAGGGAACCAGCTGTTAGCGTAATGGCTATGTCGCTGGACTCCCACGTAGTCGACCGCGGTTCGTGTCCCGGACCCGGTGGCTTAAAACTCACGCCGGGCGCGTGTGCGTGCGTGCCCAAGATCCCGAGAGGAGAATGGAGGAGAAGGGATTGCGGCGTGACCATCCCCCCTGGGGGGTGATTTCTCGCTTTCTGTCTCTATGTCTCTCTCTGTCTGTCTGGCGAGCGCACGCGCCCTACAGTGAAAATCTCTCTCAAAAAAAAAAAAAAAAACCACCCTGTGCTGAAGAAAAGGTAAACAAATGGACTTCTTATACTCTGCTTCTTCTTGAGTACATATTTTTGGGTACATAAATTTGCCTAGGATCATGCATTTTGAACTGATTTTTTAAAGCTTATTAATAGGATTTCTTGAGGGAGAGAGAGGGATAGATACCCTTGATGAGGTCTTGACAAATCATGATCTGTACCCCCAAGCCTTTCCGCTAGCCAAGATTACAGGCACACATGCACAGGCCCAGGGTGTTTCAGTTCGACTGAATTCTGAACCCTGGTCTTTCATGTGACTCCGCCATTGCAGAATGGCATCCTGCTCTTGTACTGCCGTGACTGGGCCTCGGTTAAATTTCTCAATACTGTTTTCTTTAACATTTTCACTTCTGGAGACAGACACATATGTGCATGATATTGTTTTTTATGTACACAATATTGCTGCGTTTATGTAGGCCTTCTCTCTTTAGTATATGACTGTTTTCAGAAGAATTTTGTCTATCTTTTAGACCTCAAGAATCATTGATACACTATTTCCTTTTCTCCATATTTCAAACATATGTCCTGGTGGCATGAAGGCTAGATCCCACATGGCCAACTGAACAGTTCAAGTACTAGACCCAACAGCTTGAAAAACACGCTGAGTATATGTGTGTGCCCGTGCCTGTGTATACCCAAAATCCTGAGAGGAGAATGGAGGAGAAATCTCTTGGAATAGTTCTTTTTCAAACTTAATTTTGCTCCAATTCATTATGAAGTCAGATTCCTTAATTCTAATTTGTTCTCAATAAAGATATTATGAAAAAGTAAAATAAGTTACATTCTGATAGGGAAGACATTAGGCTAAGTAAAATAAGCTAGACGTGAAAGGACAGATATTATATGATTTGTGGTTTACATGGGTGGCACTTATTTTATGGTGATAAAAATGTTTGAAACTTGGCTGTTGTGAGAATGTCTGAGAATGTAATTTATTCCACTGAATTGTGTGTCTAAACACTATTATAATAGAAATGTTATTATAACAGTTTTACAGTAATTTCTATTGGTTTGTTACATTTTGCACTACAGCTCATAAAAAAATACTTTATAGTATAATTATACTTTGAACTATAACTAAAAATTATGTTAATTTTATAAATGTTATATAATTATGTAAAGACAAACAGTTGAAATTAAAATATGATAATCTGAAGGTCAGTTTACTATTAAAATGATATAAAGTAAATATGAGCTCATTTAAACAACATAAGTGGGCCTCTATACCACATTAAATAAAGTAGTGAAAAAAATACTATTCTTGGGACGAGCAGATGGTATAGTGGTTATGTTGCTGAATATCCACATAGTCGATTGCAGTTTGGGTCCTGGACCTGGCATCTTAAAACTCACGCCAGGAACTCCTCTCAAGAGGAGAATGGAGACGGGATTGTGGTGTGCTATCCATCCTGGAAGGGTGATTACTTGCTTTCTATCTCTCTGTCTTTCCCTGTCTGTCTGGTGCAGCAGCATGTGTCCAATAGCAAAAATCTCTCTCAAAAAATAAAATATGCTATCTTTACAATTTCTGGGAAAGGGAAACCTAGGAGAATGAAAACAAAACATGGAGCTCCTAGAGATCATCTTGAATATGTCTTTATTACAGGGCCTACTTTTGCCTAATTAGATAGAGAGGCTTTTGGAATCTTCCCCTGACAAGAGTCTCCATCTTCTATATCCATCTCCTATGCACTTACTTGGTTTAATTCCTATTGGTGCTTCATGGTTGATTTCTTCCAAGGAATAGTGATGGGAAATCCCAAGGAGCCCTTACTTTGGAAGGAGAATGGAGGAGAAATCTCTTGGAATAGTTCTTTTTCTAACTTAGTTTTGTACCAATTCATTATGAAGATAGATTCTTTAAATTCCAATTTGTTCTCAATAAAGATGTTATGAAAAAGTAAAATAAGCTACATTTTGACATGGAAGACATTAGGCTAAGTAAAATAAGCTAGACATGAAAGGACAGATATTGTATGATTCATGGTTTACATGAAATATGTGGAATAGATAGATAGCTGACTAGTTATCAGTGTATACCTCACTAATAGGATCTATTTGTTTCTAACTCCTTTCCTGAATGTTATTCAGCAGTGCTAAGAGCAGCTTATAATTGTGGCAGTAGTTCTAGAATGAACATGGACGGAGATTTCAAAGTATTCAATAGTCATTGCCACCTTCAAAAGTCTTGGTGTCCCTCAGGGGCCCATGATTATGATCCCAGTAATACTTTCACAAGTGAGTCTTTGCCAATGCTGTATGAACAGCAGAATTGTTACTCAAGGGACAGAGTGAGAGCTAGAAAGCAAGAGAGAAGGAAAGTGAGAAAGCAAGCCACCAGGTCCAAGACTTGAACTGCAGTCGGCCAAGTGAGAATCCAGTGCCCTTAATCACCATGCCACCTACAGGCCTCTCAAGTTTTTCAAATATAAAATTACAGGAACCTAGGCCAAATCTCCCTAAATAAAGTGGCTTCTTGATGTGAGAGGACGAAGCATGGTGGGTAGAACTAGGATTTTAAAAATGGTTTTGAAGATTATATTTATTTGTGTTATAGCAATAACATATATTCCCAATAGAGCTAATTAGAATTTTTATTTTTCTCAATTTCTTTAAAGCTTGAAGTAGTGAAATTTATTAATAACATTAGTTCAATATTTTAATAATAATTATTTTTATTTGTTTTTTTAAATCATGGTCTTAAAATTTATTCTTATTGTTACTTGAATTGCATATTCATAAAATGTATTATTAGTGATACTCATAATAACCTATAATATATATTATTCTAAACAAAAGTCTGTTCTTGTTATGTTAGACCCAGATGTACATAAGCCAGTTAGCTTAGCTGTGTTCAATGCCAACTGGAACAGTGGTCAACAATTCCTAATTCTGTATACAGATGGAAAAAAATCAAAGAAAACGGTTGGGAAAAACATATTTCTGTCAGTCTACTGACTGCTAGTGAATGATAGTTCTGTCAGAAGCTGTAACAGAAAAGAACCTACTGCTCTCAACAGGGATGATGAGAGTGAAACATTTTTATTCCATATGGATTGCTCTACCTACCAGTTACGAAGAAATGCAAATTGCCAAGAATGACTACACAATTTGTTCCTCATCAACTATTGATGTTTAGGTGAAACTCAAAGTGTACTATTTAAGATGATCCTGCAAGATCCATTCATTCATTTACCCATTATTTTAAAAAACATATATATTTATAGGGGCCAGTAGATGGCATGGTGGTTAAGGTGCTGGATGCCTTCATGGCGGACCATGGTTCAAGTCCCAGATCCGGTGGCTTGAAAGTCACACTGGGCACACGTATGTGTTTGCCCAGAATCCCAAGAAGAGAATGGAGAAGTGATTGTGGCAGGGCCATCCCTCCTGGGAGTGCGATTTCCCAATTTTCCTCTTATTGTTTCTCTCTTTCTGGCGAGCATACACACACTCTATGGTAAAAACCTTAAAAAATACGTCTATCTAAAATTGTACTAATAAGATACTATTCCAGGTTCTGGATAGACTGAAGTGATAAAAATGTACAATGTGTTTGCTGCTTGTGGTGCTTACACTTCAGTGGAATAATACCAGCAATTAGGAAATAAATAATAAGTTTTCTACAGTCAGTTGTTAATATTACAAAAGCAAAACAAAAGAAGGAAAAATAAACAGTGGTGAATATATTTTTATTAAAAATAATGTGTACATAACGCCCTCATCACAATGGTGAAATCTGAAGTTCAAGAAGCAAGGCTTGAAGATACCTAAAAATGTTTCCTAATGAAGTGTATTTTAGGGGACATTCCAGTGTTCTCCATATTACTCTTGACATGGTGTACATTTTTCATACTTTTAATCTCATCCTATTTAGGTCATTGAATACAAAGTAGCTCTGAAAACTGATGAATAGCACACTACCATGACTTCTCTTGAATTTTAAAAGATCACACTGACTTTTGTGTCTGTTTGGTTGCTTGGTTTTTAGAGAGATTTTTGCTACAGGGCATGTGCACTCTCTAGAGAGACAGAGAGAGAGAAAGTGATAAATCACTTCCCAGGGGAGATGGCAATACCACAATCCCTTCTCCTCCATTCTCCTCTTGGAATTTTGGGCATGCACACACACATGCCCAGCAAGAGTTTCAAGACACCACATCAGGGACTCAAACTGCAGTTAGCCGTGTGGGAGGCCAATGCCTTCACTGCTGTGCCATCTGCTTGCCCTGACACTGACTCTTGTTCTGAGTGTTATGGTCAGTGTAATGGTGGCCTTATGGCATTATGCATTTGTGAAACTGCATGTAACTGTACAACATAAGAGTGGACCTTAATGTAAACTAAGGAATTTAGATAATAAAAGTGAAGTGATTAAGCAATCATTGAAAATCAGTGTGTTCAATTGTGCCAACAGGAAATAGATCTATTTTGATAATTATGTAGATATATATTTCATAATTGAGTTATATTAGAAAGCTTAAGCAGAAGAAAATATTATTTGAAAAATTCAAAAATATTAAAGAATTCCACTTTAACAAATTTTAAAGGATTAGGTCCTACTTTAATATAAAGAGATATTCAGACAAACTAAGAAGTAGAATATGGTAATCATGGCCAATGATTTTATATTAAAAAACATTAAAATTGTATGTAAAAACACGCAATTTGTCATTTATTTTACATGCATGAAGAAATTCATTATCTATATAAAATATTTGTATTATAGCTATTTTAGTGTATAGTATTTCTTTTACTCTTTACTGATAAGATTACTGGAATAGTTTATACAAAAATGTGCACTAGAGAAAAAAAGACCCCACTACATTTATTTATTTTTATGCAAAGAGAAAGTGTTGAAATAAATTGGTGAAATGAGTTGGAGAATCACTGAATAGTAAAATACTCCTCTTACAAAGTTGCAGTACACATTAGCATTTTAAAGACCCTGAGCTGTCTTGCACTGAAGAAAGCTCTTTTTACTTTGTTTAACTCAGCATTTCCAACCTTATTTGATCAGAGAACACTTTTTCTTTTTCTTTTCTTTTTTTTTTTTTTTTAGTCCCCTTTAGAAAACACTATTACCATCTAAAGGAGAATGTTGTTTCACAGGAATGATTAGGAATGGGCTGGTCTTTTGCATTCTCTTTATTTTATAGTTGGAGAGATTTAGAACCCCAATAAGTTGGATAATAATCCTAGATCAGTTAGATGATTATTCCAAATTCTAAATCATAAAGCAAGCTCGTGACAAAATGAAACAATTCAAATCTAATGATTCTCAGTCTACTTCAATTTCTACTCTCTTCCATTCTATTTTTCATTATTGAAATGAATGTTCCATCCTCCATCATGAGTAATTTGAAGGATGTCCAAATGTTATATTTGCTTTTAAAGGTAATCTACATATGTGTGCGTATATTTATTCACATATTAAAAATCTCATGTGTGTGTATATATATTTCTCTATTTATGAGTGATAGTTACATATGCATACGTATCTGCACACTTATATTTACCTGTTCATACTTTAGCTAGAGTTGAAGAAGAGCAGTGTCATTTTTATAAATTGCCCTAGAAAAGGGAGAAATTTATTTTTATTTAAAAAAAATTTTTTTTGAGGGAGATTTTTGCTATAGGGAGCATGCACTCGCCAGTGAGACAGGGAGAGACAGAGAGACAAAAGTGAGAAATCACCCACCTCAGGGGGAATGGGCTTGTCGCAATCCCTTCTCCTCCTGTCTTCCCCTGTAATTTTGGGCATGCACACAACACGTGCCTGGTTAAGCCGCAGGTCCAGGATTCAAACTACAGTCAACTATGTGGGAGTCCAATGACTACCTTACACCATCTGCTGGCCCGGAGTCATTTATTTTTTACATTGAATTATCTATTCATTTCAGGAGAGAGAGAAAAAAACAAGTACCTTTGTTTTTTTTTTTTTTTGAAGTTTTTGCTATAGGGTGCGTGCGCTCGCCAGACAGACAGACTGTGAGACAGAGAGATAGAAAGTGAGAAATCACCCCCCCCCCCCAGGGGGAATGACCACCCCACAATCCCTTCTCCTCCATTCTCCCCTCAGGATCGTGGGCATGCACGCACACGCTCCCAGTATGTTTTAAGCCATCGGGTCCAGGACGCGAACCTCTGTTGACTACGTGGGAGTTCAGCGACATAGCCATTACGCTAACTGCTGGTCCCAAGACAAGTACCTTTAACAGGGTCTTGCAATGTCGGGATCCTTCTTGCCAGGGTCCTAGCTCGTCAGGGTAAAAGGCAGGTGTGGTTATGCTCAGTCTGTTCAGGTTGGTCTGAAACAGAACAATACACCCTCCCATGTAGCTCCAATATTTTGCAGCAGTGCCCTACTGTCTGTACCACTGCAGCTGGGCCAGGGAGTCATTTTAAACACTCTGTATTCAAGTGTAGGAAAAATATATAGTTCTAGAGGATATAAAACTAGCTTTTATGGAGTGAATTGCTAATCATTAAAATATTGAGGTCAAAGTTCATTTAGTCGAAATAGATTTGGTCAATGTGCCAGACATTAATTCTCTTAAATGTGAAACATGGAAGATAGAGAGATAGAATAGAGAGACACATGAGTAAGCAAATAGCATTCCTGGGCTGGTCCTATGGTGCAACAGCAATGCGTTTTTCAAGAAAAGCTGGATCCCACCGGCAACCACGGTACAATTCACTGACCTGGTTTACCTGAAACACGTCAGGCACATGCATGAATTCCCTGCATCTGGTGGTTTAGAGAATTGGAGGAAGAGGCTCGTAGCATGAGCAGACCCTGATGAGGAGGATGCTCGTGTCTCTCTCTCCCTTTCTTTCTTATGCACATGAGAATTAAAAAAAAAAAATGTTTAAAATGCTAGTTCTGGGACCAGCTGATGGTATAATGGTTACATTGCTGGACTCCTACATAGTTAACTGACCCCCATCCCCGGTTTGAGTCCCAGACCAGGTGGCTTAAAGCTCATGCTGGGTACATGTGTGTGCTTGCCCAAAATCCCAAGAGGAGAATGAGGAAAAGGGTTTGCGGAGTGGCCATTCCTTCTGGAGGGTGATTTCTCGCTTTCTGTCTCTCTATCTCTCTGGCAAACACACATCCCTATAGCAAAAATCTCTCTAAGAATAAATAACCTAACATATAAGAAAATGTATTTTTTTCCAGTTTAGCTACCAAATAGAGCATTACTCACTAGTGGTTCTGGATATCAGATAAAATGATTTTCTTTGATGCATGCTCAGACATTCTTATCTTTGTAACTGTTCTTATTTTCATAGAAAATATAATATAATGATATCTACTATAACATAAATGCAGATAAGTAAAAGTTTTATTTCCTCAGATAGAAAAGCTTAGTCTCTTGCTATTCCTTTTAATGGAAATGTACTTAACAATCTAAAGTACATTTTTTTCTAATAGGAAAAGGTGGCTTACTATTAATTTATTTTCTTATGAAATATGTATTATTTTTACTCATGACGTTTTTTATAACTATTTGAATTGAAAATCTTGAGTTACTAAATGACTGATCGAGCATTTAATAGCATTTCATACAAATGACAAAGGGACCTAGGTTTCTGTCCAAAGTGAAAAATTCATTTTAGCTTGATCAACCATGTTTCAGTTACTCTTATCAGAGAAATACATAAATAAAGATTCGTATCACCACACTAATGTGTCTGAAATGCTGAGCAGACTAATCTTGGCAAGAGACTGTTAGAAATGAAGCAAGGCCATGAAAAAAGGAAGGAATGTCCTCCCTGCATGAAAACACTGCAGGAAACATTTATGGGCCATTGAGGAAACCAACTGTTGTTGGAAAGACAAATAATAATGTTTAAAGTCTGAATGTTGACCAACAGGGTGCATAGACTGAAAATCATTGTACAGCAATAAATATTGCTAGGTGTATTTGTTTTCTATTATTGCACATGAACTTAGTAGCTTAAAACAATACAGATTTATTATTTCATATTGTCAGAATATGGGTTTCTGGATTCTCTTTTCAGGGTCTCAACAGACTAAAATTAAGATGTGGGTGAGGCGGGGCACAGCAGGAAGCTTAGTAGTTATATCTCACACGGATGACTTGTGTGGTTCAAGTCCGAACCCAGTGGCTTAAACTCACACTGGGCGCATGTGCATGCATGCCCAGATCCCAAGAGGAGAATGGAGAAGGCATTGCAGCGTGGCTATCCCCTTAGGGGGTGAATTCTTGGCTTTCTGTTTCTCTCTCTCTCTCTCTCTCTCTCTGTCTTTCTGGAGAGCACATATGCCCTATAGCAAAAACCTCTCAAAAATAAATAAATAAAAGTACAAACCCTTTGAACATTAAAAAACAGCCATTATATATACTCTATTAAATGTCTTTAAAATCCCCCCCCCCCCCCAGTGGGAATGACCACACCACAATCCCTTCTCCTCCATTCTCCTCTCAGGATCGTGGGCATGCACGCACACGCTCCCAGTATGTTTTAAGCCATCGGGTCCAGGACGCGAACCTCTGTTGACTACGTGGGAGTTCAGCGACATAGCCATTACGCTAACTGCTGGTCCCAAGACAAGTACCTTTAACAGGGTCTTGCAATGTCGGGATCCTTCTTGCCAGGGTCCTAGCTCGTCAGGGTAAAAGGCAGGTGTGGTTATGCTCAGTCTGTTCAGGTTGGTCTGAAACAGAACAATACACCCTCCCATGTAGCTCCAATATTTTGCAGCAGTGCCCTACTGTCTGTACCACTGCAGCTGGGCCAGGGAGTCATTTTAAACACTCTGTATTCAAGTGTAGGAAAAATATATAGTTCTAGAGGATATAAAACTAGCTTTTATGGAGTGAATTGCTAATCATTAAAATATTGAGGTCAAAGTTCATTTAGTCGAAATAGATTTGGTCAATGTGCCAGACATTAATTCTCTTAAATGTGAAACATGGAAGATAGAGAGATAGAATAGAGAGACACATGAGTAAGCAAATAGCATTCCTGGGCTGGTCCTATGGTGCAACAGCAATGCGTTTTTCAAGAAAAGCTGGATCCCACCGGCAACCACGGTACAATTCACTGACCTGGTTTACCTGAAACACGTCAGGCACATGCATGAATTCCCTGCATCTGGTGGTTTAGAGAATTGGAGGAAGAGGCTCGTAGCATGAGCAGACCCTGATGAGGAGGATGCTCGTGTCTCTCTCTCCCTTTCTTTCTTATGCACATGAGAATTAAAAAAAAAAAATGTTTAAAATGCTAGTTCTGGGACCAGCTGATGGTATAATGGTTACATTGCTGGACTCCTACATAGTTAACTGACCCCCATCCCCGGTTTGAGTCCCAGACCAGGTGGCTTAAAGCTCATGCTGGGTACATGTGTGTGCTTGCCCAAAATCCCAAGAGGAGAATGAGGAAAAGGGTTTGCGGAGTGGCCATTCCTTCTGGAGGGTGATTTCTCGCTTTCTGTCTCTCTATCTCTCTGGCAAACACACATCCCTATAGCAAAAATCTCTCTAAGAATAAATAACCTAACATATAAGAAAATGTATTTTTTTCCAGTTTAGCTACCAAATAGAGCATTACTCACTAGTGGTTCTGGATATCAGATAAAATGATTTTCTTTGATGCATGCTCAGACATTCTTATCTTTGTAACTGTTCTTATTTTCATAGAAAATATAATATAATGATATCTACTATAACATAAATGCAGATAAGTAAAAGTTTTATTTCCTCAGATAGAAAAGCTTAGTCTCTTGCTATTCCTTTTAATGGAAATGTACTTAACAATCTAAAGTACATTTTTTTCTAATAGGAAAAGGTGGCTTACTATTAATTTATTTTCTTATGAAATATGTATTATTTTTACTCATGACGTTTTTTATAACTATTTGAATTGAAAATCTTGAGTTACTAAATGACTGATCGAGCATTTAATAGCATTTCATACAAATGACAAAGGGACCTAGGTTTCTGTCCAAAGTGAAAAATTCATTTTAGCTTGATCAACCATGTTTCAGTTACTCTTATCAGAGAAATACATAAATAAAGATTCGTATCACCACACTAATGTGTCTGAAATGCTGAGCAGACTAATCTTGGCAAGAGACTGTTAGAAATGAAGCAAGGCCATGAAAAAAGGAAGGAATGTCCTCCCTGCATGAAAACACTGCAGGAAACATTTATGGGCCATTGAGGAAACCAACTGTTGTTGGAAAGACAAATAATAATGTTTAAAGTCTGAATGTTGACCAACAGGGTGCATAGACTGAAAATCATTGTACAGCAATAAATATTGCTAGGTGTATTTGTTTTCTATTATTGCACATGAACTTAGTAGCTTAAAACAATACAGATTTATTATTTCATATTGTCAGAATATGGGTTTCTGGATTCTCTTTTCAGGGTCTCAACAGACTAAAATTAAGATGTGGGTGAGGCGGGGCACAGCAGGAAGCTTAGTAGTTATATCTCACACGGATGACTTGTGTGGTTCAAGTCCGAACCCAGTGGCTTAAACTCACACTGGGCGCATGTGCATGCATGCCCAGATCCCAAGAGGAGAATGGAGAAGGCATTGCAGCGTGGCTATCCCCTTAGGGGGTGAATTCTTGGCTTTCTGTTTCTCTCTCTCTCTCTCTCTCTCTCTGTCTTTCTGGAGAGCACATATGCCCTATAGCAAAAACCTCTCAAAAATAAATAAATAAAAGTACAAACCCTTTGAACATTAAAAAACAGCCATTATATATACTCTATTAAATGTCTTTATATAATTTTTGAATACATTAATTTTTTTTTTTTTTTTGCTATAGGACAGATGCACTCAGAGAGAGAGAAGAGATTCTGCTGCATCTCTGTAATCTAATACATTCCTCCCCAAGGGGGGATGATCATGCTGCAATTCCTTCTCCTTCATTTTCTTCTTGGGATTTGAGCACACATGCACACACATCTGGCATAAGTTTTAAGCTGCTGGGTCTGATGACTCCAAACACAGAGTCAAACATGTGGGATCTAGTGCCTTAACTCCCATGACACCTGCTTGCCCTGAAAATATTATTTCTAAAAATTGGTAGGGTTATTAAAAGAATTAATTACATAACAAAATATATGTACATTTCATGTCATTAGTTCAGTTTTTCCTAATTCTGTTCTCTTAATGTTTGACCAAAATTTTTCTTTCAACTTGGCAAAGTTTTAGAGTAGGTTCTTGACTATATGTCCCGACTTCTCAGAGTATTATTTTGGAAAGTTGCAATTGTAAATTCTCTGCTGCTTTGATATTTCAATCTTTTGCATCAGAGACATGTCTTTCTAGAAGGACCCATCTCTTTGAAATATATTTATGGAAGAAGACACCACCCCAATCTCTTCTTTTCTGTGGGACGGAGGAAGCCTAACTTCAACATCAGCAGTTAACAAACACAGATAGCCTAATCACATTGACCAAACTTCTGCCTTATGTCTTTTAGTACTTTTCTATTAGCTCACCCAAGTGTTTAAAAATCCATCCACTTTTTGTTTCACAGAAATCAAGTTCAATCTCTCTTCTCTCTTGTAATGATCTTGGCTCCTACTACAATAGTCTTAAATAAAGTCTTCACTGTCACTTTTTAAAAAATTGTTTGCTGCAATGTCTCTTTGATAAGTTTCAAATGAAATAATCATGAAAAGTTTTACTTCTATATAAGATGTATCTCAAATGACTATTTTATTTGGTTTTATTCTTCATACCCATAAAAGATGCATTATGCATATATGGAGTATCCTATTAAAAGAAATACTTCAGTAGATATTATTTGTGTCTAAGAGTGCTATATATTGCACTGTTATCTGCACAATCTGAACTCAAATGAGTGCTTACAAAGCAGCAGTTAACAAAGCAGCCTCATCTTACTAATAGGCAGTCAGCTAGAGTTAATATTCTAGACTACATAGCAAAAAATTTGTGTTTAATGTAAAAGTTAGAATCTTTAACTGAGATTTATTTTACCTATATTATAAATTTATTAATTCCCACTCTAAGTAGTGTCCTACATTTCACATTTGCTTTTTCATCTTAGCAATTCTAAATATGTTATAAATTGTAAACTTAACTTGTATTAAAATAATAATGCAAACATCTTGTGCTAATTATGTTACATGAGTAATAAAGTGTTAAGTGTTGTTTTTTTTCCAAAACACAAAAGAAAAACTTTATTCATTTGTTGTAGGTTTACTCACCTGCAACACTATTGACAGCCTGGTCTGGGTAAGACTTTGTTGTACGGGGCTCTTTAATAGATTACAGGACGTTCAGCAGCATCCCCAATCTTTTTATGCACTGGATGACTGTATCACGTCACTTTCAATTGTGACAGCTAAAAGTTTCTCCAGACATTGTCAGTTTTCTCCATGTTTGAGGAAAGAATACAAAAAACAAAACCAAAATAAAACAAACAAACAAAAAAAACCACTCCCTGGTTGTTAGAAGACAAATAAAGACATTGTTGTCAATCCAATACATTGGGAATTTAATAGAATTCTAATATGTAAACCAAGATAATTCTCTTCTTTATACTGAGGTTTATATTAAAAGCAGAAAATCGTAAGTTGACACTTACATACCCATTACTCTCTGAACATGGCTAAGATGAGAACATCCTGTGAGAACATCAATGGCAACCTCACACTGTGGTTAGGTGGGTGCGCGATTTTAAGAATAGAAAATATAACTTGTCAAACTATAAGTCATACATGGCAATCCACATTATTTGAATCAAGAAAACAAGTTCATAAATTGAGAAATGAGATGAAAATAAAGTGATGAAGCGTTAGCTCTGAAATTAGTTACTCTCTCCGTGGACATCATACTGATACTGTGAAGCAGGCTCCAGCAGGGGGCAATGGTACCTTATTAAGACACACAAATGGAGACAAGGTAACTTCAGAATGAGAAGGATATATCCAAGCTAAGGTAATAACATTACTGGTAATTTACCCTATACTATACCCATTCAAATGTTGAATTAAAATAGTATGTCACCTTTCAAAACTCATTTCTAATACGACCTCCAAGAAACATGCTATAATCTAAAAATTGAATCTGCAAAACTCTCTTAAATGACAGCACTCCTTGTCATAGCACTTATCATAACATATCATAAAGACTTATTTGCTGCAGTCTTTTATAACTTTGGGAATGTCTGTAAGCTCCTGGACAGTGGTCCATGTGACCTTGCAGTCTCAGTAACAGGCTGATGCCTGCTGTGCAGTCACTGTTCGCAGAATGAAGAATTTAGTCAATTAAGTAGAACATCTAATCAAAATAGAACGCTTATCAAAATAATAAATCAAACTAAACAGCATGTGAAGAGACTAAAATATAACATTCATAAAGAAACAATGCAACAAAGTGAGAGCAAAAGACTGTATTTGGTAGGCTGGTGTGCACTTAGTATTTTCCATCATTCGTTTTCATAAAGCGAAGCCTCATATTCCCTTTCCTTGACACCCATCTCTCAATTTCCCCTTGGTTAAGATTCACAAAAACAAAATCAACGAACAAAAAGATACTGTTCTTTCCTTTTGTTCAAGACTCCAGAGACTCATTTCCCAAACAGGTAAGTATTGTCTGACTGTATCTACCCTCCATGTGTCATAAACCACTCTATCACTGGATTACCAAAAACTTAAAAGCAGTGATTCTGTAAAGTAGCAGCCCAATGTTTCTTCAAAGTACAGCTCATTCTTTTTATGCCAAAAAAAATAAAATACTCTTTAAAATCCAAGTGTGCAGAGTTAATTTTTTTCAAATATAACACATATGACTAAAATAGAGTTATTGAGATGCTGTCACTAACAGAGAAGGTTCTTAATAACCTGGTGCCAGATATTGTGAATTTGTATTGATGCAAAACTCAGCCCATGAACTTAAAAATGTGAGATGCAAACTCATAATTTATTAAAAACCATCATGTTCCAGGAAATGTGATGAATAATCCACTCTCCAAATGCATGTGAATTATATGCAACCCTTTTCCAGTAGACAGAGACTTCTGCTGAATCCACATGAATGCTCCTTATGTATATTTAATAGATAAGCAGGTTGTTTCATGCAGATATTCTCTGAACAAAGATAAAATGAATAGAGCAGTAATAGAATGAAAGATAGCTATCCCACAGAGTTGACTAAAAAGAGATCTAAAATAATACAGGAAGAACAAGACACAATGAAGGAATATAATCAAGGCAAAGGCAATAAAAGAATAAGTTTAAAAGTTGGATTGGCATTTAAGCTAAAATGAAGAGTAACTTCTACCTTAGTGAAACAGTTAAGTTGTAAAAATAAATTTAGAGCGAGAGAGATTGGTTAGGATATATTTGGTGGAATCTGAAGGCATTATGTCTAGTACAAGGGAACTAGGGTGCTTTCCTCAATACAAGACCCAGAAGAGATTAGTCCTGGAGTGAAATGGGAAATACCAACAGAGAATAGACACTATAGGTTCAAAAGAAATCAGTTATATAATCTAACAAAATTTATATATATATGAATTATTTCCCAAAATTTCCTTTGCAAGAGTTATTTCTTAATGAGCCAGTCAATGATGTGGTGGAAAGGCAGCTGGATACTACATGGCCAATTGCATGGTTTAAGGCCTGTGCCTGGGAACTTGATAAAACACACCAGGCATGTGTGAGTGCATGACCAAAATCCTTAGAGGAGAATGGAGGAGAAGGGATTTCACCATGGCCATTCCCCCAGCAGGTGCTTTCTTTTTCTTTTTTTAAAAGAGGTGTTGGCCATAGGGTGCATGCGCTCGCCAGACAGACAGAGACAGACAGAGAGACAGAAAGCGAGAAATCACCTCCCAGGGGGGATGGCCACACCACAATCCCTTCTCCTCCATTCTCCTCTCAGGATCTTGGGCATGCATGCACACACGCCCGGCATGAGTTTTAAGCCACCGGGTCCGGGACATGAACCACGGTTGACTACGTGGGAGTCCAGCATCATAGCCATTACGCTAACTGCTGGTCCCCCAGCAGGTGCTTTCTGACTTTGTCTCGCTCTCTCTCTCTCTTTCTCTCTGTCTCTCTAGCTATCATCTGTGTCCTATGGCAAACTAATGTTTCATAAAAGTCTAACAAAGAAGTATCCATAAATCCCATAGATGGAATCAATTATGGCTAACAGAAATTCAGCTTTTTCTCTTAAAAGGATAATATTGGCATTGTTATCATATATAAAACATATCAGATGTGATTACCATTCAGTTCTAATTTTCTTGTTTTTTTCAATTTGATAAAACTACTTTGAAGTCATATCTTGCTAGTAGGCAGGGAATTACATCTCCATATTAGAAAGATAGTGGTCCTATCACCTACCTAAGATCATTCAGTAGCTTCCTGGTTCATGGGTCATGGTCACACCACAACCCCTCCTCCTCCATCTTTCCCTCTTTTGGGAATTTCTGGGCACAATAGCGTGCACACATGCTCAGTGTGTCTGCCATGCCACATCACCAGGTCTGAGACTTGAACTGTGCAGTTACCCATGTGGGATCAAGAAACCTTAACCACCAAGCCACAGGCTAGCCGCAACTTCATGGCTAAGAAGAAGTAGTTATTTGAAAAGATATGCTGGCCTTGGACTGCTCTGTCCATAGTACTTAGGCTCATTTTTAAGTTGCGAGTGTTTGCTGGTCATGTAGGAGTTCAGGAGTGCTTTTCCTAGGTGCAACCTGACTCTAAGAGACAAGGATTCCTAGCCATCCTTTCAGACATTCCCATGTTAGGTACTTCTCCTTCACATTATTGCGCATGAAAATGGAGGCTGCTCCCTGTAACTCGGTAAAATTGTAAAGTAAAAGTATGTTTCTTTGGAACGAGGAGCATTTCTGAAATAACGTGTAAAATTTTGTTTTTTCTTGGTATAAGCCCACACAAAACACACCCCAAATTTGGAAGCTTATATTTCAGTATCTCAAAATTTCCACTTGGATGTCCTAAAATTTAAGACAAAATAACTTCTAAAAACCTCATAAGCTTAAACACACTCAGAACACAATGATTATCAGTCTTCCTAGATGAAGAAAATAGGATTTCTCTGACCCTTTTTATAAAACCAGTGAGAACAAATTCAGCTGAATTATCTATATTTTATTCTATCATGTCTACCCATGATTGACTCTAAAAAAGCAACATAGTCTAAGTTCAGCTTTTTAGAAGACATGTTGATTTCTTACAAGAAACTTTTATATAATAGGTTAAATTATAACATTATGACTTTTGGTTGATTTTGCAATAACAGAATACGGGGAAAAGGAATAGACTTTATAAAGAGTAATTTATGAAAGAATAATCATGGTCCAGATATGATTGGAATAGATTAAATTTATACATCATTTTTCTGAGAGACTGAATATTGTGATTATATTTCCATAATAGCAAAAGATGGATGAGCCAGCAGGTGACCTGGTGGTAAAGACACTGGACTCCTACATGGTTGACAGTATTTTGAGTCCCACACCTGGTGGTCTGAAAATCAGGCTGGGTGTGTGGGTGTACATGCACAAAATCCCAAGATGAGAAGAGAGGAGAAGAGATTGCTTTGAGGCCATCCCTCGGGGAGGGGGGGTGATTGGATGATTTTTTACTTTCTCTCTGTTTGTCTCTCTCTAGCAAATGTACTCTATTGCAAAAACAACAACAACAACAGCAACAAAAAACAAATAAACCAAAAAAGATGGAAATGACAAAACTTCCAAAATCTGTTGAAAGTTAGTTATGTTATTAGAAAGCCTTATGTTTTAAAAATAATCAGCCATTGGGACCAGCAGTTAGCATAATGGCTATGTCGCTGGACTCTCATGTAGTCAACCACAGTTCCCGGACCCAGTGGCTTAAATTCACACCGGGTGCGTGTGCGTGCGTGCCCACGATCCTGAGAGGAGAATGGAGGAGAAGGGATTGCAGCGTGACCATCCCCCCTGGAGGGTGATTTCTCTCTTTTTATCTCTCTGTGTCTCTCTGTCTTTCTGGTGAGCACACGCGCCCTATAGCAAAAACCTCTCCAAAAAAGAAAAACAAAATAAATATAAATAATCAGCCATAAAAGTTTCTGTTTAAAAATATTTACTAAACTGAAAATCAAAATGAAAATGTCTGGACAGTTTAAAATCAATCCTTTCTTGAGGAAAGTGCTTAACTGTAGTACTTGAAGATAGATAAAACAAAAAAGGTAGATGATGTGATATTATTTTTGTTCTGTATAGAATTATCTAGTTTTTTTTTTTTGAGAGGTTTTTGCTGTAAGGTGGTACATGTGCTCACCATAGAGAGAGAGAGAGACAGACAGAAAGCAAGAAATCACTTCCTGGGGAGATGGCCACACCTCAACCCCTTCTCTTCCATTATCCTCTTGGGATCTTGGACACACATGCACATGCACCCAGTATGAGTTTAAGCCACCAGGTCCAGGACTCGAACCGCGGTTGACTTCATGGGAGTTCGGTGATTAACCATTATGCTAACTGCTGGTCCCCAGAATTATCTAGAGTTTTCCCCTTTTTTTTTTTTTTTGAGAGGTTTTTGCTGTAAGGTGGTACATGTGCTCACCATAGAGAGAGAGAGAGACAGACAGAAAGCAAGAAATCACTTCCTGGGGAGATGGCCACACCTCAACCCCTTCTCTTCCATTCTCCTCTCGGAATCTTGGGCACGCACGCACACGCACACTGAGTGAGTTCCAAGCCACCGGCTCCAGGATGCGAACCGCAGTTGACTACATGGGAGTCCAGCAACATAGCCATTTTGCTAACTGCTGGTTCCCTAGAGTTTTCTACTTTTTAAATTGATGTATGCTAATATAAAACAATTATAATATATAGCAATAAAATAATAGAATACACCTAAACTTAAATATAATATTGAATATAATTAGAAATAAATGAGGTTTAATGCAAAATAAATACGTGGGCAGAAAGCAATAGAAGTAACATGCAGGTCAAACCATCATGATGGTGCAATAGTAATTCCAGGCTCTGTGATGCTAGATGTCATATGGAAGATCAGGTCTTTATTCCCAGATCAGCCTGTGTGTACACACTGGATAAGCATGCGTGCCTATAACTCTGGCTAGGGAGAATAGGGAGAATATGGCAGTGTGAATGCAGGTGAGGCTCTGATTTCTCTCTCTCCAGACATATACAATTCAACATTAAAAAAAATAATACCTAGAACATTGAAGAGCAAGTAGAAAAGTCAAAACTGGAAAAGTTTAGAAATAAATTTAAAGAATTGATAATACTAACATGTTTCATTGTCATAACAGTTCATTCTTACAAGAGAAGTCATCAGATTTTATGATAGAGAAAGTATGAAACACACTCTCTTGAATCATTAAAGAGATACTAAGCAAAACACAAATTAAAAGTATTTGCATGTATGGCAGAAATAAAAACTTGAACATAGCATCCATTTAGTACATAAAAACCAATAGCAATCTCAGGTTCACACTGGCAAACAGATGTACAGGATATGGTAAACTTACCCAGCACTAGGTTTACTTTCAGAGGATTCAGGTCAGGGCATGCAGCACTTACAGTGTCAAGCGCTAAACCTCAAGTTCCCATTGCTGTACCAGTGCTCTTAGCTGTTTGCAGGGGCCACCTCAGCATTAGGAAACTGCACCTATTGCAAGTGTATACACTGTGCTATTGCAAGTACTGCCAGTCCAATTGCAAATGTGATTTGAGTCTGTTGATGATTAAGGCAAAAAAAATATGGGACCAGCTGGTCCTACAGTGGTAATGCAACTGTGTGATGTTAGACTCACAGGGCAACGTCTCAAGTTTGCTTTCTGAAACCCTCTGTATACACTGGTCACAGGAGCGCATGCTCATAATCTGAGGTGCCTATGGCTGGGCGTGTATCAGGGCATGAAGACCCTGTTGGGAGTGACTGTCTCTCTGTCTTTTTCTGTCTATCTCTGTCTCCCCTGAGGAAGAAATAAATAAACTTTTAAATGGAAGGGTCAGCAGGTGATGTGGTAGTTAAGGTGCTGGACTCCCACATGACTGACTTGGATTTGAGTCCCAGACCTGGCGGCTTGCTTTCTCACTTTCTCTCTCTCTCTGTCTCTCTCTGGTCAAGTTTTAGAAATGTTATAATAATAAATAATATTAAATAAGAGACTTCTTTAGCAAAACTTTTAAATAGGGAAAGCGTGATGTTATATGAGTGTCACATTTATTTAGCCAGATACAGCAAAGGTGATTTTATTTCAAAGCATAGATGTCCTTGTCTGACCACCACCAAGGATTCATGCCATACACACACACACACACACACACACACACACACATACATCTAATTTACGTAACTGTAAGATAAAAATTTTGTGTTTTCTTAATTTGTTGATTTTGTAATAATTCATTATAGCAGCTATAGAAAATAGTTATGTCTGACTAGGAAATAATTACATTTGAACTATTCAGGACATGGGAGTTTGCTGTGCCTTCAGAAGTTTAAAGGTTTTTTTCTTGGTAGACATTATTCTCCCCATTGATAGATTTCCAAATCATTTGAGGCTCTGACAAAAGGAAAAAGTTTAATTATGTGCAGTGCTAGTCATTTTCCAAGAAGTAGGCATTTTTTTTAAAATTCTTTTTCATATTTATATTATTTCATTGTTTAATTTGGACCTAGGCTGGAAAGATCTAAGTCGAAGTCTTCAGTCAATTTATCTTACTGCAATCCCATTTTTCCTCAATATAAATTTAGATCTATGAAAATAGCATTGAGTACATATTTAGTTCATTTAGATTCCAGTTCCATTACCAAGAGTGTTTGCTTCTCTTCTGAGAGATTACATTTGTGTATAAGAGGAATCGTATAATCATCCTGATGTTTGGATGGGCAGACACCTTCTGGTAATATGCTGCCTGGGAAGTGGAACATCTTGGTTTGGTCCTAAGTGGATGAGCATCCACCTCGTTTCTAACTTTTAGTTGGTCCTATTCGTATATAACTGTGCTATCCACTGCTGTGGCCCAGAGCCCGTTAATGGTATGTTCTCTTGACAGGGTCTTAATGTTTCTTGTTCTCACCCACCAACCTTAGATCTCTTCTTTCCTCCGAATCTGGCAAAAAAATTCACATCCAGTCCCTGGACCCAGAGGTAGATCCAGGTTTTGTGGATCTATAGCCTGTGCAATTTTCGGGATTTTTTTAAACAAAATAATAACAATATAGGATTGACTGCAAAGTTAGGTATAGGGTCTTTGACATTGTCCCAGACAATGTGGAGCTCTTAAACTATAATTTTTATTAGTTTCACAGTGAATTCCAATCACATTGTCTAGTACATTCAGACATTAGAGACTTTTTCTGTCAGTGTAGCTATTATATTACCCTAACTGGCAAGCTAATGCATCTGCAGCATTAGAGTCAGTCAGACTCCAAGGTACCCTTTGCATTCCCATTGGGAACACAGAGAACTCTGTGATTATCCACACCACATCCAGATTGTAGATGTTAAGCTAGTCATATCACTGCTTTGCTATTGCCACTAATTTGGGTGTGAATCTCATACCAAGATTCTAAAAGAGAGGAGGAAAAGCCTTTTTTGTCAGCTTTATGACCTAACTACCACCACTGCCAGGATTTGGACCCGGAGGAGGGGGATAAGGTCAAATGCACACTTAAGAATTCACTACTCCTTCTCTCCACAAAAAATTTTCTAGAATGGAATGAGTGTAACACATATTTTAACTGTAGCAAAATACTGATATATTTTGAATATCTCTTATATGTATTTTTTTTTTTTATTCTAAAAGCTGTAGTAATCTTGCCTTCATTCCTGGTACAATAAAGGTGGAAGGAGTAAGAAAGAAACTCAGTCTCCACCCTAATGTTGGAAGATGTCATAAAAGGTATTGGAAAAAAAAATCTCTCTCATTCTATATTTAGAGGTAAGACTGCACAAAATAAGTAAGATTATATGATGGGGATTTAAAATCATGAAAAGTTTTCTTTCTTTTCTACACACGTTAAACTTGCATACACAAAAAGAGTAGGCGTGATGCCTGTAGGAAAACAATATTCAAAGACACAGGAATGAGAGAAGAAATAATGAAAGGAATAAGCCAGAGGAAATTGGCCTCGGTTTTCATTTTTCCTCCAGTGACAGCACTGAGGTGAGCATGTAGAAGGTGGAGATAAGTGGGAGGAAAAAAGACAAGGGGGTAGAAAATTGAGTTATTTCAAGATAGATGGGCTACGTTTTTTCTCTCCCTCTTAAAGATTAGATGTTATCTTCTGAGAGAGTGCATTTGTCTTTAGTAAGAATGGCCATTAAACGTGTTCAATTTGATTGTGAAAATATGAAAGTTACATTTTTCAGGTTTTGACATATTCTCGGAAATTGAAATAGAAGAAATGGAAGACAAAGGAGAATTATCTTGCTTGTCATGCTTGCTCAAGTGTTGGTAAAAGTATGTAGGTTGAATAAAGAAGAAAGTAAATCCTGATTTGGCTGATACAAATAAAATGAGTTTTCAAAGAAAGTCTAAATAAGATAAAACATGAGTTTTTTTGTGGGAGTTACATAGCGGTATATAGGAAAAGTGGCTGTCAAAATAGTAGTATATTAGTACGTTTGATTTTAGTTATCATAATTTTCAGTTATAGTCTAATGGACCTATCCAAGGCCTGTAGAAATAAATTTAAGGTCATTCAAACTAAGACTATCTAAATGAACATAGAGATGTCATTTTGGAAAGGTTATCTTCATGGTTATGAATAGCCTATTAAGGGTGATGTTAGTTTTCTATTACTGAATGTCAAATTACCACAAATTCTGTCACTGAAAACAAAAACCAAATATTTATATTATACTACTGTGAGTCAAAAGGACAGATGGGCTCAGATGAGCTCTCTGTTTGGAGACTTACAAGGATGAAAATCAAGATGGCAAAGTCCGGATCTTATGGGAAGGCTCTGGGAAGAGCCTATGTCTAAGCTTATTGAAGTATTTTGCTGAACTGTAGTTCATTACATCTGCAGGACTAAGGCCCCCATCTCCTGTCAGCTGGAGGCTCTCTCAGCTCCTAAGAGTCATCCAAATCTCTTGATGCATGACTCCTTTTCTGCTCTAAACTCAAAGCAATGCACTGAATCCTGCTTGTGCTCCAAATCTCTGAATTTTTCTTTTCTCATGTTTTTAAGAGCTCATGTGATAAGATTCAGTTTACTAGGAAAAAAAAATCTCTCTCCTAAGGTTAAGTGCAACACGCAACACACAAATGCTATATTTATGGGTTGTGGGAACTAGGTAGTGCATGTTTGGGGAACCATTTATCAAATACTTTCTACCACACGTGATGAGGACCTGAAGAATTAGGTCAAGTTTCCAATAATGTAAAAGTAATTAGACAACAGCAAACTACAGAGGCATTGATCTGCTTGCCAGGAAATGTAAAGATATGTTTCTGAAATAAGAAAGACCATTACGTGTGGAATAATGCATGGAAACTTACTGACAACCAAATGATATCATCAAAACCTCTGTAGAACATATCATGTAAATTAATGCTAAGTGAAAGGAACCAGGCACTGAAAGACTAATACTGAATGTTCTCACTCCTTAATAGAAGCTAAAAGAGTCCATTGCTTAAAGTGGAGAGTGAAACGGTGGACACTAGATTTTGGCAAGGAAAGAAGTACAAGTTGTAGGTAAAATGAATGAGTTCCTGAGTATTAGAGCCCAGTAGAGTAAATGTAGATGCCGACAACTCAGTGCATACTTTAAAATAGCTAGAAGAGAGGATTTTGAATGTTCAAAACATAAAATAATGACAAATTAATGAAGTGGTGATATCCATCTTTTATTGCCCTGATTTGACCATAATGAATTACAGTTATGTAATGAAAAATCACTGTGCACCCCATAAAAACATACACTATGTAAACTAAAAATCATAATAAATTTAAAAAGTGTAGTGATGGAAGAATCAAGTTCCATTAAGAGGTTAAACTATGTGAGGATGATAGTAGAAGGGATGACTTTCTGAGTTTGATTAGGAAGTTAGAGATCAGAGTCATGGATAGATTTGATCAGTCAAAATGGAACTTGGGTCAAGTATGCCTTGGTGTCAATAGAGCCAAACCTCCTGGTGGTGCCCTAAAGCTTAGAGACATGATGAGCCCATCAAAAATAAAGATGATCAAGAACAGCAGATGATATAATGCTTATGTTACTGGACTCTAGGGGCTCAAAACTCACACCAGCCGTGTGTGCATGTATGTCCAAAATCCCAGGAGGAGAATGGAGGATAAGGGATTGTGGCATGCCATCTCTACTGGGGGTGGGGATAATTTCTCTCTTTCTGTCTCTCTTTCTAGTGAGAACACACGTCCTATAGCAAAAATCTCTCTCAATAAATAAATAGATAAATAAATAAATAAAGCCTATCCCCGTCAGTCAGACAAAATTATCTTGTACCAGAAAGTGCACAAAATATTTGACAGTTGGGAAGTTGAAATCAGAGATGACAGTATTAGAAAAAATGTGGACACTTGACAGTGAACAAAGCAAAAATATATTTAGTGATCTCTCTGAGGATGTTCTGTCTTAAGTATGAAGCAAAATTTCACTTGTTTTCTCTTATTACAGAACCTACAAACTAAGTGTCTTCCTGGGCTCGAGGAAATGATCAGATGAGCACCCCAGTTCAAAATTGTTTTAGTTCAATAAGGCCCATTTAATCACAACTTTTGATGACTATGACACTATAATTTATCCCAAGATTCAGAAAGGTGAGGAACATAATTTGATAGCTTTGGATCATTGCTAAGTTAATTTTCTGTGTTAGAAGGAGAACTCCTCATTGAACCCAAATCCAAACAGAAATTGGAAAAAAAAAAAAAAAGAGGGAACTAAAAGGGAAAAATGGATGATTCTATGGAAGTGCCCTTTGTCATGAAAGCAAGTGATATGGTAGTTAAGGCACTGGATCTCAGATGGCCAACTCTATCAACTCCATGTTTCAAGTCCTGGACCCAGTGGCTTTAGAAACACAGAGTGAACCAGAAAAAAAAAAAAAAAAAAAAAGGAAGAAAGAAAAAAAAGAAAGGGACCAGCAGTTGGCAATTCCCATGTAGTCTGCCATTCTGCCATTCTCCTCTAAGGATTTTGGGCATGCACGCACACGTATCCAGTGTATAAAATACATTGTTCAGTAAGATTGACCTACATGAGAAGGCTAAGAGTTTGTGTCCAGAGACCTCCCTAATACACTGGCACACATGTGCCGGTGATCTGGGGCTGGAAGTTGCTGGAGCTGAATTGTGGCATTAAGAGCACTTTAGGGGTGCTGTCCCCTCAGGGTCTCTTGGTCTCTTTTACTTTCTGTTAATCTCTCTCATATAGAAATAATTATACAAATAAAAACTGAAAATAAGTTTCTATAGAGTCAACAACAATAGATTAAATAAATATGTATAGTATACGAGCATATTTTATACTTCCTGGTCAGAGCCTCTCGCTACATAGTAACATTAAACTTAAAGAAACCTTTGCAACATGTGCAATAAAATATAATGAATATGAGAGTAAAATATTAGTATAATAAAAACTCAAAAAATAAAGTGATGAGTTCTTGTGAGAAAACATATATTCCAAAATAAAATATGAATGGTATGTATTTTTAAATTATATATTGATAGTAAAAAAGGAAATAATTCTGTTAAGTGAGAATTAACCATTGTACATATAATTTGATCTAACCATGAATGATTTACATATTTAATTACCCATTCAGAAGCTGTACAGTTTAATACTACCTAAAGATTAATATCTCAGTTTAACTGCATAATACAAATTTAAAAGTGCTTAGTACTTGATTAATTGATAAAATAGAAATAATCAATATGCTAAACTATATTCCTACTTAATTTTTTCCAGAAAGGTTTTTCTGTGTAGCAGCTATAAGTTTATATGTTCTATGCTCAAAGAGAGTTTATCTAAAATAACAAAAGAACTTATTCCTATTTCTTTTAGTCAAAAATGATGCGAAAAACCTCATGTGAGGTTAAAGTTTTCCAAATTTGGTTGGAATAAGCAACCAGCAAAAACTTCTGTAAATGTGTAGTCACAAGAGAGCCATCTGGCTACATGAAATTATACCCATCATGCACTGACTTCTGAATTCTCAATGTGAAAGCAGGTCCAAGAATATCATTCAAATATAAGATATACACTTGAGTGCTGTTGTTCCGTAAACCAATTAACAGGTTTTATTTATGTGGTGTTGACTGTCTTCACTTAGTTTACACATGCAAATAGAGATTTAGAAATGCTGAATGAGTTGCTGCTACTATGAATTTATTTCCACTGATGAATTTGAGAATGGCATAAAACATAAATTAAAACCAAGTATGGGTTCAAAAAAAAATGAGGGGGTATGGTAGTTAAAGCACTGGATTCTCCTATGGCTGACTGTGATTCTAGTCCCAGATTGAGTGGCTTGAAAATCGCAATGGGCACATGGGTGTACATGACCCAAATCCCAGGAACAGAATGGAGGAGAAGGGATTGTCGGGTAGCTATTCCTCTTTGGGAGGGAGTGATTTCTCACTTTCTCACTCTGTCTCTCTCGAGTGAAAGCCTGTACTCCATTGCAAAAACTTCAAAAGAATGAGGAGGTCTTCAACGTTTATGGAAAAGCTGTGCATGGACTTAGAAAAGGTTTGTAGCAACATAAACCGATACTTTAACTCCATTTTTTGCATGAACTTCTTGAAGTCCCCTCCTAGAATCTGCTTCTCTTTCTTCACATACATCCTTTGAATGAAGTTGATTGATGCCTCATAGACAAAGAATATCTGTGGCCACTTGTTGTACAAGATCATTGACTTCTGCAAGCTCACTGCAAGGAACTGGATTTGTGATAGTGTGACCAAATGTGCACTGATAGCTTATGTGTTTTCTAGATTACCTGTCTTTAGAATAGTACATTTTTGTACAGGTACTAGAATTTTTACCCCAACATGCAGCATGGGAATCAGAGATACTTTATTGTCAGCTTATCCATTTTATACCTACATGAATGACAGTGTCAATTGCTCTCTGTCATATTTGCTGTACTACAACTCCTTTGTTTTCATAGGTCCTGCTTTATAGCACAAGTTCTAGTGTTATGAATTATTCATGTGTTATTAATTGTACAGCCAGATAATATTATAGCAATTTATGGCTGCTTTAATGATTCCTGCTTTATAATAAATGTAAGATCACCTTTTGTCCTTTTTATTTCATATAGTAAAAACACTAAGTTATAATGTTCCACTAGTAACTTGGCCGAAGAAATGTATTTTTAGGATTGTATCATTCTTATTATTTTCTCAGAAGTATAATCATTGGGACCAGCAGATGGTGTAATGGTTATGTTGCTGGACTCCCACATAGTCGACCATGGTTTGAGTCCCAGATCCGGCAGCTTAAAAAACACCAAACGCATGTGCATGTGTGCCCAAAATCATGAGAGGAGATTGGAGGAGAAGGGCTTATGGCATGGACATTCACTCTGGAGGTTGATTTCTCTCTTTCTGTCTCTGTGTCTCTCTCTGTCTTTCCAGGAGCACATGTATCCTATAGTAAATAACTCTCATTTAAAAAAATAAAGAAGTATCATCTTTGAAATTTATGTCAATTGACTTACTATAAATATAACTTTAAGGAATAATTTGAAATATGCATAAATATATGCGAATAAATATATTTTGATATATTTTGATATGGTGATTTTTTTCATATAGGTATATGTCAAATAGAGAAATGAAAACTAACTTACATGCTTAATAATGTTTGAAACATTGAGTAGATAATAAACTTCCATTTAAATCATGATGAAATTATTAGAATTAAAAATAATGTGGTTCAGCCTGGGTGGTACATGTTATAGCACAATGGAGTACAGTGTTGGAAGCCACTTGGCCAACCATGGGTTCAGGTCCCTGTGATGGCCCCAAAACATGACACTGGCATGTGTGCACACATGGGCACCTGCAAACTGAGGAGCTGGTGGGTCTGGGAAAAGGGGTAATGATGTATTAGATCCTGTGAGCATTCTTTCTTCTTTCTCTTTTTCTGTTTCTGTCTCTCACACATGTACACACGTCCTTTATCGTGAAAAAAATCTATACAAAAACACATAATAAAATATATACATAGGAACCAGCAGTTAGCATAATGGCTATGTCGCAGGACTCCCATGTAATCGACCGCAGTTAGAGTCCCGGTCCCAGTGGCTTAAACTCATGCCAGGCATGTATGTGTGTGCACCCAAGATCCCGAGAGGAGAATGGAGGAGAAGGGATTGTGGCGTGGCCATCCCCCCTTGGGTGATTTCTTGCTTTCTGTCTCTCTGTCTCTTTCTGTCTCTCTGGCAAGCACACATGCCTATAGCATAAACCTCTCCAAAAAAATACAAAATATGTTTTAATTTCTGCTACATTTTAAATAGATGTTTATGTTATTTTGTATATATGAACACACATATACAATATATATATGTAGGATACAATACATGGAAAGGGAAGACTCAATAAAAATATTTTAAGAATGATTTACAAAAAAATCAATACAAAGCTGAAGCCTTTAGAAACTTAAATATGAAAAAAAATCATTGTTTCTACAATGTAAAAAAATGAATTTTTCTGAAATAATTTTTAACAATAAAACACTTTTCTACAGGGCTAATTCATAACAGTCTAGGAAGCCAGATCCCGCATGGCCAACTGCGCCTTGGATCCTGGTCCCTGTGGTTTGAAAAGCACAGTGGGCATGTAAGTGCATGCTCAAAATTCTCACAGGATGAAGAAGTGGAAGAAAAAAGGATAATGGCGTGATCATAACCCACTGAGAATTGCTTTCTCTCTCTCTCTCTCTCACTTTCTCTCCTGCATGAAACCACTGTCAATTAATTTTTTTCTGCATAGAATGAGATTTGATATTATGGCAAATTATAGTATGAGAAGCAGGCATAGATGAGGACAAGTGAGATGAAGGGGAAGGGAAAATGGGAGAGAAGAAAAACTAGAAGCAGAAACAGAGTGACAGGGAGAAATATTAGGAACCAGCAGGAAAAAAAGAAAATGTTATTACCCTCTCAGAAAACACACCATGAGAAAGTCAGCTAGGTAGTCAATGTGGGTTCTTGGCAGGAGACTCGCTTCAGCCTGATATTAACCTAAGGAAACTCAAGGAGGCAGCAAAGCCCTTTCTGGGACCAGAGGATGAGAAAATCATTACAATTATACAGAGTCCATTGATTTACGCCTTTGAGATTTCCCAATGCAAAACAAAACAAAAACAAACAAAGCATTTAATTAATCTATGGAAATATTTATTTCTCTAGTTCCTACCAGTACAAATGAAATAAATTAAGTTCCTTCAACTGGTAATGGTGAACTCCTCTTTTATTCCGCTTGGCTATATAAAACGACAATTATAAAAAAATTATAAACATCATTCATTTGTCAAAATTGATTAAGTGCTTATTACATTCCAAACCCTGATGTAGCTATAGGGGTACAAAATAAGAATCTCTGTCCCTGCGAATCTTACATTCTAGCAAGAGGAAACAAGATTTCAATAGGCAGGTTAAAATAAGTGAATTCCTTAACATGTTAAAAAGATACATGTTACCAGGGACAAAAGCAAAATTGAGCATCATAAGAATAGTCTAGAGAGCCAGAAGTTTAATTTTGACTTGCAATTTAAAGTAAGTTGATCAGGGGGACCAGCAGTTAGTGTTTAGATAACCAGTAGTTAGCGTAATGGCTATGTCACTGGACTTCCACGTAGACGACCGCGGTTCGCATCCCGGACCCAGTGGCTTAGAATTCATGCCAGCCGCGTGTGCGTGCGTGCCCAAGATCCCGAGAGGAGAATGGAGGAGAAGGGATTGCGGTGTGGCCATCCCCCCTGGGGGGTGATTTCTCGCTTTCAGTCTTTCTGGCTCTCTCTGTCTGTCCAGAGAGTGCACGCCCTATAGCAAAAAACCCCTAAAAAAAAAAAAAAAAAAAAAAAAAAAACTAAGTTGATTAGGGTAGATTTTGTGATAGAAAGTGCAAAATAAAACAAAGTGTCTTCTAATTTGAAGGGCATATTCCCTGATATTCCTGACCAGAGGATCCCTAAAAACTTCCCAGAACTGGCAGATCCCTGAATTTCTAGAGAAATTTTTCTCATCTCTGAAGCGCTTACGTCTTATTAAGGCCCCTAAAGTACTCATCATCTCTTGCTGGTGCTGGTAGTACTCTATCAACATGATATTATCAATGTGATATTCTGTGGGATGCTCAGATGATCCACGTCTTCAGATTGTGCTATGACAGAAAGCGGGAGATATAACATACCTCTGAGGGAAAAAATGTAAATAAATACTCTTAACTGTCTAGAACAAGCTGTTCTGATATTTTTTTCCCTAATGCAAGTGGAAAAGAATGAATTCAGCAGATCAATGATCACATGTCATGTACCTCAGGCCCTATTTATCTGCTCTCGCTCCAGTAGCAAGTCCAGCACACCTCGTGTGATCACATCTACTACCTGCCTGAGTCTGTCAGAGTTTACAGACATTTTCCTGAGTCTGTCCAGATTCTACAGAGCCTGGCTAGTGACACCGGTTGGAAAATTTCAATGATGAAATATTTATAATAACTATCTGAGCATCTTAATTCAAGACTAGAAAATAGAATTTTAGATGTAAAAAAGATGTTACCTGCCACTTTTATTTAAAGAACAAGAGGCCCAACCTTTGTGGTGTAGACAGTAGCTTACCGAACTGCAGTGTTGGAAGCCACATGGTCGACTGTACATTTGGATCCTTGACCCAGTCATCCTGAAACACACCAAGGGTGTGCACATGCCCAGCATCCTGGCACCCTGAGGGAAGGGGATCAAGTGTACGGAAATCCTGTTCAGGATCCTTCTCTCTCTCTCTCATGCAGATGCATGGTGGACTACCAGTAGGAGTTAAAAAATAGTAAACTTTCAAAAAAAGACATAAAATGGAGACCTATGCATCTATATTTTTTATCTTATTAATGGTGGCAGTCATCTCTACCACACATCTATGGAAAGAAATATTTGTTTTAATTTACTGTCTTAGCGAGGGAGAAATAGGGCAAGCAGTATGAGCAGTTGTGGCCAACATGAAATATAGAATCAGCCACAGTAACAAAAAATCGCCATTGTGGTTAGAGTTTTGACCAGATCCAATGGAGGGCCGTGTACCGTACTGTGAGAAGGTCCTATGGCCTGGGTAATATTGTCCTGGCACTAGTGGAGTAGCCCATCTGCCACAGTAACCTCAAGGAAAAAGGGAAAAAAGAACTAAGAGAACAGGCCAGCACTCTCTAAATATTTTGTGTTAACTTTCCTAAAAGCAGTAAATGCCATTTCACTTCTTTCAGATAAAACTTGACATGATCGTCAGAGGTCAGATTTGAGAAGACAGGAGTATCTAAGGTTATCATTGGAAAGATACTACAAGAAATTGTCTTGGTGACAGTCAGTGGTAACTCTGGTCTAGGGTAATGACAGTAGAGATGAAACGAATACGATTTGAGAAACATTTAGGAGATAAAAATTGGGACTAGATTGGATGGAATAAATACAGGGATTATAGATACATTGGGTTGTCGAAAAAGTCATAGCACATTTCTGCATGGAAAAATGTAGAAAAAATACATCATGACTTTTCAGACAACCCAATAAATGGTAAGTCTTAGGTTTCTGCAGTACAAAAATATGCTTCAGAAGAGAAATATATTTAGGTGAAATGCAGATTTAAAATGTTAGATACCTTGAACAATTTTGAGACCAGCAATTGGCATAATGGCTAGGTTGCTGGACTCCCATGTAGTCGACCTCAGATTGAGTCCCGGACCTGGTGGTTTAAACTCATTCTGGGCGTGTGTGCACGTGTGCCCAAGATCCTGGGAGGAGAAGAGAGGAGAAGGGATTGTGGCATGGCCATCCCCCTTGGGGGGTGATTTCTCATTTTCTGTCTCTCTGTCTCTCTGTGTCTCACTGGTGAGCACACTCAAAAACCTCTAAGAAAATTTAGCAGAGTTCAGGGCAGTCAAGATTTTGTTTCAGAAAAAAAGGTTGGGGATGTTTGAAGCTGCAGTAAGATTATATCACTTAGGGAGAGATTGCAGGAGAAGAGGAATCCTAAAATACAACCTGGCCAATTCATATAATTTAGTTATCTGTAGGTTAGAACAAACTTGCAAACAGACTGATAATTAGAGGAAAAATAGGCAGACTTATTTTAGGGATCTGATTCATTTTTGTGTTTATATTAATTATACTGTAATTACAAAATGAACTAAAACAGTTTAGAAAGCTTTGTCTGTATTCCAAAGATCCTGAAATAGTTAAATGTGCACTCATACATAGTACTTTAGGAAGAGAAAAATTTTGGAAGAAAATTTTAAAAGAAAAATGTTGCTGTTGGGGTGACTAAAGCCTTTAAAGTATAGCTGAAACAGAAATTTTAAATCCTGAAGCAGATTTTTAAAAAGGTTAAATATCTAGAAAAAGGTTTTATTATATATATATTTTTTTTTCCTATAAGAAGTGTGTGCTCATCAAAAAGGGATAGAAAGAGATAGAGAGAAAGTGAGAAATCACCCCTCAGAGAGGATAGCCACTCTACAATCACATTTCTCTTTCTGGGACTTTGGGCATGCACACACTCCACACTCCATTCTCTTTCTGGGATTTTGGGCATGCACACACACTCACCAAACATGATTTTCAAGCACCAGGTCCAGTACTTGAACTGCAGTTGGACACGTGGGAGTCTAGTGCCTTAACCACTTTGGCACCTGTTGGCCCCTATATTTAGGAAAATGTAAGCTTTTTTCTTCTAAGCATAAGAACCACTAAAAGAGATCCTAAAAATTTTGTAAAAATATATAGGGGAGGTATTTGTTTATTGATTTTTTTCTTTTATAGAGGTTTTTGTCTTAGGTTATATAAGCTTGCCAGAGAGAAAGGGACAATAAGAGGGGAAGTGAGAAATCACTCCCTTCCAAGGGGGATGGCCGCGTCACAATCCCTTCTCCTCTAATCTCCTCTCAGGATCTTGGGCATATATGCACAAACACACGCACACACACACACACACACACACACACACAGTGTGATTTTCAAGTCACTGGTTCTGGAATTCAAACCGTGGGTGACCATGTGGGAGTCCAGCAATGTAACCACTAGGCCATTTGCTTGTCCATGCTAATTCATTTTCAATTGTCAGAGGGTGTGTGTGCTTGTCAGAGAGAAAAACAGAGAGAGCAAGAGAGAGAGAGACAGAGAGAACATTCCCAGTCTGGGCATGGTTATGCCACAATCCCTTCCCCTCCATTTTTTTATCCTATTGAGATTTGGGATATGCATGCATATGGGCACAATGTGTTTTTCCAGTCACTGGGGCTGACATTTGAAGTGTAGTTGGCCATGTGGGAATGGGCTTCCTTAACTACTGAGCTACCACACTTGGCCTTACGAGAGAGGTTTTGTTTCAATTAGTGCTATTTGGATATCTCTAGAATACTTATGGTAAAACAAATTTGTTCACATTTTAACTTTTTTCAGAAGTAAACAGTTTAAAAGTAAAATATAGAATATTTTAAAGGATCCTAAATTAAAAAACTTAGACTGATTTTTCACAAATTCAACTAATATATATATATATTTCAGAATAATTTCCAGCTGATTAAAACAAGATCATGGTTCTGTTTATTATCATAACAAGACATTATTTCTTGCATAGATTTGTTCTGTTTCTTACATATTTTTTACTTTTACCTGATTATAAGTCATTCTATCATCAGTTAAAATGAGTGAGACCTCTATACAATCAGGCAAATAACATAAGTTGAAGACTAAAAGTAACATTCACATTATTTTGACTAGCTCCTCAATCTCATGGATGACTCCTATAGATAATTTAAATTTTGTCTTTAAAGTAAGATGGATTTTATTTTTTAATTTCAGAGTTGTGCTATTTGAATAAATTTAGGAGAAAAATAGATATGTAAAGAAGACACACGTGTATGAGAGATCAAAGAGAGAAACAGAGAAGCACAGAACACTTTGAAGAAATAGATGTCCATTTTTTATTTAGAGCATATAGATTACAGGTGATTGTTAATACGAAAATATAATGTTCGAAATTCTAAATTATTGCTTGGCGTTTTTTAATGCTTGCAAGAGTAAATAATGCTTATTATTTCTGATGATCATGACTGGTGTTGTGGAAATAAAACAAAACTGGGAGTAAGAAGACTTGTTTTCAGCTTCTAGCTGAGTCACTGTTTGTGTTTGTGACTAAGAACTCTCAAAGATCAGATCCATACAGCAACTGCTTAAACAGAACTTACCAGTCACTGCCTGCAGGGTTTGAAATTGTGTCCAGTTTAATTATTATTTTTTAATTCTCCCAAGTTCTTTTTTTTTTTTTTTTTGAGAAGTTTCTTGCTATAGGGCATGTGCGCTTGCCAGAAAGACAGAGAGAGACAGACAGAAAGTGAGAAATCACCCCCTGGGGGGATGGCCATGCTGCAATCCCTTCTCCTCCATTCTCCTCTCGAGATTTTGGGCATGCATGCACACGTGCCCGGCATGAATTTAAGCCACCGGGTTCAGGACTCGAACCGCAGTCGACTACATGGGAGTTCAGCGACATAGCCGTTATGCTAACCGCTGGTCCTAATTCTCCCAAACTCTAAAAGACAGCAATAATATAATGTAGGGAGGAAGTTAGCAGGTGCCATAGTGGTTAAGGTGCTACACTCCCACATTGGTGACTGTGGTTCAAGTCTAGAACTCAGCATTTTGACACTCACACTGAGTCCGTGTGTACATGACCCAAATCCCAAGAAGAGAATAAGGAGAAGGGACTGCAGTGTGTCCATCCCCACTAGGGGCCAATTTCTCACTCTCTGTCTCTCCCTATCTCTCTGGCAAGTACACATGCCTTATAACATAAATCTCTCAAAATATATATATATATATGTATAATGTAGGTTGTTCAAATATTTGTGATGTATTGTGTAATTTCCAGCCTACCAGATAAAAACTGAGATCTATAAGAGTAAGAAATTTCTCAATCTTGATTACGTTTTTTAACCAGAATCTGATAAACTTTGCACATATACAGTATAAAAGAATTGATAAATATGCATGGATTATTTTCATTTCACATCTAAGTTCTCCAAAATCACGTGTTTCTTTTTGTACCTTCTTTTCTTTGAATTCCTCCCTCCATTTTTGTACGTAGAATTAATGTGTTTTTTTTGTATTAAAATGATCTTTTTAATGAATAGTAACATATTTTCCAAACTCATCATCTTAACAATAGTGTCCATCTTTGTTATTTTGTTGCCAGGTTGCTCACCCTTACTTCTTTAATTTGACCTTCTCTGTAAATTTCTAATTAGTTCTCTGTCTAATCATTATTATTTGGTATAATACTTCCGTACGTGCCTGTCCAAAGCTGACTTCTGGCCAAGCAGGTGGTATGGTGGTTAAGACACAGGAATTCCACATGGCCAACCTTGGTTCAAGTCCTGTACCTGGCAGCTTGCTTTCTCACATTCTCTCTCTCCCTCTTTCTGATGAACACATGTGCCCTATACCAAATTTTAAAAATTAATTATAATAAATGAAATTAAACAATTCTAAAAAGAACCTGACTTCTTAAACAATAAAACATATTGATAAAACAAAGTGAAATTTATTGCTTACAATGGAAAGTGAGACTACTACCTCATGGAATTTCATAGTGTCTTAAAGGAGGAAAGGTAAGGCCAGATTTATATTTAATTTAATTGGAAGTATGTAAGAACTTCAAGTTTGGCAGAAATAACATAACAAGGTGAGAATTTTGAGGCAGAGTTTCAATTGTGTAAGATTGAATGTCTTTCCCAATCCCCAAGCTTTGGCTATGTCTGCAATTATCAGGATTTAGGGCCAACCATGGTAGCACAAGTAGTGGGGCACTATGAAGTGATTCTAAATCCATGTTGGGAGTCTAGATTCAGAACCAGACCAACCTGATCATCCTGGGTGTAGCGAAGTGTCCTCCTTCTTGCAGGAGGCTGGGAATGGAAGGATCACGGAGTGGTGATACCCTGTTGGGGATCGCTCTCTCTCTTTCTTTCTCTTAAAAAACAAGTAAATTTTTGGGCCAGCCAATGGCTTGGTGGCTGAATCCTGCACAGCTGACTATGCAATTTGAATTCAATACAGGTGGACTTGAGAAACACCTGGATGTGTGTGTGCATATGTGCTCAAAATTCTGAAGGGATGGAGAAATGGAGAGAAGGGATTGGGTGTGACCATTCCCTGTGAGGGTTTCATTCGCACCACTATCCACTCCCCGTCTCACTCCAGTGAGTGCACTTGTCTTCTAGGCAATAATTTGAGTGCAGTAAGTTATTTTCTATAATATTACCACGGCCTAGACTATCTGTCTGTGTGAGTCTCATTTCCTCTGTGTGGATGCTTCATAATTAGATGTTTAAGTATTAGGAACTACAGCAATTCCAGCTTAGTTTTCTCTCAGTTTATGATCAAAAGGAAGAACGAACTTTCCTTTTGTCCTGACGTTAACACCATCCAAAGAGTGGATCTTATTGGCTTGGCTTGGCACACATCTGAACTAATCGATGTGACTACGGGATGGAATGTCCTGAGAGAACAGGAGTAATATCACTGTGACCAGAGAAGGAAATACTCTAGGAGACCAGAAGTGATTTACATGCTTACTTCTGATGTTTGAGAAAATACGTGTTTGCTTTCAAACTATGCAGACTGGGAAACCTAATCAGTTTTTCTTAATAAAGATGTTACAAAGAACAGAAGTAAACACATTCAGTTAGCAAAACATATACATGATTCCCAGTCCATTCAGTGAGTTCGTTTCTTGTTGAGTGCTTGCACAATACCCTCTATTTCTGCTATCACATTATATTATAATTATCTTGCTACATAAAAACAAAAGGACTCTAAATTGTTCATTACATGGGACCAGCAGTTGGTGTAATGGTTATGCTGCTGGACTCCCATGTAGTCGACCGCAGTTCAAGTTCCAGACCCGTTGGCTTAAACTAACACAGGACGAATGTGTGTGCATGCCCCAGATCCCGAGAGGAGAATGTCTTTCTGGTGAGTACATGGTCCTATAGCAAAAACCTCTCCAAAAAAAAAAAAATAAATAAATAAAAAACAAATTGTTTGTTACTATTATCCAGGTGTACAACAACATGACTGGAGTATATAATCTTTGTACTAAATAAAACTAAGTGCTTCTTGGGGGCCGGCAGATGGCGTGGTGGTTAAAGGCGCGGGATTCCCACATGGCTGACCATGGTTTGGGTCCTGGACCTGGTGGCTTGCTTTCATGCTTTCCCTTTTCTCTCTCTCTCTGCCTCTGTCTGATCAAATGAAATAATAATAATAATAATAACAAATGAAAATAAATAAATAATTCTTTATACCAGAAAGACAGAGAGAGACAGACAGAAAGTGAGAAATCACCCCCTGGGGGGATGGCCATGCTGCAATCCCTTCTCCTCCATTCTCCTCTCGAGATTTTGGGCATGCATGCACACGTGCCCGGCATGAATTTAAGCCACCGGGTTCAGGACTCGAACCGCAGTCGACTACATGGGAGTTCAGCGACATAGCCGTTATGCTAACCGCTGGTCCTAATTCTCCCAAACTCTAAAAGACAGCAATAATATAATGTAGGGAGGAAGTTAGCAGGTGCCATAGTGGTTAAGGTGCTGCACTCCCACATGGGTGACTGTGGTTCAAGTCTAGAACTCAGCATTTTGACACTCACACTGAGTCCGTGTGTACATGACCCAAATCCCAAGAAGAGAATAAGGAGAAGGGACTGCAGTGTGTCCATCCCCACTAGGGGCCAATTTCTCACTCTCTGTCTCTCCCTATCTCTCTGGCAAGTACACATGCCTTATAACATAAATCTCTCAAAATATATATATATATATGTATAATGTAGGTTGTTCAAATATTTGTGATGTATTGTGTAATTTCCAGCCTACCAGATAAAAACTGAGATCTATAAGAGTAAGAAATTTCTCAATCTTGATTACGTTTTTTAACCAGAATCTGATAAACTTTGCACATATACAGTATAAAAGAATTGATAAATATGCATGGATTATTTTCATTTCACATCTAAGTTCTCCAAAATCACGTGTTTCTTTTTGTACCTTCTTTTCTTTGAATTCCTCCCTCCATTTTTGTACGTAGAATTAATGTGTTTTTTTTGTATTAAAATGATCTTTTTAATGAATAGTAACATATTTTCCAAACTCATCATCTTAACAATAGTGTCCATCTTTGTTATTTTGTTGCCAGGTTGCTCACCCTTACTTCTTTAATTTGACCTTCTCTGTAAATTTCTAATTAGTTCTCTGTCTAATCATTATTATTTGGTATAATACTTCCGTACGTGCCTGTCCAAAGCTGACTTCTGGCCAAGCAGGTGGTATGGTGGTTAAGACACAGGAATTCCACATGGCCAACCTTGGTTCAAGTCCTGTACCTGGCAGCTTGCTTTCTCACATTCTCTCTCTCCCTCTTTCTGATGAACACATGTGCCCTATACCAAATTTTAAAAATTAATTATAATAAATGAAATTAAACAATTCTAAAAAGAACCTGACTTCTTAAACAATAAAACATATTGATAAAACAAAGTGAAATTTATTGCTTACAATGGAAAGTGAGACTACTACCTCATGGAATTTCATAGTGTCTTAAAGGAGGAAAGGTAAGGCCAGATTTATATTTAATTTAATTAGAAGTATGTAAGAACTTCAAGTTTGGCAGAAATAACATAACAAGGTGAGAATTTTGAGGCAGAGTTTCAATTGTGTAAGATTGAATGTCTTTCCCAATCCCCAAGCTTTGGCTATGTCTGCAATTATCAGGATTTAGGGCCAACCATGGTAGCACAAGTAGTGGGGCACTATGAAGTGATTCTAAATCCATGTTGGGAGTCTAGATTCAGAACCAGACCAACCTGATCATCCTGGGTGTAGCGAAGTGTCCTCCTTCTTGCAGGAGGCTGGGAATGGAAGGATCACGGAGTGGTGATACCCTGTTGGGGATCGCTCTCTCTCTTTCTTTCTCTTAAAAAACAAGTAAATTTTTGGGCCAGCCAATGGCTTGGTGGCTGAATCCTGCACAGCTGACTATGCAATTTGAATTCAATACAGGTGGACTTGAGAAACACCTGGATGTGTGTGTGCATATGTGCTCAAATAAATAAATAAATAAATAAATAAATAAATAAATAAGCCTTAAAAAATTATCAGCATCTGGGATTGCAAGGAACACATTACTATGTTCAATTAGAGGAAATAAACTTTTCACTAACACAACCATACTCAAGGACCAGCAATAATTTGAGTGCAGTAAGTTATTTTCTATAATATTACCACGGCCTAGACTATCTGTCTGTGTGAGTCTCATTTCCTCTGTGTGGATGCTTCATAATTAGATGTTTAAGTATTAGGAACTACAGCAATTCCAGCTTAGTTTTCTCTCAGTTTATGATCAAAAGGAAGAACGAACTTTCCTTTTGTCCTGACGTTAACACCATCCAAAGAGTGGATCTTATTGGCTTGGCTTGGCACACATCTGAACTAATCGATGTGACTACGGGATGGAATGTCCTGAGAGAACAGGAGTAATATCACTGTGACCAGAGAAGGAAATACTCTAGGAGACCAGAAGTGATTTACATGCTTACTTCTGATGTTTGAGAAAATACGTGTTTGCTTTCAAACTATGCAGACTGGGAAACCTAATCAGTTTTTCTTAATAAAGATGTTACAAAGAACAGAAGTAAACACATTCAGTTAGCAAAACATATACATGATTCCCAGTCCATTCAGTGAGTTCGTTTCTTGTTGAGTGCTTGCACAATACCCTCTATTTCTGCTATCACATTATATTATAATTATCTTGCTACATAAAAACAAAAGGACTCTAAATTGTTCATTACATGGGACCAGCAGTTGGTGTAATGGTTATGCTGCTGGACTCCCATGTAGTCGACCGCAGTTCAAGTTCCAGACCCGTTGGCTTAAACTAACACAGGACGAATGTGTGTGCATGCCCCAGATCCCGAGAGGAGAATGTCTTTCTGGTGAGTACATGGTCCTATAGCAAAAACCTCTCCAAAAAAAAAAAAATAAATAAATAAAAAACAAATTGTTTGTTACTATTATCCAGGTGTACAACAACATGACTGGAGTATATAATCTTTGTACTAAATAAAACTAAGTGCTATTATTATTAATAATAACAAATGAAAATAAATAAATAATTCTTTAAAAAAAAAGTTAAGTGCTTCTTAAATAGGTGAATATTTAGACTGGACAAAAATTTATACCTCTTTTAGTCACAATTTCCCTTATGTATTATTAATAATAATATATTAATTATGGTAATTGTATTATCAATATAAATTACTATAATTATTAATATAAATGAGTATCATTATTATACTTAATATAATAAAACTTCTGAAATAATATATATGTTTTAAGACTTACAAGAATTAATAGCTATATGTACTATCCATGAAAAAGCTTCTTGAAGTAATAAATGCATATAGTAATGTGGCAGAATACAAAATTAACTTACAAAAATCTATAGCATTTCTATATACAAACAACAAGAAGACAGAGATAGAACTGAAGAATGTAATTCATTTATCATAGCCACAAGATGTATAAAATACTTTGGAATAAAACTAAACAAGGAAGTCAAAGACTTCTACACAGAAAACTATGAATACCTTAAACAGGAAATCGAAAAGGACACTAAAAAGTGGAAGGACATCCCATGTTCCTGGATTGGCAGAATCAATATAATAAAAATGGCAACCCTACCCAAATTAATCTACATGTTTAATGCAATCCTTATAAATTTACAAGAGTCATTCTTCACAGATCTAGAAAAGACAATCATAGAATTTGTCTGGAACCATAAAAGACCCTGTTTTGCTAAAGTCACCTTGTGCAAGAAGAATGGAGTGTGTGACATCTCACTTCCTTACCCAAAAATATATTTCAAAGCTTTGATAATCAAAACAGCATGGTATTGGCACAAAAGTAGACATGAGGACAAATGGCACAGAGTAGAGACTCCAGAAATAAGGCCCAAAACATACAGCCAACTCATCTTTGACAAAGGGTACAAGTCAATCCAGTGGGAAGAGAGAAATCTCTTTAGCAAATGGTGGTGGAAAAACTGAGTATCCTCTGCAGAAAGATGAATCTGAACCCCTACCTGTCACCATTAACAAAAATCAACTCAACGTGGATCAAAGATCTAAACCTAAGATCACAAACTATAAAACCACTGGTGGAAAATACTGGAGAAACTCTGGGAGACATTAGGGTAGGCAAAGACTTCTTAAGCAGATCCCCAAAGCACAGGAATAATCCTGCAAACAGCCAGGTGGGTATACATCAGATTAAGGAGTTTCTGTACAGCAAAGTACACTGTAACTAGTGTGAATTGACAACGCTCAGAATGGGAGAGAATTTTTGTTAACTGTGCCTCAGATAAGGGACTTATAACTGCAATACACAGGAAACTCAAGTAGCTTACCCAAAAGAAAATGATGAACCGAATTAAAAGATGGGAAAATTAGCTGAAGAAACAATTCTCTAAGGAAGACATATGAACAGCCAAAAAGCATATGAAAAAATGCTCAACATTCCTCATTGCAAGGGAGATGAATATCAAAACCACATTGAGATACCACCTAACTCCAGTCAGAATGGCGAATATTTACAACAAAAACAAAAATGAAAACAAATATTAAAAACAAATAATGATAAGTGCTGGAGAGGATGTGGTGAAAGGGGGACATTCCCACACCGTTGGTGGGAATGTAAATTAGTCCAGCCATTGTGGAAAATGATATGGAGGTTCGTCAAAGATCTTGAAATAGAACTATCATATGATCCAGCAATTCCACTCCTGGGTATCTACCCAAAGGACAGGAGAGCACTCAGTAGGAAAAGTGCTTGCACAACTATTTTCATTGCAGCATTATTCATGATTGTTAAGACTTGGAACCAACCCAAATGTCCACAAACAGATGATTGAATTGAAAAGGTGCGGTACATGTACTCCATGGAATACTCTGGCATTTGATAGAAAGTGCACAAATACAGATTTATTGCTGAGTGAAGCAAGTCAGGTTATGAAAGAAAGACATTGTATGTCTCCACTTAACATATACTGACTGTCCGCACTCTATAGTAGAAACTGAAAGACTGGAGAACATAAAAGTATTAAAAATTGTAATGGACACTAGAGATAAAGAGAGTGTGTGGGAGGGGAAGAGTGAAGGAAGGAAAATTTGTGGGGGAAATAGAGAAGTAAGACACTTGTGGAACACAGATAAGGTTTATTATCTGTTGCTGAGAATGTGTATAATAGTTTCAACTGGGCTGGACTAAGACATATATCATGCTGGGTAAAGTCTCTTCACAGTATCAATGATGTATAGTGATTTTATGTATGAATAATAACAAAATAAAAAATTAAAAAAATAATACCTATATGTTGTTATAATGTCCCTTACTCATAGTAAGCACTAAATAATATTAAGAAATGCCATTAGCTGTTATCAACTAAATAAAGTAGGTCTATAACATCTATGGAATACTAGGACCAGTAGGTGGTGTATTGGTTAAGGCACTGGACACTTCCACATGGCCAACAATGGTTCAAATCCCAGACATGGTGACTTGCTTTCTCACTTCCTCTCTCTGTCTCACTCTTTCTCTTTCTCTCTCTCTCTCTTTCTGGCTAAATTAAAATAAATGAATGAATAAATAAAATTAAATAGATAGTTATTTTTTTAAAAACTATGAAATACTGTAATTTTATAGGAGCTTCAATTTATATAAATCCACCTTAGTAGTTTGATAATTGATTTATATCGCTAAGATAAATTATTTTGAATGTCTAGAGTTTTGCTTTTAAATAAATTACTATGTAATGTTTCATAGCATTTTTCCAGAAGATATAGCATGATGTTTTGCTCTAATTCCATACAGGATAAATGATTTGGAGTCATAAGAATACAGTATTATGCACAAACAACTAGACAGGAATTCTATTACAGATGATTAGTCAACCATGAATTCAGCACCCAGCAGATGGACAGCTCCAATGTACCACATGAATTATGAGCATTGCAGCTGCAGCTCCTGTGAAAAATAAAATGCTCTTGATGAACAGCTGCAGTTTTCTTAGCATCAAGACAAGGAATACCAGTAAGTTTTATTTATTTTTTATTGCCATGGCACATGGCATATAACGAACTGAATACCTTGGGGAAGGATGTATAAAATAGCATTTATGGTCTTCTGTGCTAACTTTATATTTAAGGGTCTTTCCATATTTACATTTTGAGCACCTGCACTGTGTTATCTGATGTGTATTTTATGTGCCTATAACTCAAAATGAACAATAGTGAAATTGTTCAGGCTATTAGCTAATGATAGGAGATTGTATTTTACATGGGTCTACAAAAAGACAAAACTTAAAACATTGAGATATTGGGATTAAAATGGCCAATTGCTTATATTCAGTAACAAAAACAAGTTTATATATTTACCTTTCATTACAGATATTTATTATTTCAAAGGTAATTTCAAGGCCCACTGTTGTAACATTTCCATTTCAGTAACAATGCCTTCAAATTCTCTTTTTGCAACTGAGTTCTGAATTGAGAACTGAAGAATGAGCTAGTACATATTAGAATTTAGCTCTAGGTATACTTTAAGCTTACATTAAGATGATACTCTGGGACCAGCGCTTGGCGTAATAGCTATGTCGCTGAACTCCCATGTTGCCGACCGCGGTTAGAATTCCGGACCGGTGGCTTAAATTCACACTGGGCGCGTGTGCGTGCATGCCTAAGATCCTGAGAGGATATTGGAGGAGGGATTGCGGCATGACCATCCACCCGGTGGGGTGATTTCTCACTTTCTGTCTCTCTGTCTGTCTCTCTGTCTGGCGAGTGCACATGCCCTATAGCAGCAAAAAAAACCAAAAAACCAAAAACCAAAAAACAAAAAACAACCTTTCTCTCCAAAAAAAGAAAAAAAATGATTTTTTTTTTTTTTTTTGCTATAGGGCGCGTGCGCTCGCCAGACAGAAGAGAGAGGCAGAAAGCGAGAAATCACCCCCTGGGGGGATGGCCATGTCACAATCCCTTCTCCTCCATTCTCCTCTTGGAATCTTGAGCATGCACGCACACGCTCCCGGCATGAGTTTTAAGCCACTGGGTCCGGACACGAACCGCGGTTGACTACAGGGAGTCCAGCGACATAGCCATTATGCTAACTGCTGGTCCCAAAGATGATGCTCTTTAAAAAGTAAGGAATGGTTTCATTTTGTATAACTTTACTGTACTTAAATAATTTAATTTTAAATGTGGTGGTATGCCTATTATTCTTGGCAGTTTCTAAAGGATTTATTTTGTTTCTTTGGAATAGTTGCTTTACTTATTTTTTTCTCCATAGGTTTAGCTCACTATAGAAATCTTCTTTATGTATATTCTCATCTGTGGAAATCAGTTAGGTTCATAATGTTTGATGCTGAAGTTTTTCCTTATTACACATTAATTTCAAGTCTGTCTTGAGATAAATGACTTGCACGTTTATTTTGTGAACATGAAAACCATTAATTCAATGAAGAGATTAGAATATAATTATTTTCTTCAGATTACAGTCTAGTAGAACCTCATTAATGTATGCATTAGTAAATTTTGTAAAAAATTATGAAAATGTTTCAAAATGAATGTGACAATAAATATAAACGTACAATTTAAATATATTTAAATTTTTCATGAATCTTATTTTAATATGTCGTCTTAGAAACTAGTGACATTTCGTGAAGTTATATACAATTACAGAATTTGCTAAGCATACATATGGAACATATTTATTTTTTACATTTGAACATTGAATATAAATAATGACATCTTTGTATCAAACTCTGGCACTTCCCAACAATCTTAGCTATGTGACATAGACAAATGTAAAAGAAAATTTTTATACTACACTATGCTGAGGAACTTACTATCCTAACAAGAAAACCAACATATAATAAAGTACATCACAGAGTAAAAACTATTATATTGAGAGTATGATTAAATATATTGGTACAAAAATAACAGTAATCAACTCTGCCTAAGAACACCAGTAGAAATACTTGATCAGTGGCATGTAAAAGGAACAAAATCACATTTGGTTAATAGGGACACAAGGTATTAAATTACAAAATGTTATGTATTTATCAACGATCAATTGTGCAATTAAGAATGATAGCATATGTATTCATAGATCCACATGGGTTTAAAATATTCTGCTCAGGATTTTTATAATTAAAGATTAGAAGGTTTATGATATTATTTTGCAGTTAGCCATTCAATAATTATTACCTGATATATAACAGAAACCTTGTTACCACAAGAGGTTATTTTTAAAAGTATTGCTATTTGATTCTTTATGTCAATTTTTTGTAAAAAAACTGTGAAATAAGTACTGTAACTCTCCTTTTTACAGATGAGCATGGATTTAAAGAATTCATTTAACGAATGGATTTAAAGAAGTGACTTCCTCAGATTCATGTTAGAAATTAATATTAATTCATATCAATATTTACATATGATCTTTCAACTACTTTAGGGTCTAAACACTTAACCTTTTGACGTGCTCTTTGCTATGTACTTTGCTAAGAATTTGCTTCAATTTTTACTATAATCATATAGAGGTTTACTCTGATCTCCATGTTACAGCTGAGGAAACTGAGATGTTGAAAGGTAATTTGTCAGTATGATGCAAAGCCAGAATATGAATGTAGGTTACTTGTTAGCACGTCTTCTCTTACTAAATGGTATATAAAAATAATACCTAACATATATGAGACTGTATCACATGTATAGATATCTAAGCAAATTAATTTCAAAAGAACTTCTATAGTAGTTGGTGTTTTAATAAATTAATTCAACTTTGAAATATAAAGGATCATGATATTCTGCTTCAATTTAAGATTTTCATATAAGCTTTAATATGGGAAACAAGGAGTGGTGCTGTATCTTGAGGTTCATACTAATTCAAATTCTATAGTCATTCATAAACAAATTCAGAGAAAATATAGACAAGGATGGCATTTAACAAAGGGAGTTGGAAAGCATAGACAAGAACTGTGGTTTTTTTCTCCAGAGAAATAAAATATGAACTAACAGAAAAAAAAGCTTTCTGTTATCTAAATCCAACTACCTCTTAAAAAAAGAAGAATTTATTTTAAATAAAAGTAACTAGTTTCCATAAAGTATATCTACCACATATGCTCTTCCCATCCAGGTACTAAACAAACAGATTTACTTTTGAATATCTAGAATACTATTCAACACATGACAAGGTAAAAAAAAAAATAAAGAATAAATTACAATTCCACTTCCAGTTATTTTCAATGACATTTAAAACAGAAAGAAACATATATATACACATACATACATACACATATATTTACCCAAATTAGAAAATACAGATTGACAATAATATGTGAAATGTACAGAAAAAAAATAATACCAGTTCTGTGTTTTTACTGCCCTGTGATATTTTCTGGAAAGTAAAAACTACATTTCCTTAAAAAAAGTCAAGTCTTACAGTATTACAATTTCTAAGTCTTGAGATGAATAAAATACAGTAAAAATGTTCTTAAGGAGGTTTGATTTGTATGGGGATTATAATACAAAATCTTTCATTCAAAACACAGAGGTGTCCAGTCTATTTTTCCAGTTCTGTCCACAATTGTATTTTCAGCTCAGAAGTTCTATTCATTTTGGTAATTTTCACTTTTCCCCTTTTCATTTTTGTTTCATTGCACTTCCGTATAGTTTTCCTTTCTATCCTTGAGTACCCGAACACCACCTTTTATGTAAGCATTCTCATGTCTCATCCATACACTTTAGTAATCTTCCCTCATTTACTCTTCCACCAAACCCTGAGGATAGCCTTATAATCTCACTCACAATTCCATATTAGCAAATATATTGCTTACACACAAGTTGCTTGGCTGGACTATGAGCTAGTCAATCCAAAGTGTGTTATTTATTTATTTTTAAGGATTTTAGAATTTTATTTCATTTCTTCTTAGTATTATTTTTAATTTGCTGTAGTCATCAGAAAGAAGCAGACATAGAGAGGAAAACTGAAAAAGCAAGTCATCAGTTCCAGGACTTGAATAGCGGTTGGGTTGGCAAAGTGGGAGATCAGAGCCTGAACCACTATGCCACCTGCTGGCCTCATGTGTTATTCTTTTTAGAGTCTAAGGAAAGATTACCATGCCTAAAATTTATGAGATTTTTTTAAGATCCAAAATGATTTAACGGGCATAAAATGTATGCATAACTCTATAAATTTATAATTTGAATTAAAGTTAACCCAAAGAGTAATCTTGTAAAATACAGTGATATTATATTTACAAAAGTTAGTATTTTTAACTCTGCTTTGTATTTAAACACAAGTGATATATATCTATATTATATGAACATATATATTAATAAACAAGTAATCAAGATAATTGCTGCCACAGAATATTGTTCTCATGCCTCTGAAAATAGATTTTAGGATATCGATCAAGTTACATTTGCATGTTTTTCCTGCCATTAACACTTCTTAAAATTGTATTTTCATAAAGAATATTTATATTAAATGTAGACCTTACTGCTCTTATAACCCATGCCCACAAATTTAGGTATTGTTGTCCTCTTGTCTTATGATTGAGTCTGGGGATGGATTATGGTGTCAGGGCCCTGTTAAAGATGCTGTCTTCCTCTCTCTCGTATAAGAAATAAATAAACTGTAAAAATGAATGAATTAATGAATGTATCTTTTGGAATCAATATGAAAAATTACAAAGTATACTTTTCATGAAGGTCATTGGTTATTGAGACAGAAATTTCCAAAGTAATAACAAATCATCCTGATACTTTCCATCAACAAATTAACGTAATCGAATCTAAGGACCATAAATACTGAGCTAGTTATCCTGCTCACAGTAATAAATATACAGTGGACTTTCAGAAGGTCTTAAATGTTTTCATTCAACTAACAAAAATCACCCATTTGAGAATATATTTCCCAGCTATTATTCTGTAACAGCAAATTTGAAATAGTATTTTGTCAAATATTATCTTTTCTTTGGGGGTGATTTTTAATAATTTTATTAAATTTTAATTTATGCTCTAGATTCAAACCATAATATGTATTTGGGGGCCAATCAGTTGGTGTACTGGTTAAGGCAGCTGGATCATACACGGCCAGCTGAGTAGTTTCAGTCCAGATCCATTGGCTTGAAAAGAATGCTGGGCACCTGTGCATACATGCCCCAAATTCCTAGAGGAGCATGAAGAAGAATTGCAGTGTGGCCATTCTCCTTGGAGGGGTGTTTTCTCACTCTCTTTCTCTTTCACCTTGTCTGTCTCTCTCTGGTGAGCATACACGCTCTAAAGCAAAACTAAAAAAAAAAAAAGCATTATGTTTTGTTTGAACATTCCACATAAAAAGAACACATTGCATTTAATAAAATATGATAGAGAATATAAAGAAAATGAGAAAACTGCAAATATTGCAATGTGATATGTTAGTATCTTAAATAGAAATAATATAGAAATAATAGAAATATGAAATATTCTTTCTTTTATTTTTTAGAGATCTTTGCTATAGAGCACCCATACTTTCTGAAGAGACTGAGAGACAGAAAGGGAGAAATAATCCCCCATGGGGGATGGTCACACTGAAATTCCTTTTCCATTCTCTTCTTGGGATCTTGGGCTCACAAGCACATGTGCCCAGAATGAGTTTTAAGACTCTGAGTCTGGGCCTCGAACTGTGGTTGACTACATGGGAATTCAGTGATGTAACTATTACATCATCTGCTGGCCCCATATTCTCTTTCTTTAATTCTCATTAATATATTCACAGTAATATTTAAAGAGAAAAAATAGAGTAGACCTCTAAGATTATTATAAGATTTTTGTATATCTCAGTATCCAAAGACTTTTACAATCCTCTTACAGAATGGGGAATATTAAAAAATGAAACAAGTTGTCTATGTTCTATGGTTTATATTTTAAACCAAAACTATATTAAAATGAGTGAACTTCTCTAACTTGGAAATGCTTTGCAATCAGGACAATGTGGACATTACTCACAGGAGAAGCAGAACGCAGGAGAACGTGAAAGAGTTCAGGATTGGTGAGTTGAGCCACTCCTAAATAGTTAACTAATCAAGACTCAATTAGCCAGAGCCAATTCAGAGAGACCCAAACTGCCAGATAGCTAAGTCAATGATTGACTAATGGAACTTTCAATTATTTATAAACTGCCCTTTGACTCACTAATTCTAAACTATACAGAATTTATATTAATACAGGGATACCTGAGATTTCTGTGAGGATCTATATATTTTTCTTAATGTTCTAAGGGGCAGTCCTTTCTGCCTCAGCTCCCTGATGCTACATCAGGTGTGTTCTAGGGTAGAGAGAGAAAACGTGAGGTTAGAGTCAGTGCATTGTCCAGCAGAAGACCAAAGGGCTGAGAGTGGAAAAACAGGATGTTGCATGTTCGGACTGTCGCACAACGAGTTAATGGTATAATTTTCATTTACCTGTAAATGAGGTAAATTTAGAAAATTGTTTTCTACCAAAGATGAAGCAGTCATACAGGAAACTGATTTTGATGAGATAAATTTTAAGAAATTCACCTCTTTCTGGTCACTACAATTGAGAAATGCTTGCTAAGTGTTAAGAAAGAGCAAATTTTTAGCTATGCCATGACACAATGCTAGGTTTCTTTTTTCTTTTTCTTTTCTTTTCTTTTTTTTTTTTTGAGAGGTTTTCGCTATAGGGCCTGAGCGCTCGCCAGAAAGACAGAGGGAGATAGAAAGCGAGAAATCACCTCCCAGGGGGGATGGCCACTCCACATTCCCTTCTCCATTCTCCTCTTGGGATTCTGGGCACGCATGGCACGCACACGCGCCCGGCGTGAGTTTAAGCCACCTAGTCCAGGACTTGAACCGCAGTTGACTACATGGGAGTCCAGTGACATAGCCATTACTGCTGGTCCCACAATGCTAGATTTCTCAGAGCACATTCTGACCTATGCAAGGGGGGAAGTTCTCAGAAGAGGGTACTTAAAGTTTGCCTTAATGTGGCAGAAGCATTCACTCTTCTTTAATGTTTTTAGCAGAAACTAAATAAAAGGAATATTCCTCAAATTTTGATCTCAATACACTCAAAATTCATGCATTGGTATTTTTTTGATAATTTGCAAGATTTACATAGAAACTTCCCCTACATAAAATTTTTCCTCCAACAATACTGTCAAATATCAAAAACTTAGCCAAGCACTTCCATCAATATTATACAAGTTTTTAAGGAAACCTGCAAATACTTGCATATAATATAAAGGAGATAAAGGAAATGCAGGTACCTTGACTACTTTTCAAGAATTTTCAATAAGTATTTTATATGATGAGGTTTTAATAAAATAACTGAAATGCCTTAGTAATATTATCTGAAGTGCTAGAATATATTAAAAATGACCTAAATTACATGATAAAAATAGTTCTGAGGGCTAGCCACATGGCACATATGTGTGTCTAACACATATGCATAGGGAGCAGATTCCATACAGTTAATATGTTCGAATCTTTGCCCTGTAGATGTGAAGAATCACTCTGGGAGTGTGTACCAATGTGCCTAAAATCCTGACAGGAGAGAGAAATGGAGGAAAAAGGTTTGCGGTGTGACCCTCCTCCATTGGAGCATATTCTTTTTATACTCTCTCTTTTTGACTGGTGAGCAAATATGCCCTCTAGCAATAAAAAAATGATAATAGTAAATTAATTTAAAATGTATGGTTCTCAAATAAATCTAAATAAAACATGAAGAAAGCTGTCTTCTCAGTAAAGTACAAAAATAATTTCTTATTAAAAAGTAAAATAATAAAATAGCTTGAGATAGAAAGAAATACCAATTGTGAATAATGCTGCAATGAACTTGGATGTGCAGGTTTTCAACAGTGTTTTCCTATCCTATGCATAAATATACCAAGGAGAAGGATTACTGTATTCCATATGATAGTTCTTTTTGTAGATGGTTGAGAAACCTTTATATTGTTTTCCATCTTGGTTGTACTAACTTGCATATCATTTGATTCAAAGTGGAAAAATATAGAAGCCTTTATACTAAGCAAAGTGAGCTAGACATTGAAAGATACACACTGTATATCCCTACTCAATATATACCAAATGACTGCACTATATGGCAGCACTTGAAAGAGGATAAGGGTACATACTGGAGACTGTAAACAAGGAGAGTGGTGGGAAAGGGTGAGTGGGAAAGATAAACAGAAGAAACATTTAACAGACAAAAATATGTAAAGTTCTCTGTTGAAAAAATATCTGTAGGTGGTATGATAAAGACACTAGATCCCCCATGGCCAACTCTGCAGGTTTATGTCCCAGACCTGGTGGCCTGAAAAACATACTGAGTGAATGTATGTGTGCACTCAAAATCCCTAGAGGAGAATAAGGAATAGGGATTTCAGCATGGCCATTCCCCCTGGAGGGTAATTTCTCACTTTCTCTCTCTCTTTCTAAAAAAAAAAAAAAATACAGAAATATATAAAAAGTAGACAAAACAAGATCTGTATTTTAGATAATATGTGATTGTTACATTAGAAAACTTTTGAGAAAAAATTTTAAAAGCATTCCAGAAAAATTATGTGATTAACTAATATATGTAAACTGTAAACTCAACTTTCTTACACTTTATTTTAAAGTACCATGGATGCTTCCTAAAAGAAAATAGATGAAATGTAGAACATACTTCCATATAAAGTATAATCATGACATTGTACAAGCTAGTGCTAGTGATTAATTTATCATCATTGTCCAAATTATCTTTTTAAGTCCGCCTTATTTTATCTATAAAGCCTCTCCTGTGAAGTGTCCAGAGCCATTTTACTTTCTTCTAATTCCAAACTACCTTAAAATGAGTATGTATTCAGAGACTGAGACTTCAATATACAACATAAATAAGGCAAAAGGACAATGGTTTGATAAATATTGTATCTTAAGATGCAAAATTATGTGCACCGTGGCAAAGGAAAGAAGAATGCTAAGAAAAGTTGTTGGGTATAGACTTGCGTGAGGGTATGGTCCTCTATACATGGCTCCTGGAAATGAGTAAGCGGAGGCAGTATTTTATCCCCAGTCAACACAAAGTACTAGTCAGTAAAGACCTGTCATGGTTCATAGATCTATATGAAATGACTGTAATGCTGATCTTTGGGTAAAAGATAATACTTAGGACCATTAACTTGCCCTCTGTTTTCTATCCAAGGCCTCTGTCTTCTGTTCACCTTCGCTGCTTCCATCGAGATAACCCACCCTCACCGAGGCTGGTCCCCAGCGTGGTCGGGACCAGCAGTTAGCGTAATGGCTATGTCGCTGGACTCCCACGTAGTTGACCTTGGTTCGCGTCCCGGACCCGGTGGCTTAAGACTCAGGCTGGGCGTATGTGCGTGCGTGCCCAAGATCCCGAGAGGAGTATGGAGGAGAAGGGATTGTGGCGTGGCCATGCCCCCTGGGTGGTGATTTCTCACTTTCTATCTCTCTGTCTCTCTCTGTCTGGCGAGTGTACGTGCCCTATAGCAAAAACCTCTAAAAAAAAATGGAATTATGGTAAAATAGAGGATGGAATGTAGAAATTTACTCAAATAAAATTTAATAGAAAAGTTACAATGGCAAAATGAACATCTGCTTTAAAAAATGTCAGCAAATAAAACATGAATTACTGATTGATATATCTTTTTTTAATTTTTAAATTTATTCCCTACATTCAATCATGATAAATTATTACAACTTGTAAAGTGAATTTACCCAACATGAATACACTTCACACCAGTCCATTTTATTCAACTGGATACCATACATGTTATCAATTTAAGCAAAAACTCTTTCTTCTAAACTCAAGATGAATATGCATGACAAAATAAAATCCAGGATCATAAATACTTCAGAAATGTTATCCAGAAGATATTCAAGTGATATCATCAGTATCTACTATGCTTAGAGTAGAAAGGTTAATGTCCCACGGACTCTATACTTAAATAAATTACTGTGAGCAGACAAAGGAAAATAAATAACACATTTACAAGGTATTAGAAAATATATGAATAATGAGTATTTCTCTAAAATTAGAGATTAAGCATTCAATTACGTTTTCAGTGAACAAAAGAATTAATCAAATGAAAAATAGGATCGGAATACCTGTGTCTGAATGCGTAGGAGTGAGAGCCCTTGTATGGCTGGCACCAAGTGGAACACTGGAGTAATGTTTTTCTGTGCAGGTTGTAACTGAGTCTTTGTTGACTCTACTGAGTACATTGCATGACATAATTGGGACTTTCATAGGTTTTCATTGTCTTTCCAACTAGGAATGACAGCCAGGTGTATCTCCTGGGTCTCTTTACATGATCACAGCTATAGAAGACGGTGGATACATGCTGCACAACTGTTGGTAACTAGATTCCAGGTAGAGCATACTCTTGTTTATTGATGTAAACATTACTCTGTGGGACAATATAGATACAATTCTGATAAAGACATTCATATTGAATATAAACATTATGCTTTCTTTTCTCTTGCCTATGAGAGACATCTGTATTCTCATGATGAATAAAGAAGGACTGCTATCTCTCAGTGCTCATGAAACTGTCGAAATTGTCAAGGTAATGAAATGAAAGCAAGGCATTCTTCTTTACTTTGCATTACATAAACCAGTTAATGCTCTGCATTGCCTCTGGAAATTAGGGTAATATGTTGCCATAGCACCAACTTTTTATTGATTTTTTTTTTAAAAAGAAATTGCCAAGATTTTCTTTTTGGCATCATCAAGATAACGAAGACAAATAAATAAGTGCTAAGAATTAATTTACTATGACAGTTCACCCAAAGGGAGACTGCATAGCAGTGGGTGATTATCATTCCTGGGGGAATTTTGATACTGGCAGGAAGCACACATACAAATATCTACCCTCATACCATGATACCGTCATAGGTCTGGGTTTGCCAGCACCAGCTACCATCCTGCCCAGTGATCATTGTGAATTTGTACTCGTAGAGTTCCAAGATCACAGAGAAAAGGGTTTTTGAGATACTATTGACAATGTCTTAATCTCATCTGCAAGGTCATTTTATTTTTTTAAGAGAGAGATTTTTTTGTTGTTGTTTGTTTGTTTTTTGTTTTTGTGTTTTGTTTTGTTTTGTTTTGCTGTACGGCATGTGCACTTGCCAGAGACACAGAGAAAAACAGACAGAAAGTAAGAAATCACCCCCTGTGGGGATGGCCATGCCTCGATATCTTTTCCTCCATTCTTCTCTCGTGATCTTGGGTATGCCTGCCCATGTGCACGGCATGTGTTTTAAGTGGCCATGTCTGGGACTTAAACTGCAGTTGACCACGTGGGAGTCCAGCAGCATTATATCAACTGTTGGTCCCATCCCTGCAAGATCAGTTTCTGATACTTCACTTTGATGGTAGTTGACAGTAATCTCTATTAGTTTTATAATTTTTCCAACAATTGAAACTTTGGGGATACACCGGTGCACGTGCGTTTGTGCCCCAAATCCTTAGCAGAGAATGGAGGAGAAGGGATTGCAGCATGGCCAGTCCCCAGGGGCATGATTTTTCTCTTTCTGTCTCTCTTTCTCTCCAGACAGCACATGTACCCTATAGAAAAAATCTCTATAAGAACAACAAACTTAGGTGTTAAACAGAACACTTGTAACCAATAGTTTCATTCTTTCCAAAGTGACTACTTTCCAAAGTGACACACACACACACAGCAAAAATAAAAAATAAAAAACTAAATACCAGTTATTCTAGACTGATCCAAATTAGGCTAATGGAGGCTGCATTTAGCTGCCAGTACAGCTTTCTTGTTGTGATGATACAACAGCAAGAAACGCAAATTCACCTTGAATTTCATACGAAATCAGGGACACTAATGAAATGCAATTACTCTGTCCTTTCTTTACACAAAACCTAATATGCTACATAATAATGATAATACATTCTTTTGTCTATAACACATAAAAATATTAAAATTCCACCTTCGTTCCAGCTAGTAGAGATTATCATTTGAAAGTGTCAATGGTAGATTATTTTTTGATACATGCAAGAAAGCTGTTAGCCAGAATTTGACTTTATGGGAAGTTACCACAAATACCAAAGAACTAACTGTTGCTTTATCTCAGAATATGGTTCTTTACTTTTTGTTAGTTTTGAGGAAAAAAAATCATAGTATAACATTCAAAGGAATGGGAGTTTAAATGATATTCAGTCAAAGAGCTGAGAATATAAGAGACTTTTGCTTTGGGAGCTTAATGTGTCTAGGTATCTTTTTGGTACCTATTGAAAACAGTCTTTGATATTGGAATCTGCCCAGTTGTGCACTATAATGGAATACAAAATGAAATGTCAGATTTATATAACTGAATTCTTTTTTTTTTTTTTTTGAGAGTTTTTGCTACAGGGTTGCATGTGCTCGCCAGAGAAACAGAGACAGAAAGCGAGAAATCACCCCTCAAGAGGCATGACCATGCTGCAGTCCCTTCTCCTCCATTCTCCTCTTGCAATCTTGGACATGCATACACATGTGCCCAGTATGAATTTAAGCCACCAGGTCCGGGACTTGAACCGTGGTCGACCACATGAGAGTCCAGTAGCATAACCATTACACCAGTTGCTGGTCCCTGTATAACTGGATTCTAATTTGGAGAATATTGCTATAATATCTTGGTTTACAAAGATTCAGATTTTGTGCATATATGTCTGTGTGTGTGTGTGTGTGTGTGTGTTATTGTTTTGTCTTTTCTTAAAGTAGTCAAGTAAAGCCATTTTCTATTCAAAACAATAGCTCTGAAGGAAAAGTTCACTGGGGATTGTTTGGTTATAGAGATGTGTCTGAATCATTCATCTTAGAAGCCTATCAGAGATAGAATGGATCTAGTTTTAATTACAGTTTTACTCACAAAATTGACAGAATTCATTGACATACAGTTTGAATTCTCCAGAAGAAACTTTGGTCTGAATGCCCATGAGAAAAAATTCAATTAAAAAAAATGGCTAATAGCAGAATAAAGTCATTCAAAAATACCACTTTATTTCATGCATAAACACCTAATAATGGGATGAAATAAATAAATAAAGCTTTGGGAAATGTCTCATACAATTAATATTAACAGTAAAAACACCTGCAGTTAATAAGTTTCTTGTTTCTTATGGCCATGTATGTCCATCTGCTTTTTCATGTTCTATGTTGGTAAATTCAGGTTTGCAATGAAAACAAAACTGATGATTCAGATTTAAAAAAAGTTACTATATTGAGTGCAATAAGATACAAAATTTGGCAAAGACTTTGACCATGAGATGTCTTCAACTGAAAAGAAAAACTAAAGAATTAAAGTAGATTATACATGAAAACTGTTCTTTTGGCTTTCAGAATAAGTACTGGATTTTAAACTTTCATTTTTATGTTTATATGCCTGAAACTTTGATTTTAATGTTCTTTCTGTTATAAAATATTAAATGTAGAAAAGCAAATGTAAAAACTGAAAGATGGCAAAACGAAAGCACATAAGCATTGAAATGAATGTGGAATACACTCAAATGTAAAAATAGGCAAATCATGTTGTATAATGGTTACTATACCTTTAAGTCTAACAGCTTAAAAAAGTTTTTATTGCTAACAATATCACATTGGTGGTAAAAATAATGGAATGTCAAAGTATACATTCATTAATTCCACTTTAACTTAATGAATACAAAGTCGTAGGTTACAGGCAAAAAAAAGAAAAAAGAAAAAAGGAATGTTAAATTCATTGTATCATATAAGAAACAATCAAATGAAATAGTTTGTTCTATCTTTTGATAATTCATATATACATAGCTATAAAATTAAAAAAGAATTTGTTTACAGATAATTATCACTTTTTAAGTCACTGACAAGTATATAAAGATATCGAGTTGGTTCATACGAAAATATTTAAAATTGAAAAAACCTGAATGCACATATTCAAAACAACTTATTAAAATATTTTCAACTATTTAAGCTTTCCTAATTATTCATTTTTATATGAGATAAAGTTAAAGCAATATATTAAAACTATATCTGATTTACCAATGGTTCACCTAAAACAAATTACTCAGCATAGTCAAAAAATATGATAAATAGCTACATTGAGTAAAAATACCCCCAACTTAAACAAGAATAGCAATACTATTTGTAGAACAACAACAACAAAAATCAATCCAAGGCAGAATGCTGTGTTGCATATAATTCCAAGCATATAAACAATTCCATATATATCCTAATGCATATTTCATACCCATAGCTTTTTTTCTTAATTCTTCAATAATTTGACATTCTTTTATCCCTGATCCCTTCAGAAGCTGGAAAAAAATAAGTACTTTTTTCCCCCATAGGACCAGAGAGAGACACTGAGAAAGAAACTGAGAAATCCCACCCTAGGTGAGATGGCCATGCTGCTATCCTTTCTTTTCCATTCTCCTCCTGGGATTTTGGGCACACACACACACACACACACACAAGTGCCTTACTTGATTTTCAAACTGCTAGGTCCAAGACTTGAACCATGGGCATGTGGGAGACCAATGTCTTAGCCTCTATGCCACCTACTGGCCCCTATAGCTTCAAAATTTACTTCAAGACTCAGCTTTGCTATAAACTTCATAATACACTCCAATCCTACCAAAACTTCTAGACTTTCCAACAAAATATAGAACATCTCTTGTGTTGCACCATCTTCTACATGTGTTTATCAAAGCATTATTGCTCTGTATAATATCTATAAATTTTCCAAGTAATCTAACAACATTGCAAGTCCCTTAAAATTAAGGTTCTGCATCTTATTTGCATTTGCAACATTCAATAACAAAACTTGATTTCTTTACTTCCTGGGCATGCAACTGGCCGTTTCCCGGTCTTTCCTGAAGGTGGGTTTACCCATTAGTTCTAACCAATGGTTTGAACCCAATAGTGTTATAAATGCTTCAGAGCCATCTGGTGGTGTGGTGATTGAGGTGGCTGGATTCCACATGGCTTACTCTGTGGTTTGAGTCCCAGACCCAGTGGCTTGAAAAACTTATCAGGTATGTGTACAAGTGTGCCCAAAATCTCTTAAGAAGGGGAAAATGGAGGAAAAGGGGTTGAGGCATGGCTATTCCTCCTCTGCTTCCCTAAAGGATGCTTTCTCACTTTCCCTTTCTCTCTCTCCCACTTTACCTCTCTCAGTCTCTCTTTGGCAAGTGCACTTCTCCTATAGCAAAGTAAGAAGAAAAAGAAAGAAGAAGAAGAAAAGAAGACAAAGAAAAAGGGATATACACACTTTCAAGATTTTTTCCATATGAAGTTTCCACTTCCACCCTCTATGTTATTTTTCTTTCCATGCTTGATGCAAATGACAATGGTGACTTGAATACTGGAAGAAAGTAGTTTTCAAAATTACTACGAAGGTTACATTTTACTACAGAGAGTTCTGTCTTATGTCTTACAGGGGTGTGGTTTTAGATGCCCCACTAGAAAAAAATATTAATATACATTTCTATTGTAGTAAATCATTGAGATTTTGTGATTTTTAACATATTGGCAAGCATGTCATAATTGAATACTGTTTTTGTATACTCAGTATCTGACAGGTGGTAGTGTATAGGAACCAAAACCCACATAGCCAATTATTGCTTAAATTTAGGCCCTAGCAACTCAAAAAAGATGCTTGGGCATGTGTGTATGCCTGCTCAGAATCCTGACAAGATGATGAAATGGAGAAAAAAGGACTAAGGTATGGCTATATCTCACTGGTGGGTACTTTCTCTTTTCCCTCCTCTTCCTCTGTCTGGAGTGCTCTCTAGCAATTAACACAAAAAACTCATCAAAGTTTTATGAATAGAGTCCAGCAGGTGGCATGATGAATAAGGTGCCAGACTCCCATGTGGGCAACTATTGTTCAAGTCCTGGATGCAGCAGCTCGAAAATTATGTCTGGTATGTGTATGTGTGCCCAAATTCCTGAGAGAAAAATGGAAAAGGAATTACAGCATAGCCATCTCCCCTGGGGAGGGGGGGAGGGAGTGATTTCTCACTTTCCCTCTCTCTGTCTCTCTCTCTCCAGCAAGTGCATGTGTATTTTGACAAAAATCTAAGCAAAACAAAACACATAAAGGTCCAGGAATATTTTGGTTTTAATGTTTTCATTGATTCTGGAAAAAAGAAAAAATCCATACTCTACAGTTATTTAATTTTCTTAACAAAATATTTTATTTTTTCTAAAAATTGAAATAATAAGGGGATCAGGAGGTGGCACAGAAGTTAAAGTGTTAGATCTCAACCCAGTCTGAGTCCCAGGCCTGGTGATTTGAAAATCACACCATGTATACCTAAAATCCTGAGAGGAGGACAGTAGAGAACAAGGGATTACAGTGTGGTCATCCCCTTTTGGGGGTGATTTCTCACATTTTCTCTGTTTCTATTTCTCTCTGGCAAATATTTGCCCTATAGCAAATATTAAAAAAAAAAGAAAAGTTGACATAAAAATTTTTATGAACATAAATATTAAATATGAATTCAAGTAGGACATTTTATACAAATTTTTTCTTATTGAGGCTACACTATAACTTATTCTTAATTTGGAAGAGCATTTATCAAAATTACAGTATTCATAGTTCCTTGAATTACCAGAAAATATATAGAATCAATGTATTCATATTGGCTTTTCTTGCATATCTATGTATCATTGCCATAGTGAGATAAAATTTATAGAGTGTTTAATGATATCACACACATTTTTAAGAACTGTGTTGATTGCAGTTCTTATGAATAAATATACAAAAATCTTCTGTGTCAGTTATGCTTGTAATGCAGTACCTATTAACATGATGTCATCTCCACATTAAAATCTATACTAGCCATAAGAACGATGAGACCCTGTCCTTGTCATCTGAGACAGAGTAGACGAACACAGAAGATTTAGTGCCAAGTAAAATAAGCCAGACGATGGAACACAGACGATGCCTCTGCTCAATAACAGAAACGGAAAGACCTGAAGACGTAATAGTAGAGAAGACAAGTGTGGATACCAGACACTGTAGGTAAGGGGGTGGGTTGTGCCAGTTGAGGATGGAAGAGGCTTAGAGAGGAAGTACTTAACAGACATGAGAATGTAAATTTTCCCGATGGAAAAGATACATGGTAATATCTTTGATTTGACGGTAAAATAATGCAGACTTTTCACGAACTACATTGCTATGGAGATGTTTGGTAATTAACTGTCAAAAAATTTTTAAAAAAAACCTGTAACATTAATTGCCTAACCAATATATTCTACTATCTACCTCCAATTTTGATTATTTGACTGATACTTATTGAAATCTGATGGTGAAGGTGAGAATGTGGGGATGAACACAAAGCAAGAAAGCATCAGAAGCAGCAGGTTTGCACACATTAAAGGTAATAAAGGAGAAGCTACGGGAGCTACCAGAGTCAGAATACGATTGTATAGATCGCGAGGGAGGAGGACTGAAATCAAAGAATAAAGGCTTTGGAGAAGTAGGAGAATACTTTCACCTGTGAGACACTGTTTGGTTGTTCTGTGATCCAAATCTAAGCCTGGGCAGTGACATCCTACCACTTGTCCCTCTAGACCTGGGCCTATGGTATTGTTTTTTTTTTTTGTTTTTTTTTTTTTAAGTTTTAAAATTTATTTCATGAGTGAGAGAGAGACAAAGGGAAACAGGGACCAGCAGATGGTGAAATAGTTTCATCACTGGACTCCCAAGTACTCTACCGCAGTTCTCATGCTGGGCACATATGTGTGGGTGTCCAAAATCCCAATAAGAGAATGGAGGAGTAGGGATTGGGGCATGGCCAACCCTCCTGGGGAGTGATTTCTCACTTTCTCTCTCTCTCTCTCTCTCTCTCTCTGTCTCTTCAGCAAGTACAGGTGCCCTATGGCAAAAATCTCTCTAAAAAATTAATAAATAAAAAGAAAGGAAACAAAAGAAGGACAGACAGATAGACATAGAGCAAGCCCAACAAGGTCTTGATTCCATGGTTCTTCCTTATCTTTAGCCAGTCCAGACCATGGTCACTTGAATGCCTTACATACTGAGGAAGGTCTCTGGACCTGAACTGGTAATCTTCTCATGCGGATGTGCTTTTCAGAGTGTCGCATTTTATCCCTGTGCACGGTCTGGTCCCACCTATAATGTTTCTAAAGAAAATTTCACTCATATCTTGTCTGAAGAATTAATTTAGACCGACAAAATATTTTAAAATGAATCAATCATTCAATTCTACAGAAATAAAATTTAGGACAAGTAGTTTTCATATGTGCCCAAAGCTTAAGAAACAGCTCTCTATTCTCATAGTTTATCACAGCAGGGGATTTCAATGGATGAATGGCTTTGAGATCACATTAAATGCCTTGAAACTGATCCAGATACTAGAATAAAAACATAAGAAACAAGTTTTATCCTGTGGAAATCAGCCTTGTACAAATCTAGATGCAAATATCTATTGCAGGAAAAAAAAATAGTACAGGGTCACTAGACCATCAATGATGCCTGACTCTTCTTAATAATAATTCCAATCACCCTAAGACAATGGATGCACCCCGAATTCAGACAACAAGAAAGTGAAATAAATGAATGCAATCGATCATTCTTCAAGTCTTCCAAACTCTGACATGAACAGTTAAGATAAATGTGATGCTTACTTTTCTATGCACATAGAATCTGAAAGCGAGTGATTATATTAATTTTACTTGTGATATAAAATACAATATAGATTCAAAATCTTCCAAGGTTAGATGTACCTTTGCTATGTGATTTACATTAATACATTTCTTTTAAGTCTTAAATACTTTTTTAATATGTAAAGCTAATTTTGTCTGGTTTTCAACATTTCCTGGATATGTGTGTTAGATAAGAATATTTAATGCTTGACTCCCTTAATAATACTAAGCACATTAAAATTTATTTTTTCTCTACCTTAATCACAATTGAACCTATGCCCAGGTAAGAAGAATTAATTTTAATACTCATTTAGGCAGATCATACTTTGGACAGTAACTGTTTCATTGAGCAAAATCATAAACACCTGCCAAAAGCAAACAAATTATTTTTTTTCTTAACTGCACTAATGCTTCCCCTTCATTCAAATGAATAATTGAATTTATGGTGCAATACCTCAATGTCACTTAAGATTACCTCAATTGCAGAGAAGCCATTGGCTCTCTGAACCCCTAGATAACATCGAACATGCAAATAGAAAACTCAGCAAGACAAAAGGAGCAAGTGAGAAAGATAGACAAAACAAAACCCAAAACAAAGCAAATGACAAACAAAAAGGAAAAAAAAAAAAACTTGGTATACCTTGCATATATAGAGTGGAAAGGTTTCTGGAAGGACTCTTTCCAGAAACTCTTCTACATGTAGCTTTTTCTGTTAGATTCCTTTTTCTTTAATTCATTCAATCAACTCCTGCAGCTATTTTTTTGTAAGCTTGCTTACTTGTTCTATCTGCCTTCCTTCCTTCCTCCCTTTCTTTTCTTCTTTCTTCTCTTCTTTCTTTCTCTCTTTCTTCTCTCTTTTTCTCTCTCTTCCTTTCTTATTTCTCTTTC
>NW_006159714.1:1027621-1056255 GCF_000334495.1 Tupaia belangeri chinensis | reverse complement strand
CTCATTCCCTTTAATTGACAGGAGGCATGTGTGCTTGCCTTCCTGAGAGCGAGAGTGGGGAAAGGGAGAAAGCACTCCCCAATGGGAAGTGGTCACACTATAATCCCTTCTCCTCCAATTCTCCAGGATTCTGTGTTTTCAAGCCACAGGGGCTCAGGCTAAAAATGAGGTTGACCAGGTAGGATCTTTTTTCCTTCAACCACTAGACTACAGGGTTGATCCAACAAACAAATGGTTTTACTTCTCAGAAAGTTCCTTATCTTATTTTTGTTTTAAATAAAGTAATCAAGACTAAACTTTTTCAAACTTATCTCCACCTTCTAAAAATTTACTGACATCTATATCTGGTACAAAGTCCACACTGTAATCTACATTCATTACTGTAATATTCTGCTCAGACAGCATTTCTGTTGCCTCCCGTAGGCCTTCACAGCTTCAACCCCTAAGCCTCAATTAATTAGTTATCTAAAAACTCTTAAGTGTCCATGCCTCAAAGTAAAAGGAAATTCAACAGTGGAAGTATTTTATAGAATTTCCTTCCATCAGAATGGAACAAAGCTAGTTAGAAAATAATCAAACTAAAAAGAACTTTGAAATGCCTATTCCAAAATTCCAAATATTTTTAAAAGTTCAAATGTAATTTATTAAATTTTTTAAAGTTTTAAAAGTTTAAAAAATTTTTGACTGAATCAATGAAGTTTTAGTAACATGACAAAATGTTAAGATAAACCAATTAGGTGGAACTCTACATATGTTCCGACCCTTGGAACTGGCTGCCGGGAAATCAGAAAAGCAGATAATGAATACGAGTCTCTAAGAAGGAAATGAAGTCTTGACAGAACAATTTAAACCATATATAAGATTGTAGTGCTTATCATTTATAACTATATATCTATATATGCATATAGATATGTGTGCATATATATAATAAAATTATGATACAATAAAGGATTATGTATAATAAAATGATTATATATTATTTATTTATTTATTTATTTATTTTTTACAGTACAAGAAGAGGCCAGTATCCATTTATTCTAATAAAGTCTGCATGAGTCTTCACTAAGCAAACTCCTCTAAACTTACCATTTATTTTAACTATAAAAATGTCATAGAAAATGAAATTCTAGGCCCTTATGGAGTAGTGCAGGAAAAATCAAACTGCTCTAAAATATGTTGGAGAAAATAAAAAATATTATAAAAATATTTCACAGGCAAAAACATTCAACTTGAAAAGTATGAAGATATACAACATACCTCACAAAGATGTACAATTAAATGTAAATAAACTATAAAGTAAAATCAATAAAAATATCCAACTGTTAATTAGTTAGATTTAACTATTCTATGCTGTATATGTATATGTATCTACATATACATAGATATAAATATATAATATATACCCTTAAGAACAAGTGGTACATAATTACTCACAATTTATATGTCAATTAAAAATAGAGCTGTAAGGAAACCCTACAGCATGAAATAAAAGAAGAAAGCAAACATACATAAACTCAGCACTACAGGAAATAAAAATTAAGGAATGCAAGAAAATAGTATAAATAAGTAAAATAAAAGCATTATAATGAGATGATAAAACAAAATATATGAAAAATGTCAAATATAAAAAAATAGGAAACCATAGAAATATCTAAAAACTTAATAAACTGATTAGAAATAGCATTGATTAATGGTACAATAAACTGAATTATTGCAAATAAGGGTTCAAGAACCACAATGAATTAAGATGAAAAATGACAAAATGATTGAGCAATTATAATTAAAAATCTTATGGAAGACAAATTTAACATAAAATATAATCCTTTTTGAAATGGAAAAGTTGACAGATGGTGAATATTTATTCAATAGCATATACACTGCAAAAAATTTCATTAACTTAAAGGAATTTAAAAGCAGTTGTTAATATGCCTTTTTCTCAGGGACACTTGATACAAAATATATCATACATAATTATGGGTTCTTGATAATAAAAGTGAGCAAAATATCCCTTACTTTACATAGTATTTATTTTCTTGGAAACATAGTATTAAATTTGCCAAGCCAATGACAGAGTTAATTCTAGATGGTTTAAGCAAGGCAGTTTCTATATTCTTTAAATTTCTCTGTATTTCTAAAGTTTGGAAAAAATTCTATGAGTTAGCATTCTCTCTTACTCCCCTATGACCCAAACTTTTGTTTTTGTTTTCTATTTACTACATACGTCCTGGAAAAAGTTATTAAATATTTGCATAGAACTCTCAAATTCCTATAGGGTAAAAATAATAATAACATTTCAAAAATATATACTTTTAAAAATGAATATAGACATAAATTGACGACTAAAGCAACTAGAAAAGCAAATTGTAGACTCCAACTTTTGATTTTTAGAGAGACAATTTTAAATTTTAGTGTATAGAATGTGAAGTCAGACAGATTTTAGTTCAAGCCTGACCTATGCTACCCAATACTGGATAATCTTGAGAAATTTACTTAATAGACAAGTTTTTCTGTCTCTACAAACTGGAAAATAAAATCTACCTCATAGGGATTGTTATCATATAAAACATTCACAGGGCTTCATATTCTGCCTGTACTAACAAGACACAAGTTATTTCTTAGTACTATTTTCATTTCCCATTTCCCCTTCTTTTGTTTTATCAGTCAAAATCACATCTGGAGAATGATTTAGAACACAGTGATAATGTGATGCTCAATACGGCATTCACATTGGAATCACTTGGGAAGCTTTTTAAAAATACAGATGCCTGAATTTCATCACCTGGGATTCTTACATAATTGGTCTTAAGAGAGAATTAAACCACATTTTATTTCTCTTGGAATATTGTTTTTTTTATTCTCCCCAGGTAATTATTGCGTGCAGCCACATTTGAGACCCACTTGTTTAGAAATACTTCAAATGTTATTGGCTGACTAGATCTTTTTATTTCCTTTAGATCCTGTCAATGACATGTTGAGTTGTCTGTTCAGGAAAACATTCACAACCAACCAATCACACAGCAATTCCATCTTTATTACTAAATATTGCTCACGCCCTCCTTCGGTTCACTTTCCTTCTTTTTAGCAGTCTTTTCTTCATCGCCTCCCAGTTAGTTTATTACACACTTTCCTAATTGCTCTCTTTCCAGGCTTGCTCTTCTTAAGCCTTTTCAGGTCAGTCAGGAAAATCTCGCTCCTTTAATAAATCTCGTCAATGCTTACTAGTCATGTAAGATGGAGCACAAGTTCTGTGCTTCGTACCTCAATGTCCTCCATCACTTTCCTCCTGCTTAATGATGAGGGTTATCTGGTGCCGTTTCTACCACATAACTGTGTCTAAGTTACACCAATTGGGCTGTTGCGCCACAAAGTTACATGAAATGTTGTGTATCTGCCTATGCCCATGAGTTTTGTTTTGTTGTTGTTGTTTTGTTTTGTTTTTATTCGAAATTTTCTTTCCTTTCTTTTCCAGGATTATTTCCTGAGATTTATCTCAGATATTTAGTCCTCCTGAAAAACCAAGAAGGTCCCTGGGTCAGGCAAAGTGTATGTCCCTATGCTCTTGAAATTCTCATTGCATCAGGCAGATTACTGAAATTCTTTTCACTGTAAGTTTCTCAGTGGAAGTAAAGTGTCTAGCTCATCTTTCCTTTTTTTTTTTTTTAAGGAAGATTTTATTTAACTTTATTTATTTAAACTTGACCAGAGAAGAAGAGAGAGAGAGAGAGAGAGAGAGAGAGAGAGAAAGAAAGTGAGAAAGCAAGGCTCCAGGTCTGGGACTCTAACTGTTCATCTGTGTGGCAGTCCAGCGCCCTTAACCACCATGCCATCTGCCGGCCTTGTATCTCATCTTTGTATACCCAAAGAGTTAATATAGCACTGTGGACATCAGTAATGCGAATTGATTGAACCGATTCAGGAGCAGACAAATACAAATATCAGTAGAGAATGTGAATACTAAATGACTTTTCATGGAAGTAAGAAAATATCAGGACACAAAATTATGTTATATATGATTTCAAATATATAATAAATTATTCATAGAAAAAAAAAACAAGAAAAATTATATAGTTACCTTGATTAGAGAACATAGAGTAGTTTCTCTTAAGCTAATATACTGTAAACATAATAAAAGATATAAATATTTTAAGCATATTTTTCTTTACCATTATTTAATATGAACTGACTTTAGTTTTATAAAAAAGAAACTACAATTTTTAATTTTAAAAAATGAAAGAAAATGCAAATCAATTCCTAGTAAAAATTTTTAAAAAATCATCCATAATTCCCTGACACAAATAACTATATTTCATTCTTGTAGGTCATTCATTTTTTTATATATGTACTTTATTACATTTTTTATATCACACACATGAATACTTTTCAAATTAAATTAACTTAGTTAAAGAGAAAGAGAGCAAAGGAGAGAAAGGGAGATAGATATCTTTCGCAGAATCTTACCATGCCATGATCCTCCGGCTCTAGCTTCCTGGTTGGGATTCCAAATATTTACTGTACCACCATGTCTGACGTGCTCATGTTGGCCTGGGGTCTGAAATTGGACCTTCCAGGCAGACTGAGCATCATACAATAAATGGCTCAGTAACAGCTATGCCATCATTGCTCTGCCTGTTATGTGAATAATTTAAAAAAACATATAATTTTGTCTGTGCTAGATTCTTAAGGTAATGCTTAAACATATTAAGTCATTTAACCTGCTTCACAATCCTACTGAAGTTTGTTCTGTTATTATGACTAGTTAGAGGTACAGGAATTTAAGATATCGAAGAAAACTGAGACGTAAGACTCTAAGAAGTAACCTTCTCAATAACACACATTCTTGGTGGGAAAGGTGGGATTCTGGAGCCTATTCTATAAACTATGATGTTAGGCTCCCATTTATCATGACCAGAAGAAATGAAAATATGCTTTTAAAACTTAACTGATTGATTGTAATTTGCTGAATATCAAAATAAGATTTTTCTCAGAAACCAAAGTAGCATTTATAAAACCAGCAAACCCAAATCTCAATTATCTTGTTACTGTTGTTCATAGTAGCCTCATACAAAAGAACCACTTTATTTTTAATAAATCTGATTAGACTGATGCCTCTCAAGAAACATTCTCAAAATGTGTGGTCATGTCATTTGGACTTAAAATGTTTACAGGCCATTTTTTAAAAACAAATTTCATTAGAAAGCTGGTGATTATTTGTTACTATAGCCAGCCCTGTGTAGTCTGTGGAAGGAATTTATTTTCCATTGGCCTTATAAGCATTTTTTGATTGGAGATACACTTTTCAGAGAGACTGCTGAGCCTGAGTTATAAATGATAAGTCCTTTTTATCACAGCTGGCTCGGTTTAATCACTCAGCATGAAGAACCACGTGGTGAAATGTACCTCTCCTCTGTGCATAGTACTAAGCATTATTGTTGGGAGATACTTGGATTTGCTTCTTTGCAGCTGTCAGATATGCTTTGTTATATATTGCTTAAACATGAGTTTCCAAGAACATGAATAAACAGTGTTTTTGATAACAATAGCTTTCACTCTCCCAAGGAAGTGGCCTGTAATTTAGTAAGTTTTCAAGTGAAAATGTAAAGAAACTATGTTAAATAAGCCCTCACACCAGAACAGATGTTCTCCTTCTTGGTTTCAAGGAAGTTTACATAATTTAAGTGATGTATGATTTCAATAAAAAATATTTCCATAAACATAGATTCTTTTCATTCTCAACAGCAAACATTTACTATGTCTAGATATGTGCTGCAAATTCTGCTAAATTTTATAATAGGAAAGTGTAGCCTCTAGCCCCTGTTTCTAAAATTGATTATGGGTCAAGTTAAAGCATGGGAAATCAGATAACGGTAAATAGGAAACTAACTACTAGCTAGCTAACTAAATACAGATAGTATAGGAATTTATAATATGAAATCTCAGTGAAATCCTCTCTTTAAGAGTGATTTTCAGGGACAGGAATTAGTGTGGTAGTTAAGGCTCTGCACTCCTACATGGCTGATCACAGTTTGAGTCTTTAACCTGGTGGTTAGGAAATCATACAAGGTGTGTGTACATGCATGCTGAAAATCCCAGGAGGAGAATGGAGAAGAGGGGATTGTGGTGTGGCCATCTCCTTTGGGGGGATGATTTCTCACTTTCCCTTTCTCTATCTTTGTCTTTCTCCAGTGAGCTTACACAACCTATGGCAAAAAAATAAATAAATAAATAAATAAAAGCTTAAAAGAAAAATAAAATAAAAATAGTATCTTAGTTCACAGAGTATGTACCAACACTTTTGTGGAATGAATAAAACAAGTATGTACCAACACTTTTGTGGAATGAATAAAACATGTAAAACATACCATATAAAACAGTAAATGGTAGATGTTATTACTATATGAAGAGATAGGCAGTAGATTTTGGATTCACTCTTGTATGCACTGCTGGTCATTTGCTGGCTCTTTGCATGTTTAAGAGAAATACAGGTTTTAGAAGGGAGAAAACAGAAGCTAGCAGGTGGTGTGGTGGCTAAAAGCTCTGAATTTCTACATTGTCAACTGTGGTTTGAGTCTTGGACCTTGCAGTTTGACTTCTCCCTTTCTCTTTCTCTCTCTCTCTGTCTCTTCCTGCTCAAATTAAAAAATAATAAGAACAAATAAAATTAAAAATAAGTGATTCTTTTTTTAAAAAGGGAGAGGTAACAGAAAGCAATTGCTTCTGGAAGTTAATCACAAGCAAGTTCTTTTCTTGAATTTAAATTTCTCAAAAGGTTGTAAGTTGAGCTGGGTATTGAGGAAAATTTTACAAATCAGATAATTATTTAAAAGTCAGCCTACCTGCAATAACTTGGGCAGCAGAGTGCCACTCCATGATGCTGGAGCCACATAGAAGGCCCAGAGTTTGGATCCCAGGTCAAATTGAGTGGGCCAGGTGTGTCCACAGGTGTGCCCAAGTTCCTGACTGTGTGGAAAGCTGGTGGGGGCAATTAATGTACAAGGATACCCAGTCAAGGTATCAACAATAACTGTTACCCATCTAACAGAGCAAAACCCCAAAAGGGGAAAAATATTTTCTTTCCCATTTTGTTGTGGTTATCTCCCATGCTGCCGAGCCATTTCATACATGCTGCTAAGGTGTATTACTGAGATAGCATTTCAGGGGACAGCTGGTGGCACAGTGGTTAAGGTGCTGGACTCCCGTGTGGTCCACTGCAGTTTGGATCATGAACTCTGTGGCTTGAAACGTACGTCGGGTGTTTGTGCATGTGCACCCAAGATCCCAAAAGCAGATTGTAGAAGAGATTATAACATGGCCACCCCCCAACCTTGGGGGGTGATATCTTACTTTCTGTCTCTCTGTTTCTGAAGCAAGCACATGAGCCCTATAGCAAAAATCTCTCAAAATAAATAAATAAATTAAATTGAATAACATCAAATGCCAAGATAATACACAAATGTTCCATGTATATTTGTGTGCAACATGTTCACATATACTCTATACAAGAGCATGTAAATGTATAGTGATAGTCCCAGAATGATGTCCAGCACCACGGCTCACCCAATTTAGCCAAAGCCATCCGCCTGTTTCTGTCAGAACAAAGTTTTCTTGGAACAAAGCCCCATCCATTTTCCACCTATTGTTTACATCTGTTTTCATACCACAGTGTGAATCTGAGAAGTTACAAGAGAGCATATGGCCCAAGAAAACATGTCTGCACTGAGCCTTAAGAGAAAAGTTTGCAAGCCCTGCTGTACACCAAACCATGCCTGATAAATAGTAGATGCTCATCACAATTACCTTATTTTTGTTAAGTTTATTTTTTTATCAAGTATGTCCAGCTCATTTAAAAATGAAAAATAGGTAACAGTACCACAAACAAGAATGAATAGGTAAAAAAATTATAAACCACAAAGAAACTGTAGCATTATAGAATAATTTAGACATTTACTTTGACACACATTATAAAAAAGGTGAAAGTTCATGTCAGTGCAAAAGGCTATTTTTTATTAATTTTCTTAGAGATATTTTTGTTAGAGTGTGTACTTGCTGGAGAGACAGAGACAGAAAAATGAGAATTCACCCCCAGAGGGGATGGCTGCACCTCTATCCTTCTCCTCCAGTCTCCTCTCAGAATTTTGGTCACAAACATACGTGCACCTAGTGTGAGTTTCAAGTCCCAGATAGCTGCTAGGCCATGCATTGGTTCCAGTGTTACATTTCTTAAAAACAATCAAGAGGTGGCAACAAAATATGAGACATGCTTATTCTTTCAACGAAAAATATCAGTTTCTGAAATCTAGACTATAGTTTTAGAAATTAAAAAATGTGAACACATTTACTCTGAAAAAATTCGGAAGACAATGCAGGAAGTCATTATTCTACAGTATCTTAGTAAGATATTAAAATATTTTCTAAATGTTTTGAATGAAAAGGCTTTTGTATGATATATTCCATTTACTTGATTATTTATCCATGCGTCCCCACACAAAAACATTAGTATTTATTGAGCATTTCCTTTGCCTAGATAAAGTACTAAATGATAAATATGTAATGGTCTTCTTGGAGCATGGAATTAATGAACTAAAGGAGACACAGACATCAATCAGACAGTCACACAAATATAAAACCGCAGAAGGTGCGACGTAATGGGAAGAAAAAGTGCTGAGAAATAATCGCTCGTTTACTCATGAGTACGTCTAGTCTTCTGAAACCCAGTAAGAAGTGCACAGCAGGAGCGCCCTCATTAACATGTGCTGTCACGAACAAGGAATAAAAGACATCCCGTAAGGGCACGCACTTTGTATCCCTGATAAGACAATTAATCTGGCCATAATAAATGAGATGGAAAGAGATTGGTAAGAAGGTCATCACAATCCGACATGGTGATAGTCTGCAAGAGCGTCATATCATAAAACAAGGTTAATATGTGAGGTAAACGGAAACAAATGAAGAGAAAATGAAGATTAGAAGTTAAAGATTATGGGAAAATTGTGACCTAGTCAGAATAACACTAACAAAAATAAGTCCACACACATTATATTCTTAACCGCATATCGTAAGACAGAGGGGCTTTTGTTTGTGATTCTTGCTGGAGGACACATGAGCTGGAGAGAGATGCAGAGAGAAAGGGAAAGTGAGAAACCAGCCCCGTAGGGGATGGTCACATTCCGTCTTTTCTCTTGGGATTTTGGGCACACATGTGCATGCACTAAGCAATTATTTTTTGAGTTTTTTGTTAAGCTACTGAGCTCAGGACTCAAACTACACAGTAGGCCATGACATCCAGCTGTCTGACTCACTATGCCACTGCTGGCCCATAATGCAGAGATCTGATGGATGAGAATTTTGTGCAATAAATTTTATATGACAGTATGACATTAAATTACTTAGTGGAGAAAGAGAGTAAGACTGAAACTAGAGGAAACTCTAGTTCTTTGATGATCTTATATATTAGACTTATGTCTTTTTATTCTTTCTAATTTTAGAAAATTTGCTTTAGCGAGCATAAAATAATGGCAAATTACCATATAAATATATTTAAAATTTTGAAAGATAGTTTTAATTATCATGGTGATAATAGAGAGTTTATTTTTTAAAGTAGCTTTAGGCATAATTTTTGTGGAAATTTTTTTTTTGAGAGGTTTTTGCTACAGGACAAGTGTGCTCACCAGAGAGACAGAGAGAGACAGAGAGACAGAAAGTGAAAAATCACCCCCCATGGGGGATGGCCATGCCACAATCTCTTCTCCTCCATTCTCCTTTCTGTATCTTGGGCATGCATGCACATGCACCTGGCGTGAGTTTAAGTCACTGGGTCGGGGACTCTAACTGCAGTCAACTACATGGGAGTCCAGCGACATAGCCATTATGCTAACTGCTGGTCCCTACATTTTTGATGTTTTGAACAAGTAGTTAAAAATAGTATACAACTCTGTCTTATCTGTTTTGAATGATACATACAGTCATGTAATCACCAGCACAATCAAGATACAGGTCCCTTTGAACACCCCCTAATAAACTCCTTTGTGTCCTTTGGTACTTGAACCTTCTTACCACTCACAGCTTTTGGAAATGACAGTATCTTTCCAATTGTTTTTAATTTTCCAAAATCTTATATAAATGAAATTACTTATTTTATAGTATTTTGATTTTGGCCACTCTCTCATTTAGAAGTATAAATGCATTGTTCATCAGGGCAAAACTACACATACAAGAATGGAGACACTCAGGGCAGAAATACTTAACAGACATAAGAATGTAAAGCTTCCCAGTGAAAATGTCTTACGTGGTAAAATCTTTGATTTGATTGTCATATATTGCATACATACTTCAAAAAATCATATTGTGTGCTATAGAGGTGTACAATAATTAAATGTAAATAAGAAATCAAATATAAATAATGGATAAAGTGAAAAAATATAAAACATACAAAATATTGAAGGTGATATGGAGTAACCAGAACTTCATCAACAAGCTGGAGGGATGGTAAACTTGTAAAATCGCTTTGGAAAGCTATCCAGTAGTACTCACTCCAGTTGTAAAAGCATGTGCCAAACGGCCTGCTAGTTCCATCTTTAGCTATATGCCTAGTAGAAATGCATACACCTTTTCAGTAGAATTTTACTAGAATTTCATATAGGATTTTGTGTGACAACAAAAGTAAGAAATTACCCTTGTTCATCAACAACAGAATCTATAAATAATTATGTTCTCAGAAATATACCTCACAAACATAATGGTGGGTGAAAAGCAGACAAATAGAAAAGTGGACACAACATCTGGGTTTTGCTTACGATAGTACTGATCAAGGGAGGGCAACCTACACTCCCCAAGGGACATTTGGAAATGTCTACAGACACTTTTGGTTCTCACAGTTGGGTTGGAACTACTGGGATGTGATGGACATGGATTCTAAATATACTACACTAATCTGAATAGCCCCCCTCCTTGTCAAACAGAGGGTCATTCACCCAATATGACAATAGCACTGCCCCTGACAAACCCTGACTCAGAAAGCAAAAAACTGGAGCATTGTTCTCGCCTTTAAAACAACAGAAACCTAATGTCTAATATAATATCTAGTTTTCAAAGCTATCACTTTATTAAGCCAATCAAAGAGGTGAGTTCACAGGACAATCAACTCATCTGAAATGAAGGGAAGATGGGAGCATTCAAGGAAGAGGACAGGACCACCCACTTACCCCGCTATTAGTCTCCTATGGCTGCCCTTACAAATTGCCACATCTTGATAACTTACAGCAATAGTAATGCATTTTCTCACAGTTCTGGAGACCTGAAGACCAAAATCTGTTTCAATGGGCTGAAATAAAAATTCTGGAGGAGAGCACTCCCTCTGGTGGTTCTGAGGGCAGACTCCAACCACAACAATCCAGAAACACGGTCTAAGTTGAACCAGGAAACAAGGATCTTCTCTACTCACCAGCAGTCTACAGCTAAATGACAGCCAAGAGAACAGGAAGAAATATCCTCTGATGCTTGGGTGCAACAAAAAGACCCAAATCTGAAGATATAATACACATTGAGAGAACTCTTCTGCCATACCAGCCATGACACAAAACAGAGGTAACACTTGCAGAATTGGAAGCATACGCTGCTATGAGAGTAACCATGACATTACCCAAAGCAGCTCTGTCTACTCTTGACAAGGTTCATTCAGTCTTCTATACTATTGATACAGTAGACACAGATCAGCATTGTATTAAAAAAAATGAATGAATGTTACTAACAAACTTATTTTTGCTTATATCAATGATTATGTTATAATTAAGAATAATTTCTAGGACCAGCAGTTAGCGTAATGGCTATGTCGTTGGACTCCCACGTAGTCGACCGTGGTTTGAGTCCCGGACCCAGTGGCTTAAACTCATGCCGGGCGCGTGTGCATGTGTACCCAAGATCCCGAGAGGAGAATGGAGGAGAAGGGATTGTGGCGTGACCATCCCCCCTGGGGGGTGATTTCTTGCCTTCTATCTCTCTGTCTCTCTCTGTCTTTCTGGCGAGTGCACGCGCCCTGTAGGATAAACCTCTCTCAAAAAAAAAAGAAGAATTTCAAAATAGAATATAGTCAGTCATCTGATTATTTTTAAAATGTGTTATCAAATTGAAATACAATGAATTTTGTGAGAGGAACTTGTAGCTTAACACATCACAAAAAAGACGTCTAACAGATTAGAGCAAAAAACCTTGTACCTAATTATAGAAGTGACCTGATGTCACATCCTCTACATTCTCTACCTTTCTCAAAAAGTATTAGATAAAATAGTAAAAAGAAAATTGAGGTCATCACTTATAAAAATAAAAGTTTATAAAAAGTAAGTATATGCATGCAATACTTTAATATTTTTATGTAAGTATAATAGCCATCTAGTAAGCACAAAAAATGAGCTCTGATTAATCACATCATAATGCAGAAAAAAATAAGTCATTTAAGAACATGGTTACATTTAACCCTCCTGTTGTACAAGATCAATACATGTCTCTGTAAAATGTAATAAAATCTTATGGAAAGCAACAGATTATTCACAAAGAACTGAAGAAGTGGGTTAGAAGCCAAATACAGAACACCTGAGTAAAAACCTCTAATCAACATGAATTGGAATAAAATGAGCTAGGTCTTCTTCTGAAGTGTTGAATATTTAACTTAAGAAAGTTTCTGAGTAATATTAGACTCCTAGGAGGAGTAAAAAAAAAAAAAACACAATAGAATAAGCTTTTGAATAGCATTATGTTTCACCAAAAACTAATAGCATATATTTGAGATAGAATTAATATAAAAGGTTGCTGAATTGATCCACACCATTGTAAACAACTTTGCAGTGTATGTAAGAGGAAATAAATAAATAGATTAGAATAACCATCTCTATCGATATTTTTTTAATTAGAGAATTATTTTATTTAACTTTATTTACTTATTTATTTTAGTTTGACCAGAGAGGGACAGAATGAGAGAGAGAGGGAAAGTGAGAAAACAAGCCACCAGGTCCGGACTTGAACCTCAGTTGACTCTATGGGAGTCCAGCACCCTTAACCACCACACCACCTATGGGCCCCCTCTATTGAGATCTTAATCAAAGAAGTTTCAAGACTGTAATTAAATATACATGACTAAAAATGATAATTTCTTATGCTAAATTTTACTGTTTGAAAAACTGGTTCTAATTTGTGTTAAAGCAAAATGAACTGACATCCAAAATAAATTCATATACGGAGGAGAAAAAAGTCAATAAAGTATATATGTGAAAGTATTTGTAGTGATTTGGAAAGGGACTAAGAAATCCTTTTTTCCTGCCAATTAATCCAAGGATCACAAAAAATTATAAAGATTGTTTTATCTAGACAAAAATGAAAAATAATACATTTTGATAATAAAATTTCCAAAAGCTTTTTATATCTTGAGAGTATTCATTTTTTACAACTTGTAAGGAAACTTCAAGTGCCTAGAATTTAATCAACATTTTGTAATCCTGGAATTGATTGAAAGTGGTCTTTTCCTGTTTTATGAAATGGCAATATGTTGTATGACTGATTTAAAGTTCTATAATGTTAAGACTACTTAACTCAAAAAACTTGGAATTTCAAATAACAATATCAATGTTTTATTTTCATAATGTCAAGTTATAAGAAAAAGTGTTAAGTCACAAGAGTGATTTAAATTAAAGCAAAACAGTAGTAGATTCTTTGAAATTATTTACTAATTCTTCAAAATGCAGAAAAACATGATAATTACCCTAATAACATAAAGCAAAACTTGAAGACTACCAAAACCATTTTATGCCATTATTAATAAATAATAATAAAGCTCATAATTAAATTTCACAGCATGAATCTATTACTTTTGTTCAGAAAATGTTTAGTTAAAATTCAGTCATTTCAGTTTACCTCTCAACGAAGAAGTCTCTGAGAACAGAGATTTCTGTCTACTTTTTTCACTTCCTACATTCTTATTGTTTTTGCTGTTCACTGCCATGAATGGGACTAGAATTAAAACAAAAGGTTTTGGTTATTGTCTGTCTAATGAATGAATATTAAAACAACTTTTGAATTTAACTGAAGACAAGAAGTGAAGATGAGGGAACCAGCAGTTATAATGGCTATGTCACTGGACACCCACGTAGTCGACCCCGGTGGCTTAAAACTCACGCCGGGCGCGTGTGCGTGCGTGCCCAAGATCCCGAGAGGAGAATGAAGGAGAAGGGATTGCGGTGTGACCATCCCTCCTGGGGGGTGATTTCTCGCTTTCTGTCTCTATGTCTCTCTCTGCCTGTCTGGCGAGCGCATGCGCCCTATAACAAAAATCTCTCAAAAAAAAAAAAAAAAAAAAAAAAAAGAAGTGAAAATGAGGTCTCTAGAGAACTGATGGAAAAAAAAAGGGAGACAAATTTATTGTCATATATAAATTAAGTTCTCAAGAATTGAGTACTACAGTACATTTTAACTTTATATACGTGTGTGTGTGTGTGTGTGTGCGCGCGTGTGTGTGTGTATTAAATTTACTATATGGTGTATATATTCAACAGAGAGAGAGAGAGAGACAGCACCCTTTTAGGAGGTCTGATGATCCTACAGTCCCCTCTCCTCCATCCTCTTGGGAATATGGGCATGGACACTTCTATCCCTGGGGTATTTTTCAAGCCACCAGGTCTGAGACTCAAACCGTGCGATCAGCCATATAGAATCCTGCTGCCTTAATGACCAGGCTACCTGGCTGTCCAAAACCTTAATTTAATAAGTGAACATGTGAATATGGAATTATCCTTTCAAAATTTAGGAGTAAGTATATGATTCTTTATTTTTCAATAATTATACATTGGTTATTCCAGTCAAAAATCTTTCATTTGCAAAGATTAGTAACCTAACCTGACTCATTTAAAAACTTCAAAAATCATATGAAGGTATGAAGTTCTTACAACAGTCTGAAAAGAATTGAACGTTGGTATGTCTTAGAAAGAGCAGAAAGCTTTATATCTCGGGGCCCCAATAGCAGATGCTCATCAGAGACATTCCTTGCACGTCTCCTTTCTTCAGCTTCATTCTGTAATTGGTTTCGTTCTATTTTATCTCAACCAGTTCAGGTACTTAATGCCACAATTCTATACTTCTTGTTTCTCATTTCTCATTTCTGGGTGCTTTTCCCCATGCTCCACATAAACACATATTTTTGCATTTGAGCGTAAGGTTATCCCTGCCTTTGTATTTCCTTCTGCTTGAAAGGCTTAACCCTTCCCTTAGAAAAGCGGTACTCGGTTAAAGCCTATTCTGAGCATGACCTCTTCTGAGTCAGCAGGAAAGCCAGCACTACCTCAACAGGAATCTCTTGGCACTTTATTTATGTTATACATAAAGCTGTTTGTGTCCTCACTGCTACATGATTGTTGAGTGCCTTTGTCAAAGTCCCCATGATAGATCCATTCCCAAAGGGAGCCCTCGAGTATAAGTCCAGGGCCTGTTTTCTATTTTCTCAGCTTTCCTATTCCTGCTCAGAAGGTACTCATGTGAAAAGCCTTTTCCTTACTTTTGCTTTTTCTCCTACTAGTCAAGATCATGCTCTTCTTGTCAAAGTTATTTCCTAACATTATTTTAAGAAACTGACATTAAGTTTGTTGAAAACACAGACAGAACACAAATGATACCCAGAAAATACTATCAAAGAAGAATTCCTGATAAAGAGAAATAATTGTGTGTGCTCAGTCAACAGAATTAGACATCATCAACACCAATTACATCATCTTCCCCATGCAATCACAACTCAGGTTGAATTACATGGTCTGACTACTTGAACAATTTTCTGTTCTTGCTATTGAAGAAAAGCATTTTAAAAGAAAGAATTTTATTTCAAAGATTTTCTCTTCTGAGTAGCAGTGTTCCAGAGACTAATTCATTCGTGATCACTTAACATATTAGTAAAAGAATCATAATAACCCTCGAACACTCAAGTCTGAGTGAAAACCTTTCCTTCCTTCTTGAACTTTTAATACATATTCAGTAAATGCTACATATATGGGTTTTTAAATGCTCTGTGGTTGTTCTTCTTTAAGAAGAATTTTAAGCCATTCAAATAAACTAGAAGTAATTGAATATCCCCTCAGCATGACAGAAGCAGCACAACTAGCTCTCCTATCAGTGGGTTTTGCTCCCAAAGATTCAACCAACTGCATATCATTAAAAAATATAGGGAACCAGCAGTTAACGTAATGGCTATGTTGCTGGACTCCCACGTAGTCGACTGCGGTTCTTGTCCCGGACCCGGTGGCTTAAAACTCACGCTGGGCGTGTGTGCGTGCGTGCCCAAGATCCCGAGAGGAGAATGGAGGAGAAGGGATTGCAGCGTGACCATCCCCCCTGGGGGATGATTTCTCGCTTTCTGTCTCTATGTCTCTCTCTGTCTGTCTGGCGAGCGCACGTGCCCTATAGCAAAAATCTCTCCAAAAAAAAAATTTTTTTTTTATATATATATATATAAACACCAAAAACAAAGAATAATAACTATTGACATAGCATTTATCTTGTATTAAGGATTATAAGGGAGGATATACAGATATTGCCTGCAAATATTTGCCACTTTATATACTTGAATTGACCATTACATTTTGTGAATTATTGTATACACAAAAGAACTGGGACCAATCTTCCACACATAATGAAAGACAACTCTATTCTGTGTCATCTTCATTATTTATCCGTTTTTTGGGTCAGTTTTTGAGAGGAAGAAAATATGTAATTGTTACTTTTATACCAATTAATTGAATAATATACTGAACACAATAGATACAATATTATTCCATATTGACACAGAAAAGACCACCCCTTAAACTCACCTTACTTACACAGTATTTAGTAATTGAGTACTTGTGTAAAATAAAAAAAAAGTTTGAAAATTGAGTTGAAAGATTTTAAATTTTTATTTAAAATTTTATTTATTTAAATTTTTATTTTGGATAGATATGCATATGACCTTCATGCTAAATAAAACCATATTCTATTTTAGCATAAGGAACACTTCTCATGAGTTACTATGATGACTAGTAAGAATGGTAAGGAAAAAATGGAAAATGAGTCCATACAAATTATAGAGACTTCTAAGAAAAGGGTACCGGGGAGGGAGCAGTTTGCATAGTGGTTAAGGTACTGGACTCACACTTGGCCAACCGAGTTTAAGTCCCAGCTTGAAATATACTGGGCATGCACGTGTGCATGCATACCTAAAATTCTGAGAGAAGAAATAGAGGAGAATGGATTGTGGCATGGTCATCTCTCCTGGGGGACCGGGGGTGGTTTTCCACTTTCTGTCTCCCTGTCTCCCTCTGTCTCTCTGGCAAGTGTATGTGCTCTATAGCAAAAATGGGTTGGAGATACTAATACCAGGAAACTAAGTCCCTTCACCCAAGTTTATGGGAGAAATCTGATACTCCTACATTGTGATTCCTCCACAAGGGATAACTGTTTCTAGTTCCTGAAGAAGAGTAAAGTGAGGAAACTTGTCCCTGGATATAGTAAACTTTAGTAAGAGCTATGGTAATTAATACAAAATTTATTTATTCAAGAATGAGTAAATGGATCAATGAAATAGAAATATCATGGAAAAAAAGCTCAATTTTACTTAAACCATTAGATGTGAAAGAGCTGGAATTGAAGATTATTGCAAATAAATTCTATTTAATAAATCTTTTTATACAAATTGGTTATCTTCAGAGGGAAAAAATGCGATTCTTATTCAACATTGCATATTACAGAAATTCAAATGAATAAATTAGTCTTAAACCTGAAAATCAACATCTTCAGAAAAAATATAGAAAAATAGCTTTATGATCACAGATAAGTTTCTTTTTTTTCCTTTTTCTTTTCTTTCTTTGATTACCAGAGGTCACACATATTAACCAGAGAGAGAGAGAGACGCAGAAGGAGAGATAATATCTCCTCCAGTGGCATATGATCATGCTGCAATCCTTTTCCTCCATTTTGTCATTCCATAAGGATTTGGGACATAAGGACTGGGATGTATTTTTTTAGCTGTTGATACTAGGATTCAAACAACAGTCAGTCGTGTGGGATCTAGCTCTCCACGCACGGTGCTTACCCACTACACTACAGGGCCAGTTCAGGAAAAGGTTTGTTAAATAGTCCCAAGATTTTATTGAGCACAACAGAAGAGAATAATTCATTAAGAATGTCTGTTGAGGGACCACCAGATGGCATAATGATTATGTTGCTGGACTCCCATGTAGATGACCACTGTTCAAGTCCCAGACCTGGCAGCTTAAAACTCACACCTGGTATGCGTGCTCACATGTCCAAAATCCCAGGAGGAGAATGGAAGAGAAGGGATTGTGGTGTGGCCATCCCTGCTAGGGGGTGATTTCTCACTTTCTGTCTGTCTGTCTCTCCAACAAGCACATGTGACCTATAGGAAAAATCACTCTCAAAAAAAAAAAAAAAAAAAAAAGATGTCTCTTGATAAGAATACAACATATAAAGGAAAAATACAAGCTACAACACAAGTAACTGGAAATGCTTATATTCAGATAATATTAATAAGAACATACTCAAATCAACAGGAGAAAAAGATGAGTTGATGGAAGAATATAAAAAGACACGAGGGACATTTCATAGAAGAAAACAATTCTTTTTAAAATGGCAAATACCAAAAATTACTATTAACCTTATTAGTAATATGAAAAAGTACATTGCTCCCTACTAAGAGATACCATGCTAAATGCACATGTCTAAAAATTTAGAATAATGACAATACTTAACTTTAGTGAGCATTTTGTAAACACAAAGTTTTGCTCTTACTCAAAGTGTGAAATGGAACTGCGATTTTGGAAACTATATGTGATTATCATGTCATTCCATTATACTTTAAGGTATATTCCCTATGAAATCTTTTCCACATATAAACTAAGATGTATGAACAAATTTTCTTAACACTATAGTCTTTTAACCAGAGAGGGATGGGGCGAGAGAAAGAGAGAGAGAGTAAGCAAGTCACCAGGTCCGGGACTTGCACTGGGGTCAGCTGTGTGGGAATCCAGAGTCCTTAACCACCATACCACCTGCCAAATCCAAGCAGCATAAATGTTAAAAGTAAAAAAATTAAAAATAAAAGCTGCCCAAGTGTTTATATACAAGCAAATTAATAATTGTTGGCTTAAACAAAAAAAATTATTAGACAGCAATGAACATGAATGTATGAGCTGCTACTGGGCAAAATGGTGCTGAATGATGAATATAAATAATGCCAAATGCAAGCAGGAATAGCTCACCGACAGAGTAAATTCAAGATTCTTCCCCTGACTTTCAATTTATACATGTTCTGATCTGATCTGATAATACCTTATGTATAATTTATTTATTGATCGACTTCTTTTCTGTCTTCCTCCACTAGAATTGTTATTCCATGAAAAACAGATTTTTATCTGTCATGTTCAGTAGAAGAGCGACTGACAATGAGTAAGTCAATGTATTATTACACTCAATTATAGTACAGTTTTTACATTATTGCAACCTAGTAATTGCCTGTGGGCCTTTGGATTTAGTTGTTACATTTGGATACAAAATAGATGAAGCTATACCATGTAAATGGTTTCACTTGTAGCCACATTCTCTTACTCTTTTATTAATGTAACATTAATTGTTTTAGGATTCTAATGTCTGCAAAAAGAACCCTACTGTCACCTCTCTTTCAGAATTAAGAAGAAATGTCACTTTTTTGGACAATGATGTGAGCAGTTTAGGTCAATGTTTTAAAGGCAGTGAACCCTTTACACATCACATATATTTTTTCTATTTCTGGCTACACTTTCCTGCCTGCAATATTAGCTGGGGGGGCCGGAGATGTGGAAGGCACTGAGATCCTTAGTTTGAGGCCAATAGCCACTCACTATGTATCTGTGAACGAGCAGAGAAGTAGCCTGCTGCTTCATCAAGTGTGGGCTTCCTCTCTCTGCAATACGAGAAAATTTTTAACTGTTACCATCAGAAGGAAAACTATCTTGGAAAATAAATACATGTGTGAAAATTGGGAAAATGCAATAAAAGTATTCAATAATAGATTGCCACACATGCCAAGAACATAACACAAAATGACACAGATAAAGATTAGAAAAGAAAATAAGAGGGTTAAATAGATGATAAAACTAAGAAATTTGATAAGCGACATTTAGAATTTCCAGAACGAAACATGTAGAAATAATCAGAAGAAAAATGTATTATCTAGATTTGAGAGACTGATCTTTCCTAGTAATAGAAGAAAGAATATCCACACATTCAACCTTCCACATGTACTCTTTCCTATTCTTTATCTGATCAGCTCGGAATCTGATGATCTCACAACCCAAATGAAATGCTTTTTTTTTTTTTTTTTGTGATTATGAGGCTTTCCTATACAATATAACAAACTCTCCCTCTTTATAAACCTTTTTTCTTGACCAAATATTTAAAAACCTTAGCTTAATGTCATGCATATATTATCAACTAGTATGTGTGTGCTGCCCACACACATAAAAATGTATATCTATATAAATATATGTGCTTTGCCACACACATAAAAATGTATATCTATATAAATGTATGTGCTTTGTTCTTTTGTTTGGTTTGGTTTTTTTTTTTAGGTTTTTGACACAGGGTGCATGTACTCACTAGAGAGAGAAAGAGAGAAGAAAAGTGAGAAATCATCCCCCACGAAGGATGATCATCTTGCAATTGCTTCTCCTCTAGCCTCTGCTCAGGATTTTTGGCATGCACACACACGTGTCCAGGGTGAGTTTCAGGCCACTGTGTTCAGAACCCCAACCATAGTTAGCAATATGCCTTAACCACCACACCACTTGCTGGCTTGTGTGCACTTTTAAAGATAGGATCTCACCCTGTGGCAATCTTCCTGCTTCCATTTCCCAACGTAGTGAGATTACAGGTACACACCCCCTTGCCTGGGTTTTAGGTTGGGATGAGATTTGAATCAGGGCCTCTTGTGTGGTCCCAGCCTGTGGGGCATATTATCAGCATGCACTACCATGGGAAATATTTTGGGGTGTATATATAAATACATGCATATATAAATATTTACCCACATGCATAATATTCATGTATACATACATACTTATGCAAATATATGAGGGGACTTCAAAAATTTCACAGAAGAATAGAATTAAATTATGAGTTTCTATTGGTGCAAACATCTTTGAAATACATGCATAGATTTATCATAATATGCATTTTCCATAAACTTTGTGAAAATTTTTCATATTTATGAATATTACCTGTATAGAAAATAACTTATTTTTCATACTATTTGCACTTTAGATTTTTTTTTTCTGTTTTTTCTTTTTTCAAACTCAAATAGCTGCAGTTGACTTATGAACAGTTCAGGGATTATGGGTGCTGACACATCCACTCCATCAAAAATCCATTTTAATCTCCCCAAAACTTAACTACTAATAACCTACTGTTGATCATGGCTCTAAGATTCCCATTAACAAACAAATACACATACATGAATATGTATTGGCTTGTATTTAGTGAAAATACAATATTAACTCCATTTCACTAAAATTCCAGTTCATTACGTTGTGCAAAATTAATAACTGAGAAGTAATTTTCATAGGCTGACTGTTCCTTCCAGATGTACTATTGACAACGGATATGTTGATGTTCCTTGTATTTTCAATCATCGATCCTTTCAGAAAATTTAGTAGATTTTATATCTACATTAAACTAAACTGTAAACTGCAAAATTGATTCCCTAAAAATGTATAGAAGCTAAATATGATTGATTCATTATATACATATCTCAGAAATGTTTTATTAGAATCAGCATGCAAACTAAAATTTAAGTATTCAATACTTTAATCAGTAATTTTTGAGCTAATGACAATTTTGTGTTCCATAGATTTTTATCTTAAGTTATTTTAGTATGGATATAAAAAACACCTTTGTAAAAAGTACAACTTTATTATAAGAGTTTACGAAATCAGCTTTCTGGTGCAATTAAACAAAGGGAAATGGTAGTGTTTTTGCCTAATATGGCAAAGACCCGGCTCAACTAAAACATTTTTGTTCCCCAGATATATTTCAAGATAGTTTATTTGGAGACTGTGGATAATGATAAAATGCTAGAAGTGATATAAATCTTGGTCGTACATTGGAATCACCTGGTGAGCTGTGTGATAATCCTAATGCCTCTCTCCATACCCAGAAATCCTGATTTAATCTTTTCAGGTATGGTCTGTACTTTGAGATTTGTTAAAAATTCCCCAGTGTAGGACTAGAAGGGAGCCTGATGGTTAAGGCAGCTGGACACCATGCAGCCAACTACGTAGTTTGAATCCTGACCAGGGGGCTTGAAAAACACACCTGGTGTGTGTGCAATTGTGCCTAAAACCCTGAGAAGAGAATGGTGAGAGGGGATTGTCAGTTGATAGTCCCTTCTGGGAAGTGCTTTTTCACTTTCCCTCTCTCTGTCTCTCTCTGGTGAGCACATACCCTTTCTGGGGGTGGGGAGAGGTAATCCCCAGTTACTTTACAGATAATGAACATATAATATAATAGGTAATTACTAAGTGGCCAATAATTTCCCAAGAAATGAATGTGTTTGGTCCTTTTAGAACCAGTAGTTTTCCAACCAAAGTCATCAACTCATGTCTTTAAAAGACTACCAACAAAATCATCTCCAAGATGACAGTAAGGTGCAAGTAAGAAGCTGGAAAAATTTATAAGGCACAGAACTCAAAGTTCTCCTAGTTCGGAGAATTTTTTACTTCTCAAATTCTCAGAAAGTATGCATGGGTTGAAGTAAGTAATGAATGGGATGTAGAAGCAGAAAGAGTGGATTATAGTTTAGTAGCTATTAGTTGGGCAATTTGGGGTTACCAAAAAGTATCAAGAAATAGATCTAAGGTTTTAATCTTAGTAAAAACATTTAGTGTTCAGCATTTTTCATATTACTGAACTGAAACCCATGTACTTATAAAACTCAACCATAATTTATAACCTCAAATCCAAGATAGTTACAAACATTAACCCCAAAACACTTAATATTCCACTTGGGTTGCTAAAAGTTAAGTTTTGTCTCTAGAACTCATTTAAACTTGTGAATATCTTGGTTGACTTGGCTTTCTTGTTTTATGTTTCTTTCATCTTTCTTGTAGCAGAATATTTCACTTAAACAGGATCCTTAAAGGACCAAATATCACATTTCCTTGGTGATGTGATTTTATTCATCCACTCCTCATTCGTCTTACCAAACATTCAAATCTTTACTCAGCACATAATATACCCCTCTTCTAGATGTTAGACGTTACAATGAACAAAGCAGTAAGCTTTCTTCTAGCATAGTGCTTATTTTCTAAGTGGAGAAAGATAATTAACAAAAACTGGACAGGAAAAACTCCTCAATGATCAGTGCTATGAGTTTTAAAGGAGTCAATATAAATAATATCCATTATAACATCCACCAGCTTCACATCCATTTTCGTGCATTTGGTTTCCAAAGCCGATGAGTTAGGAAACCCCACTTTTCTAGGTTTGTTACTAGTCACAGTACATTTCTATGATATTTCTGTCACTTGAAACTAAATACTAACAGTCATCCATATTGCGATATTCCTGAAAACCAAATCTCTTCTCTTCTACAACCATACGCCATGTCTCACAAGTCCAGATGAGATGATACCTGCAGTTTTTATCCGGAGACTGTCGGGAGTGGGGTAGGAGGGGAGGATAAGGATGTTGGATCACTTAAATAGGTCCCTAACATACAACTGATAATTCCAGATTTATTGGAATTTGAACTTGGATAGTTCTTTCTTTGTGTCTACCATTTTGAACCTCTCTGCATCTTCAAGAGGTTACTGTGCAAGCCTATGTGATCTTTGGGGTGCAGCTTTCCTCTGATATCTGTGCTTTGGGGGCTTGCTCTCCATTCTTTTTTCCCAAGAGACAAATCTAGCTGATGGCATACCAGCTCAAGAACTCATCTCTGTGAGCCAGCAGGATGGCTTCCAGTGTTTCTGAAGTCACCTCAGTCACTCTTGGCTTCTTATTCTCCTTGATTAGTCTACGGCCTCCTTTTTCTCTGCCTATTCTGAAGGTAGTTCCAGCATTTGGAAAAAGATTGGAATGGTAGCTGAGCTTGAACTGAAATAATATTTATAGGAGCTATTCCTTCAGGAATCACTTTGGTGAAAAATCCTACTATTTTCCCTTCTGATGTATTTTCCCACCATTCAGATTAGAATAGTCACTATCACTATTAGAATAACACTTTTTCACTGTGTTGTAAGCAGTATGATGTCTAAGCATTCTTACTGTTTCATTTCTAGCCTTGAGAATGTTCAGTTTCAAGATCTTCCGTTCACCTCTTCTCTCTTTTTGCAGAATATTGTTTGCGTGCCATGTTCTGGTGCCTAATGTCTTTTTGTCTGATGTAGCATCCCCAATGAAAAATAAAGAATTTAGGATTTCTTTCTTTCTTTTTTTAATAGTTTCCGTAACAGGCTGGATAGCCTTTTTTTCTTCTTTAACTCTGACTCAGATAGATGTCCAAAACCAACTCATAACCAAAGATTGGCTTTTATTTATTTTTTTCTTTGTAGTAGTTTTTGCTATAGGGTGCTTGTGCTCACCAGAAAGACAGAGAGAGACAGAGAGAGAGAGAGAGAGAGAGACAGAAAGTGAAAAATCACCCCACAGGGGGGATGACCATGTGGCAATCCCTTCACTTCCATTCACCTCTCGGGATTTGGGGCACGCACACATATGCACACAGTGTAAGTTTAAGCCACCGGGTCCTGGACTTGAACCACAATCAAGTAGTACATGGGAGTCTAGCGACATAGACATTATACCATCTGCTGGTACACACAAAGATTGCCTTTAACTTTGTTTTATTTTGACTTATTTCCTAGTAAGAATGAAATATTTTTCAGCTGAATTCCTGAGTCACAAAATTTAATATCATTTTGCACACACCTGCTTTTTTTGATATCCCTATAGAAATTACACAGTTACCATTGTCAGAAAATTCCTGTTCAATATCATGCATATTCTTTTTTCTCTTAAAGATTTCAACCAACACGGTTTTATGCAAGCTAATTTTAAACAATTCAAAATGTTTTCAATTTTACCTTTATCACTGTTCAGTGGTGTCCTATAAAATTGCATTAAGAAGCCTACATTAGCTTTCATCTGCCAGTCATTGCCATTGGCATTATCATCAATTATATTTAATACTAAGTCTAGTAAGTAGATTTTAGAGCAAAAATGAACTCACGGAAATTCCCATAATATCAACCAATGGCCAACGTCATGACCTAGTGGTAAAGGAGCCAGATTGCTCATGGCTGCCCAGACTTAACCTAGGTTTAGTTGAGAATACAGTGGCCCTTCATGTAAGCATGCCCAGAATCCTGACGGGATAGAGAAATGGAGAAGGGATAGCTGTGTGAGCATGCCCCATTGAGCAGTTCTTCCTCTCTCTCTATTTCTCTATCTGTCTGGCAAGAACATACACCCTTATGGCAATTAAAAAAATATATATCAAATCAAATAAAAAAATTTAATAAGATAGTTGTGTCTCAGTAATTTTTGCTGGATATTGACACCTACACCATCAGAATAATCCAAATTTTTTTTTTGAGAGGTTTTTGCTATAGGGCACATGTGCTTGCCAGACAGACCGAGAGAGACAGAGAGATAGAAAGCGAGAAATCACCCTCCAGGGGGGATGGCCACACCGCAATCCCTTCTCTTCCGTTCTCCTCTAGGGATCTTGGGCATGCACACACATGCACCCGGAGTGAGTTTCAAGCCACCTGGTCCAGGACACGAACCACGGTCGACTACATGGGAATCCAGCGAAATAGCCATTACACTAACTGCTGGTCCCCAAATTTTTTCAAAAACCTAGAAACTGCTGCTGCCGTCAATTGCCTTCTCCCAATGACACACACAAATAGGTCAATTTATTTTTATCATTATTTTTATTTATATATTTATTAATTTATTTTCAGAGATTTTTATTATAGGACACATGCACTTGTCAGAGAGACAGAGAGATAGAAAGCAAGAAATCACCCTCCCCCAGGGGGATGGCCATGTCATAGTCTCTTCTCCATTTTTTTCTTGGGATCTTGGGCACACATGGACATGTGCCCAGCATGAGTATTTTTTTTTTATATATATATGCTTTTTAATTTCAATTTCTTTAATATATTCAATCACATATGTCACTTAGCTTGCAAAGTGAATATTCCAACATGTATACATTCCTCACTGATCCAGTTAAGGCCCAGCATGAGTTTTAAGCCACTGAGTCTGAGATTCTTATCTCAGTTGGTCACATGGGAGTTCAGTGCCTTAACCACTACTCTGGAGGTTTGGGATATGGGATCACAATGTGACTATGGAGGGTAGCTCTCTCAATCTTTCCCACATGCATGCACAGATGCTCTCTATTATGAATAAAATAAAATTCAAAAAAAAACTGCTTTGATCAATGATCAGAGAGAGTTGGGGCAATATTAATAATTATAGAAACAGAAAACACCTTTGAAATCGCACAATTTTATTCAGCTACAGCAACATCAGATTGAGGTCAGCAATCTACCAATCCATAAATAAATCTTTTCAGCTGTTTCACTTATCTATAGCAGCTCATACAAAAGTACTTGCTCAGAATGGGCAAATGAGTTAGAGAAAATACAAAAGGCTCAAACACACAGATAAAAAGTGTGAAAGATCAGATTAGTAAATAATTTGCCAATGGATTCAGTCCAAGTTATTATTTAATCATAAAATTGACATACCCACTATATTAAACATCTTTATGAACATGTGTAATCATGACTTTATTGATTTAAAGAAGAAAAAAATTAAAATTTCACAAATTTATTTAGTTATCCAGTCAGCAAATTGATACTGAATTTTTATGTAACAGAAACTATTAGTGATACACGGTACACACAGCTAAACATAAAAAAATATACTTCTGCCTTTAGATCGTATCAGTAGCTAATTAAGAATACTGATCATATACTTTTATAAAATCATTTATAACAGTAATTCATTTTAAATACTTCATTCTCCTATGTTATGAGGATTTCATAAAGAAACCTTGTTTTTCTTTATGAGAAAATGAGAAATTGCTCCCCATGAGGGATGGCCATGCCACAGTCTTTTCTCCTCCATTCTCCTCTTAGGATTTTGGGCACACACATACACAAATGCCTTGCATGAGTTTTAGTTCATCAGATCTGGGACTCAAAACACGTTCAGTCATATGGGAGTATAGTACCTCAACCACTCCACCATCCAATTGCCCCTCTCTTTTTTGTTTGTTCTTTTCTTGTCTTTTCATTTTCTTTTAACCTCAGTGTCCAACTAATTCAGTCATTACAGGTTCCAGTGTGGCTTATTGAAGAGTCACACTGGAACCTGTAATGCGAGTTGGAGCTGATGTTTGAAAGTCCAAGTAATGCTGTAAAACCATAAAGAAATACGGTGGTGAGTGTATTCATCAGGAGACATGACACGGAGATAATACTGTTTCAAGAAGAGACTATGGCAACCATGAGGATGCTCATTGTAGGCCTCTAGCTACAGGGTGTATAACTGACCCAGGGCATCAGATGCTCCTTTGGAATCCATCTTTGTCTTTGTGTAGAGGCCACATCTGCAATGGGCTGCTTCCGGTCTACCAGTTGTCACAGCACAATATGAGGCATGCCCTTCCTGGGAGACAAGGGATTGCAGCTATAGCTTCAGAATATCTTAAAGGTCTTGTCAGACATGCCTTCATCTGTAAAACAGTCTAGGATTTTTCTACCCAAACTTGCTTCTCCTTTTATGCCTTAATCTTGGCATACCAGACTTGTGTAGTGATCTGAGGCTATCCAGATCTTCCAAAATTCCTCCTGATGTTCTCTCATGGGTATTGCCACCAATAAAAACCTTTGGACCTTTAATCTCATCTTGCTTTTTTTGCTTCTCTCAAAACCTGGAAAAATAAAACGTCAAATAGAGACCTGTGTCCACAACTACAAACCACATAGTCTTACAAAGAAAGAAATAATAACTCGGAACCAGCAGATGGTGTAATGGCTATGTCACTGGACTCCCATGTAGTCAACCACAGCTTGAGTCCCAGAACTGGTGACTTAAACTCAGGCCAGTGCATGTGCATGTGTGCCCAAGATCCCAAGAGGAGAATGGAGGAGAAGGGATTGTGATGTGGCCATCCCCCTTGGGGGATGATTTCTCGCCTTCTGTCTCTCTGTCTCTTTCTTTCTGGAAACACACATGCCCTATAGTAAAATCCTCTCCAAAGAAAGAAAGGAAGAGACCAGCAGTTAACATAATGGCTATGTCGCTGGACTCCCATGTAGTCAACTGCGGTTCATGTCACGGACCCAGTGGCTTAAAACTCACGCCGGGCACATGTGTGTGCGTGCCCAAGATCCCGAGAGGAGAATGGAAGAGAAGGGATTGCGGTGTGGCCATCTCCCCTGGGGGGTGATTTCTCGCTTTTTGTCTCTCTATCTCTCTCTCTCTCTCTGTGTGGTGAGTGCATGCGCCCTATAGCAAAAACCTCTAAAAAAAAAAAAAGAAAGGAAGAAAGAGAACGA
>NW_006159714.1:1025681-1027444 GCF_000334495.1 Tupaia belangeri chinensis | reverse complement strand
AGAGAGAGAGAGAGAGAGAGAGAGAGAGAAAGAAAGAAAGAAAGAAAGAAAGAAAGAAAGAAAGAAAGAAAGAAAGAAAGAAAGAAAGAAAGAAAGAGAAAGAAAATTCTGTTGAGGGATGAAACAATTTCAGGGGATAACTTTTTAGACTCAAATCACTTGTATTTATGTTTTTTTGTTTCTAAAAACTCACATAATAGTGTTTCTCCAGGTGGTATTGCATGACAAACTAAGATGTAAATTAGAAGTTCAGTTTAAATGACTGAAGGAGGGAGGAGGACTGACGTTTTTTGCTGCTTGCTACAAATTTCACATGGTTAACTCAGAAAATGTTGATCTCTTGACCCTGGGGTCTTCTGTAAGGCAATAAACTGTAGGGATAGATATAATATGTTCCTCCACATATCCCAGTGGGAATTGGGGGGTCCCAGTACAGGTGTAAACTTACTGACAGTGGTTACTGCTTTTGCTGTGGGTAATAATATCTTTTGTCTCTGCTTTAGAGAGCTCATATCTTCATCTACACATTGTGAGAGGTTAAAGTGTAAGATTGTAATTGGAGTAAAATTTCAAGCTCTTTTCAGCTGGTGATACTCAATACTTCTTTCTTCTCCAATCTGGGTCCCTTTCCATATTTCCTTTTTAGTGAATGTTGATATCATTTACCTTACAAAAATAATTTCCCAAATATCAAAAATTATCAATCGATGGGACCAGCTGATGGCATAATGGTTACAGCATGGGACTCCCACAGAGTTGACCACAGTTCAAGGCCTGGACCTGGTGGCTTAAAACTCACACTAGGCACATGTGCATATATGCCCAAAATCCCAAGAAGAGAAAGGAGGAGAAGGGATTACTGCATGGCCATACCCTTGGAGAGTGATTTCTTTTTTCTGTCAGAAGTCCAGTATAATATATAAAGAAAAGAGAATCAATTATCCTAAGCATTCCTTTTCTTTAAAACTGAAAACAATTATTTTAATTAACTCAGCACAACTGGCTCCTATTCACTGAGGACTCATCCTATAGGACTTAATGTTCAGGTTATGGTTAAGAAAAAAATAACCACACATTTAAAAAATTATATTCGTTTGTGTATAAGATCAGTTAATGAGTTGCCTTTTCATTCCAATGGTTTCATTTCAATCCTGCAATTTACCTTAATTAAACATTTGGGCTAAGTTGTAATTTAAAGGGCTTGCACAAACCCAATTAAACTGTTGGGTTTTTTTAGTATGTTTTTGTTTGAACACAGAATCCTGGAAGCTTACACATAAGGTCCTATGCAATAATTTCTGAAAACTAAGTGCATTACACAATCATATCTTCCTACTGGCATTTGGCCCATCTTGGTTAATAATCCAAGTGTCCAGATGTTTCAGAAAATGCCCAGATAACTAGATATTACATATAAAAATATCTGAGCCAAATGAAATATTAATGTTTCTTCCAAGAGCTAAGGAACATTTGTTAGTAACTTCACAATGGAATATAATTCTGGACAAGAAATGAAAATAACTTACATGTAGAATTTAATTCTTTCAAGGCTTAGTTATAAACATATTGAACCAAAGTTTAAGATTTAAAATAAATGGTTAATATAATTTTAACTATTATTGAGGAATTAATTCTGTTTTACTTTTTATTTTATTCTTTTTTTTTTTTTTTGAGAGGATTTTTGCTATAGGGTGTGTGCGTTCGCCAGACAGACAGAGAGAGACAGAGAGACAGAAAGTGAGAAATCACCCGACAGGAGGAAT
>NW_006159714.1:1018141-1025549 GCF_000334495.1 Tupaia belangeri chinensis | reverse complement strand
CGTAGCCATTATACTAACTGCTGGTTCCCTTTTTTTTTGAGAGATTTTTGCTACAGGGTGTGTGTGTGTTCACCAGAAAGACAGAGAGAGACACAGAGACAGAAAGTGAGAAATCACCCTCCCGGGGGGGATGGCCATGCTGCAATCCCTTCTACTCCATTCTCTTCTCGGGATCTTGAGCACACACGCACACACGCCCGGGTGTGAGCTTAAACCACTGGGTCCGGGATTCAAACCACGGTCGACTACATGGGAGTTCAGCAACATAGCCATTACTCTAACTGCTGGTCCCTTTCTTTACTTTTTTGAGAGAGAAATTTTTGCTATCAGGCATATGCACTCCCCAGAGAAAGAGAGACAGAGAGATCAAAAGTAAGAAATCATCCCCCTGCCAGAGAGCATGGCCGTGCTGCAACCCCTTCTCCTCCATTCTTCTCTTGGAATTTTGGGCACGCAAACACACACACGCACATGCACTGGAGTGAGTTTAAGCAGTCAGTCCGGGTTACCAAATGGGATTATAAGCATTCTGCCATCTGCTGGTCCCAGTTCTGTTTTACTTTTATTTCCTCTTCAGTTTAAACATACCATAAAATAAGTAAAGCTTCAAATATCTCAAATGCACCACTCATATACGATTAATAATTTATTAATAGTATGCTTTACAGAATTCAGGTCTGCATATTACATGCACTGATATTCTGGAGGAATGATTTGGGTATTTTAAAGCTCAATATTTATTTGAAGAGAAAGTAGGTGAAAGTGACTCATATTTATATTTACTTTTAGTTTTTATCTTTTATATACAGATGTTTGATTCCAAAAATATATCCCAGAATAAAAAGTATAAACCTTACAAAGTGGTGCCTTAAAATGCTCTTTTAAATGACTGTAATCTGCTAATGGTTAGTAACAAAGAACCCATTATGCTAAGATCAAAATCACTGTCAAAAATAGAGTAAAAAAAACGAGAGAAATTTTAGTATTTGTTGTTTTTTAAATGCTTTAAAATGGAAATTGTAAGCTTGAGGACTAATATTTTTTAAAAGAATTATTTATTTATTCATTTATTTATTTTCATTTGATTAGAGAGAGACAGAGAGAGAGAGGGAAAGTAAGAAGTCAAGCCACCAGGCCTGAGACTTGAACTGCGGTTGGTCATGTGGGAGTGTCCAGTGCCTTAACCACCATGCCACCTGTTGGTCCCGAGGACTAATATTTTTCAGTTTTACTGCCTATGCCTCACCTTGTAATCAGCATACTGGTTTTGTTGAAAGGATTTCTGCTCTTCAGTATTCACATTCCTGACTGTTTTTGTTGTAGTTATGGGCATACTTCACATTATATAAAATATGAATCTAAAAATTAACATTAAAGTTTAGTAAATGTCTATATATACCGAAATATTTATACAATAGTTCTAGTTAAGAGAAACTGAACAATGTGATAGTTTCCTTTCTCATTCATAAATATATACTCATATGCTGCTGATATTTTTCTTTCATGTATTCATATTTTGTAACTCAGACTTGAAAGTTCAGAAAATCTACTCTTACTTTTGGTAGATTATTTAAATTACATTTTACTAATAAGTTTGTTTCCTAAATCTTTGAATTTTTTTCTCTATTTTTGCTTTTTAGCTCAAATTGAGTGAGATAATACATACCTAGACAGAAACCTTAGACAGATCGAGGGAGAAACCAAGACTATCTGGGAAGGTAGGATACCTTGGGTAAAAGTGGTTTTCTGGATAACATAACTGAGATAAATGGTCCAGAGCAAGAGAGCATGCAAGATACTGAGCCCTTCGCTGTATTGCCCGTGGGTGTGTCAACAAGAGGTACTGAGAAATCTGTAGTCCTACCTGTCGGATTTGAGGTCAATTGTTCTGAATACAATCAAAATTCCCATTCTTTGGACACTACGCCAGAAATGGGATCAGATCAGAGAAACAGAGGATGCCAGCACAGGGAAACAAGGATAAGATGAGAGGAGTCATGCTGGTACGGCCCTCCAGAAGCCTAAAATATCATCCAGGAGCAGGTGTCGCCCTGGCGCCGCCATAAAAATATGCAAATTGCATTTCACATGTCATTGCCAACAAGGGTATAGTTAGAGAGGAAAGGAGAAGAAAAAAATAAGCTTTCCACAAATGTTAATATATATTCTTAAGGCTATGACTTACATTTAAATACAAAAAGTTCATTTATTAGCATAATTACTTCTCTGCACTCATGATTTGGTTCAGGATGATTTAAGTGTATTTGTGAATGATTAGGCGGCTGTACATCCCAGTGTGTCCAGGAAAGTCCCAATTCGTTTGTATGCTTACTCATAAATAATTAGCTAATTATCTTTATTTTATGCTCAAAGTATTTCAGTTTAGATTGTGTAGTATATGATCACTCCACTTATTCTTTTATGATATTTTCTCTATGTTATGTCTTTATATTATTCATACAGATTACATTTGTATAAGACATATTTGAAACACCCTTCATTCGGATTTAGTGCTTATTTATAAGAATAAAAATATTTGCTCTCTAGTGCATGATGATTATATTGCACATGTCACTGCTGTTCTTGAATATACGTAAGTCATATTTTGTCACAAGTTCATTTATACTTTTAATTCTCTTCCCCATGTGGTGACTGTATTAAATCTTTGGATAGTTCCATGCACAGAATTCTGACATAATTACTACAAGTAAAGCTGTTTCTTGAGGACGAAACAAAGAACTTCTTATCCATCACATACTGACTGACTTGTCTTCCCACTGAACTAGCATCCATTAGGGAGTAATTCTATAGCTAGAGAAGACAACACCAAAGTATTTGGAAAAGATAATATTTTGGCAGGGCTAAAACTTCACATGTTCATCTTTGCTCCTATAAGTGGGCTTCTTTTCCTGGTTATTTCCCATTTCAGTAAATAACAATGAAAACATTTCTTGACACAGAGCATTTATTTTATAGCAATTAGAATGAACATTTTTATTATGTTGAAACTCAGACATTGCTTTGCAAAATGCTTTTCTTGCCTAATATGAGAATGTAAAAGATTGAAAGCAAAGAGACAACCTTTAACTATCTATGTAGCTTGGCCTCTGCGGGAGAGCCATTTGCCAGGAATTTTTCACGGGAATAATAATGGATACTGTCATATGAAACCAAATTGTGTCAACTTCAGTGTTCCTGATAATTAAAAAGATTGGTCACAGGTGTAAATTGCAGTACACAAGGAAAACAGTAAAAATCAGATTTTTAGTCGTTACCGAGTGGTGAAAGGAAAAAACATTACAAAGGAAAAAGCAGCTGCACACCTGCTTCCTGTGTTATGAGCATCCTGAGTATATTTGATGCTCAATTAAATCATCGTAATTATAATTTAGGGCACCACCCTCAAGAAAGAATATCTTAACTTTAATTATCTGTCCAGGAGTAACTACTCTGTCTTGCATAGATATGAGCAATAATGTTTAATCGTCACAACAGACCAAATTTTTAAACTGCCTTAAGGATACTTTCTGAAATAACTAAATGAATCATTCATGCAACACAATGTTTACCTGCTTGTATTTTCACAGAAAGCTTTAAATAGACATACACACACACTCAGATGCATATAAACTAAAGTCACCTGAGAGGTAAGTAATGAATAGAAGTAGTTCACCATTATAAAAGTTTGCATTTAATTAAAAATAGAATTTGATGGGAGCAGCAGATGGCATAATGGTTACATGGGTGGACTCCCACATGGCTGACTGTGGTGTGAGTCCTGGACCTGGTGGCTTGAAACTCAGGCCAGGCACATGTGTGTGTATGCATGCCTGTGATCCTACAGGAGAATGGAGGAGAAGGGATTACCATGTGGCCAACTCCCCTGGGGAGTGATTTCTCACTTTCTGTCTCTCTGTCTCTCCAGCTAGCGCATATGCCCTATAGAAAAAAATCTTTCTGAAAAATAAATAAGTAAAAGTGGAATTTGAACAGAATATATATGAATTATATTGCTATTACTGTGTTTTACATTTCATTAGAGGTTCTTAGTCATTTGCTAATTATTTAACATTTCTCTGTAAATTGTTTTCTTCTTTATAAGGCTTCATAATATAATAGTTATATAACACTGGCTGTTTCCTCAACCTCCCAGACCTAAAGTTTTCATTTATAAAATGAGGGTGATAGCAACACCTCCTTGTCAGTATAATTTGGAGATATTAAATTGTTTAATAAATGTAAATTTCCTAGAGCATAATAAGAGATAAATAGGTATAAGTTATTTTTCATAATTACCATAATTTTATTAAAAAATCTTTTATAATTCTGGGGAAAGCCTCAAGCATCACATATTATAATATGAATATACAGTCAGGTAAATATATAGAAATATAAATTGTTCCCCACAGGTTACTTCATTAGTTAGGTTTTAATTTCAAATACCTTTACTTAGGTTCTTTTCTAACTTCCTTAAATGTAATGAGATATTTTAATGTTTTCTCTTTTTTTCAGAAATGGTTCTCTTTTTATTATTTTACTTTATTTTGTAACTTCAATCATTGTTCATCACTACAATTTGTAAAATAAATTTACCCAACATGAATACAGTTCACACCAGTCCAGTTGAAGATATCTCACGTTATCATCAACAATCCACCATTTCTGTGTCTTTTAAATGTCTTGCCTCTCTGATTTTCTCCTCGATCCCTTTCATCTCACTCTCCCTCATGGGAGAAAGGAATCAAAGGAATCAAACATTTTCCATGTTTCAATTTCCTCTAATCTTTCAGTTTCTGCCATAGAGTGCAATCGGTACATATTAAGTGGAGACATAATATGTATGTATTATGTCTGTCTTTCATAGCCTGGCTTGCTTCACTCAGCAGTAAATCGTTCAAATCCATCTACTTTCTAAGAAATGCCAGGATCTTGTTTTTTATTACTCAGTAGTATTCCACAGTGTATATGTGCCCCACTTTTTCAATCCATCCATCTATTCATGGATGTTTGGGTTGGTTTTATGTCTTGGTAATTGTGAATAACACCACAATAAACAGAGTGCAAGCATTTTTCCAACTGAGTCTTCTCCAATTCTTTGGGTAGATACCCAGGAATGGAATTGCTGGATCATATGGTAATTCTATTTGTAGATCTTTTAGGAATCTCCATATTGATCTCCACAGTGGCTGGACCAATTTACATTCCCATCAACAAGGCAGGAGAGTTCCTTTTCCACCAGTCTAGTCAGCACTACCATTTTTTTTTTTCAATCTTTGCCATTCTGACTGGAGTTAGGTGGTATCTTATTATGGTTTTGATCTGCATCTCCCTTATGATGAGGGATGTTAAGCATTTTTTCATATGCTTTTTGGATGTTCATATATCTTCCTTAGAGAGTTATTTGTTCAGCTCATTTTCCCATCTTTTAATTGGGTTGATCATTTCCTGGGTGGGGGAGGTAATCTGCTTGAGTTCCCTGTATATTCTGGTTATTGGTCTCTTATCTGAGGCGTAGTTTACAAAAATATTCTCCCGTTTGGAAGATTGCAATTCACACTAATTACTGTGTCTTTTGTTGTGCAGAAACTTCTTAGTCTGATGTGATTCCACTTATCTACTTTTGGGATTATTGCCTGTGCTTTGGGGATCATAAATATAGTCTTAAAGAGGAAATTAAGATATAAAACTAACATATAAAAAGAATAAATTAATTATCCAATGTGTGTATGAAAACAAGATAGTTGTAAAGCAATATTCTAATTGAAGTTCATACTGTATAGACTGATTATGCTGAAACTGATTTTGTATGGTTTTGCTTGTAAAACATTTCCTAAATATTTTAAATATGTTTTTAACCAAAAAAAAAACAATTTTATTTTATTATTTTTTTAATTGCTGGCTGACACACGTGCTCACCATAGAAACAGAGAAAGAAGGAGAGGAGAAAGCACCTCTCCCCCCATGGAACATGGTCATATCACAGTCTCGTTTCCTGCATTTCTTTATCATGTCAGAATTTTGAACACAAACATACATCTCCCGGAATGTTTTTCAAGACACCAGGGTAAGCATACACCTCTGTGGTTTGTCATATGAAATTTGGCTCCCCTAACCACTAAACAATGGAGCTACCCCAAGAATAATTTTATTTGGAATAAAAAATAGGCTAGCATATGAAAAACAGTGAAAAGCCTAATGTTACCTTTAATTGTTCTACTTGATAATACTTTGGTTACTGCAGTCATTACACAGATCATAAAAAGAGGAAACTTGGATCGAGAAGGTGTAAGTAGTTTGCATGTCTTCCAGGTGGTGAAAATTTGGCTCTAGAGACTGATACTGATTTCTGTGTGCTTTTTACTTAACTACAGAGTTTTCTGTTAGCCAGTACCACGTTCCTGTCACTATCTCCGTAAAAAGGTACAGAAGCAAACAGCACACACACATTCTCTCCCATAATCATGCACAAATGTCCCACTCCTGCCTCCCATATGAACCTGCATTTGTGATGTGGGTCTTTTATACATGTAAGCACTGAACTCTCTATTACTTCCCTGTGCTACTGGGGATAAAGTCAACACTCCAATTGATGGCAAAATAAGCACCAAAAGTATACTTCCCAGTGGTTACTAAAATGCATCTTTAATTCACCTTATACTTTCTGTTCCATAGGAAGGTCAAAAGTAATGACTAGACTTCATTTTATATGACATAGATCAGTGCTTGTTTATTCTTTATTCTTTTTTATTCATTCATTTTAATTTTTATTTATACACTTAATTGCTATACATCATTTAGATTGTAAAGATACTTGACCCAGCATGATACACATCTCAGTCTAACCCAGCTGAGAATATATGCATATCCTCATCAACAAATAATAAACCATATCTGTGTCCCACAAATGTCTTTATTCTAATGAGAGCTCTTTTTCATTCAAAAGTGTTTAATTGTATACATTAGAGATTTTTACACATTTTGCAGCAGTTATTAAATTATTTCTTTGAAAATTGAAGTCAAATTATTTTGTTTGCTCAAATCACCTAACTCCATCATAAAATTTTGTCCCTAGTATACTCTCCATTTGTTTCTAGTACAAGAGTTACACACCATTATGTTATTTGTTGATATATCTCTGTCACACTTATAGATAGTAACTTTTTATATAGACTACTTAACCTTGTATATCCACTATGTAGTATACAGTATGGTGCATAGATATATTTAATCATTTCATGTTATAGTCACACACTAAAAATTATATTATGCTACATTGTGGAGCGCCCCCGCCCATCGCCCTCAGCGCCTATTTCAAAATGGTGCTCAACGGAAGCCCGCTGAACGCTCAAGGCAGTAAACAACTTTAAGGAAGTACGGCAGTGGGGAGCGTGGAGAGCACGGGAACACC
>NW_006159714.1:972879-1015710 GCF_000334495.1 Tupaia belangeri chinensis | reverse complement strand
ACCCTAAGGGCAGGATGACAGCATAGACACTGCACTCGGGGCCCCTGAAAGGGTAGCCCTGAGGAGGGCATGACCAGCTGCATATGGGTCGACACCACTATTTCCCATCCCCAACAAATCGGTGCCGGACAGGTGGGTAGTCGGCTCAATGTCCCAGAACATGGAGCAAATTGCCTTACATGGTCTTAACAATATCTGGGGGCTGTGTCCTCTACCCTCTCCTGCTTTAAAGACAAAAAAGGGGGAACTGTGGAGCGCCCCGCCCATCGCCCTCAGCGCCTATTTCAAAATGGTGCTCAACGGAAGCCCGCTGAACGCTCAAAGCAGTAAACAACTTTAAGGAAGTACGGCAGTGGGGAGCGTGGAGAGCACGGGAACACCGCATGCAACCAATCCTCTTTCGAGGACTGGCTTAAAGGTGGAAGAACTTCTGTATTCAGAGCCTGGGGAAATAAAGGGCTGAAGAGAAGACCGTCTCAGGAGTCGTCAGTTGAGCGACACTACATAAATATGTATAAATATTGTGCGCCAATCAAAGATTATATTCCAGAACAGATAGTGGCAATTACTTTCAAAAGATTAAACACTTGGGGAACCAGCAGTTAGCGTAATGGCTATGTCGCTGGACTCCCACGTAGTCGACCGCGGTTCGCGTCTCGGACCCGGTGGCTTAAATCTCACGCCGGGCGCGTGTGCATGCGTCCCCAAGATCCCGAGAGGAGAATGGAGGAGAAGGGATTGCGGCGTGACCATCCCCCCTGGGGGGTGATTTCTCGCTTTCTGTCTCTATGTCTCTCTCTCTGTCTGTGTGGCGAGTGCACGCGCCCTATAGCGAAAACCTCTCAAAAAAAAAAAAAAAAAAAAAAGATTAAACACTTGGGCCAGTAGGCAGCTTAGAAGTTAAGGGGCTGGATCCAAAATGGTTAACCATTTGGTTTGCGTCCCGGACCAGCAACTTGAAAGTCATGTTAGGAACACATGCATATGTGCCTGAAATCCCTCTGTTAATCTCTGTAGATTTTGCTCTTCACTAGAATTTGAGTTACAATAGAACATAAGACATATTAACATATAAAATTACTTGTTCATGAGCTCTTTTCCAGTCACATTTTCATTCCTCATTCTATTAATATTATATATTATAATTATATATTATATATTCCTTATTATATAATGCAAAAATGTTGAATAATGATTAAATGTATTCTACTAATTGATCGTAAGTAGTCAGTGAGAATCAAACTGCTATATTCTACTTTAGATGAGTTTGGACTATCAGAAATTCTAATTAGCAAAGCTTTTTTTTAACTAGAAAAAATTTTATTTACGTTTGTCTTTTAATCTCTGCTCCCATTTTAAACTATTGCAAAGTCTGTCATTAGTGTTTACTGAATACATCAAGCGCTAAGTTCTGTTAATTTTCTTTTAGAAAGTTCCTGCTGCAGTCAAAATCCTTATAATCTATGTGTTTTGTTAGAAAATCAATAATTAATTTATGTCTTCTACTTCCCTCATTTATACTTTTCCATACATGTGAGTTTTTTTAAACTCTTCAAGGAGATTTTATAGTTTAGAAGTGCCAAAGCTATTCCCTTCATGTCCACCAGTATAATGAAGACATCTGGGGAAAGTCTATCAAGGAAGACAAACAATTACTTATGTAACAACATACTCTTTTTCAAAACCCTAGGAATATCTAAATAACATAACATTGCCTCAGTTTTCAAATGGATTAATTAAATTTGAAAGAATTGATTTGATGATTTTAATAGTATTTGAACGAATGGCTATTTCTACCATCTTAACCTGGGGTTCACACAGATTACATTGCACAGCTTAATCAGCTGAGACATTTTGTAGTGATGGGGCTGATAACAGCACTTCCTTTATTTTATTTAATTTTCTAAAATACAGTTTTCATTCTTATTTTAAGAAAAGGAATTCTAAAAGATTTAACTTAAATCATAGGAGCTGGCAGGTGGCATGGTGGTTAAGGGCATTGGACTCCCACACGGCCAATTGCAGTTCAAATTGCAGAGCTGGCAGCTTGCGTTGTCACTTTCTCTCTCTCTCTCTCTCTCTGTTCCTCCCTGGACAAAATAAAATTAATTAATTAATTGATTAATAATAATTCTAAAAAAGTATATATATATTTATGTATAGCATAATTTCTAGGAATGACTCTTATCTTCATTAGGTAATATATAGCTGGTTTATTAAATGTATTTATGCATGCTCATTAAATAATTACAACTAGTCAAGAGCTGTGAAATCAACTAAAATAGAATTTTGAAAATAAGCTGTTCTAATTGGGGAATAGGTATCAAATGAAAGCTCTGAAGGAAGTGATTTCTGTGATGTATCTTTAGATAGAGCTGATTTAGCGCTCCGGTCTTCCACACTTACCCTGAAGCACTGACCCCATTAAAGAGGCAGAACACAGTGTCCTATATCTCAAGTTAATGTTTTGAGAGTATGAGATTCTCAGAGTCCAAAGTTCCGTAGATCCTTTTTGTTTCATAGAAAGTAATGAATATGGTCTTATACTCTGAGTTCATTTTTTGTTTGAATACTTTTTTTATTTGTCAATATCTTCAGTTAAGTAAAATTAGACTAGGTGTCTAAGCATTGCCATAGTTATGACATATTTAAAAGTACTGTTATGACCATTACTACTAAATATAAATGAATTCTGGATAAAGTTAAATTTACAGTCAACCACTGTATTTGTCATATTTTGGCAATGCAAAATTATATTTCAAATTGAGTTTTTATTCATAAATCAAAATATAAGATTTTGACATTTCACTACTTCATATACAATAGCTGCTACAAATGAGAAAAATATTCACATATTAGGTCCATAATTACTTTTAAGCTTATCTAAAATTGATGCTTGACCACACCTTTAAAAGAAATCAATATTTCTCTTTCTTCAATATCAGAAGCACAGTTAAAATATCATTCACTTGGCTTGCCCTGAGACACGTGCCAGGGGAGCCGGATTCCATGTAATTGAGCTCATGGTTTGAACCATATCCTGAGGCTTAAAAAATATACTGGGCATATGTGCGTGGGTGCCCCAAATCCTGAAAAGATGGCAAAATTGAGGAGAAGGGATTGTGACACCCCATTGGAGGTGCTTTCTCCCTCTCTCTCTTCCATGGTCACACTGTCTCTTTCTAGTGAATATATGTACTCTCTGGCAATAAATATGTTTATCTACTTACATATTTTTATTTTTGCATTAAAAAATATACTGGGCATATGTGCGTGGGTGCCCCAAATCCTGAAAAGATGGCAAAATTGAGGAGAAGGGATTGTGACACCCCATTGGAGGTGCTTTCTCCCTCTCTCTCTTCCATGGTCACACTGTCTCTTTCTAGTGAATATATGTACTCTCTGGCAATAAATATGTTTATCTACTTACATATTTTTATTTTTGCATTACATAGGTAATAAACTGCCTTTTATCTCTCTACCTCTTTCTCTCAACAGAACACCAACAAATGCAACCATTATTAGTCACTTATATAATATGCTTAAATGTTTTTTGTTTAATAAGTTTCAATAATCATAATATGTACAAAAATAGTACAAACATTTCAATTATAAGCTAACACTTATTGAATGTTACCTCCTTACACTGTGTGAATTGCTATATATGCGTTTATCATTCCATTTTTATGAAGCAATCATGTGAGCTAATTATTATTATTATTATTATCATTATTAATTTATAAAGAAGAAGGCAAGGTTTAGAGAAGTTGAGTAAGTTGCTCAAGGTCATAGAGACAATAATTGAAAGATCTGTTATTCAAAGCTAGGTCTATTCTAACTATGGTGTTGTATTGTCTCTCTTATTTAAAAATAAAGCACATTGCTAAATTAAAACCTATGAGAACTTGGATCTTGTCTTTCTACTCCATCATTGTATTTTTTTTTTGTCATTGAAGAGTATGTGGTGCTATAAAACACCTGTGGAAAGAATTAAATTATGCATTGCATTGAGTATAAAATTTTCTATCATATGAAAAACAGTTCCTATGTATTCAAAGCAGAAATTAAGGTGCTGAGGTATCAAACTCTGTTGTTTTTTTTGTTAACTCTTTCTTCTAATTGATTTCTCTTAACCAATATTACTCTAATGATAACATTTTAGCCCAAGGTTTGTCATTCTTAGTCTTATCTTTCTGCTTTCAGCAGACTTTTGTTGCCTGATGCTTCTAAGACAGAAATTTTAATTTCATTCTCTTGCATTTTACTCATGAACAAAGATATGTAATCTTTGGCAAGTCTGTTAGCACTTTGCTTTCTTCTAAGAAGAACACCAAAAAAAAAAATAGAATGTCTAGATTTAACAATAAATTGTTCATTTGAATGAGAATAAAAATCTATTTATTCACTGAATAAAGGCTCGGCAAAGTCCCTTGTAAGCCATGGAAAGAACTGAAGATTCAAGGCTTGAATTCCTACATAGGAAGAGAGAACTTCATGGAGATAGCTAACATAGGATGTCTTGAAAAGGAAAATATGCAGGCAGTTTCTATGGAATTTATATATTACAATACGCAATGATTCGTGAATACTTAAGTGTGAGAGCAAAGTAAAGAAGGACTGCAAGGTTTCAGAACTCAGTCTGACTGAATAAGAAAGTCACACACCCACAGAAAAAAAGGATTAGTTCGATTTATCTCACATTTCAGCTATCAGTTAGGTATATTTGGGCGAAAAATAAAAATCCTGCAGTTAATCAGAACAGTAATGGCATCCAAAGAAGTCATGGTAGTTTCAAAAATAAGTAAGTTACTAAAACTGAGAACGAATGTCCTATTAATGGAAAAATTCCCCTAGACAGAGTATTTTTTATTTATTTATTTATTTTGGAGAGGTTTTTCACTATAGGGCGCGTGTGCTCGCCAGACAGACAGAGAGAGACAGAGAGACAGAAATTGAGAAATCACTCCCCAGGGAGGATGGCCACACCGCAATCCCTTCTCCTCCATTCTCCTCTCGGGATCTTGAGCACACACGCACACGCACTCGGCATGAGTTTTAAGCCACTGGATCCGAGATGCGAACCACGGTAGACTACATGGGAGTTCAGCGACATAGCCATTATGCTAACTGCTGGCCCCATAGACAGAGTATTTTTGGTAGAGTACACACGTACATGCACCCAGCGTGTTTTAAGCCACCAGGTCCAGGACTAGAACCGCGGTCAACTACGTGAGAGTCCAGTGACATAGCCATTACGATAACTGCTGGTCCCCTGTAGGTCATCTTTCACTATATTGTTTATTTCCTTTCCTGTGCAAAATCTTGTTGGTTTAATGTAATCTCATTTAGAAATTTTGCTTTGTTGCCTATGTTTCTGAGATCTTATCCAAAAAAATAATCCTCGCCCAGACCAATGTTAAAATGTTTCCCCTATGTTTTAGTCTATTAGTTTCATAATTTCAGGTCTTATATTTAACTTTTCAATAGATTTTGCATTGATTTTTGTAAGTGGTGAGAGGTAAGATCTGATTCAACTCTTCTGTACATGGGTATTCAATTTTTCCCAGCATCTGTCAAAAATCAGTTGATTGTATGTATGTGGATTTATTGCTGGGTTCTCTACTCCATTCCATTGTTCATGTTTACTTCCATGCCAATACCATACTGCTTTGATTACTATGGCTTTGTTGTAAATTTTGAAGTCAGATCATGTGATGTCTTTAGATTTGTTCTTTTTGCTCAAAATTGCTTTGACTGTCAGTAGACTTCATGATTCTGTAGTAAGCATTTCTCAGTAGAAGACACAAATGACCAAGAGAACATGACATGAAAAATTTCTCAACATTATTAACCCACCAAGAAAATACAAGTCAAAACCATAATTAAATATTATTTCACCTCATTAAGAATGTATGTTACCAAAAAATAAGTTCTAGTAAGGATGTGCAGAAAGGAGAATGCTACACGTTGGTGGAAATGTAAATTAGTATAACCATTATGAAAAATGATATGAAGGTTTCCCCCAAAAAAATTATAAATGGAAGTGCCTACAATCCAGAAATCCCAGTTCTGGAAATATATTCAAATGAAATTAGATCATCATATCAAAGACGTATCAGTACTCTCATGTTTATTGTAGCAGTATTCATAGTAGCCAAGATATGAAATCACCTAAGTGCCATCAATGGATGCATGGAAAACACACATTTTCTCTCTCTCTTTGTTTTTTCACTCTGTACACACATGCGTGCACACACACACAAACACACACTACACAATGTAAAAGGAAATCCTGCCATTTGTAGCATATGAATAAGCCTGTGGGACAGTATATTAAGTGATATAAGCCAGGCGCAGGAAGAAAATACCACATGATCTCACTCATATGTGGAATCTAAATATGTTGGTGTGATAGTAGTACAGAGTAGAATAGTAGTTACCGAAAGTTGAGAAGTGTAGCATGGAGGTGGGATGGGGCGTGATTAGTCAACAGGTATAAAGTTAAAATTAAATAGAGGGAATAATGGTTCATTGCCCAGGAGGATAACTGCATTTCACAATAGTATACTATACATTTCAAAATAACTGTAAGATATTTTTAAATATTTCTAATAATTATTTAATTGTATTCATTATTATCATGATCATTTTAAATTTGACCAGAGAGAGAGAAAGAGAGAAGAAAAGTAAGAAAGCAAGCTGACAGGTACAAGACTCAAACCAGAGTTGGCCATGTGGAAGTCCAGCACCTAAACCACCATGCCATCTGCTGGCCCAATGATTTTCAAAATTTTTAAAGTTTATTTATTTATTTAATGAGTGACAGAGATAGAGAAGACAGAGAAAGAAAAAGACAGAGACACAGCTCCCTTGACAAAGTCCTCATGCGGCAATTCACCCTCCACCTCAGCCAGTCCAGGTCATGGACACACAAGCGCCTGTTATACTCAGGGGCATCTCTAGATGAGACCTGGTCATCTTCCACACAAAACGTTACTTTGTAGAGTTGCACCACTGACCAGGTACCTAGAAGAGTGGATTTTGAATGTTCTCACCACAAAGCAATGATAAATTTCTAATGGAATAGACATGCTAATTACCTTAAGTTGGTCATTCTCCATTGTGTATATATATATATATTGAACTACACACACACACACACACACACACACACACAATTATTATGTATCAATTAAAAAAAAACAATCAATGGATGTTTGTGTCAGTTTATTAAAAGATCAATTTGAAGGAATTAACCCTAGTTTGAAAATACGGATTAAAAAAGTTTTGTCCTAGTCAAAGACATTAGGGACCAGCCTTGGCATAATGGCTATGTTGCTGGAATCCCATGTAGTCAACCACGGTTCGAGTCCCAGACCCAGTGGCTTAAAATCACACCAGGCATGTGTACGTGCGTGCCCAAGATCCCGAGATGAGAATGGAGAAGAGGGGATTGTGGGGTGGCCATCCTTCCAGGGGGGGGATTTCTCACTTTCTGTCTCTCTGTCTTTCTAGCGAGCACACACTCCCTATAGCAAAAACCTCACCCCCCCAAAAAAAAGATATTAATGTATCTTAAAGTTGCAGCAATCATACTATCAAAATAAAAATTGGTAAATCAAGATCTGCAAATTTCACATTAGTACATTTTATTCAGTGTCCTAAAAGGTAAACTGCATCAGACAAGTTTCATGACTTTGTCTGAATAAAAGTGCTAGAATAGACTGAGGTTAACTTTTCTCTCGGAAAGGAGTTAATAATTTTTCATTTTGCTACAATAAAGACTGATTCATATTTTAGCTTTCAATGTCATATTGCCAATACCCAATTTTTATTGTCTCCTCTGCTATAAAGCATGTCCTCCTCTTGTCAAGCTCAAAAGGGCAGTGTGATGAAGCTTGCATTGCATCAGCCCATGATCATTTTTCTGTCAACATCTATCACAGCACTGCAGGAAGAGTGTCTTTCCTACAGTTACCTCAGTGAGGTCATTATATAATCAGCACTTAGTATGTCTGAATGTCGTTGCTCCAAATAACAATTATCAAGAAAATTTACCAAAAAAGACTTGCCTGTTCTGACTAATGATGTGTAATAACATATATATGCCAAGCAATTATTTTTCAAAAGAACCTCACATTTAAACAAAATTTGCTGAATTGTCCAAAAATATCAATAAATACTGAAAATAGAACAAATGTAGGTCAATTTCAAACCTGATTTTAAATGTTGCTTCATAGTTTCATAAAGCCAGTGGAATTTTACATCTTCAGAGGATGTCAACGTTTTGGATAATTTAATGGGGAAACTGACAGAGGAAAATCAGCCAGGTTATGAACTGCAAATAGACCATATGAACAAATTCTGTATGGTAGAAATATAAAGAGATTACACTCTAAAGAAACTGAAAGACAAGTCTATGAAACATAGCAAGCTTGGCAAGTGAATATTCTGTGGCAGAGATACGGAAAACCAGGGTCATTCCCTGTCCACCTCTCATTTTTTCCTAGTGACTTCAAAATGCTCTGTCTTGAAATTAGAATGCCCTGGTTTCAGTTTTGTGCTCTGCTGCTTTTGTGTTAGCAATATGATACTGTGGCTATAATGTATATCGCTTGTCTTTTAGTTTCATCATTCTTCAAATGGTGCAAGGTTTGTGGGTGGATTAGAGTTATTTTTACAAGTATCCATCATCATGCTGTGTGATTTTTAAAATTGTATTGTGATAATAATAATGGGCACAAAAATAGTTTAATAATAGTATTAACAAGGCTAGTTTAGAAATTCTGGTCTTAAGTCAGAGAGCATTTCCTGATCTTAAAGGTATATCAAAACATAAAGAATCGGGACCAGCAGTTGCATAATGGCTATGTCGTTGACCTCTCATGTAGTTGACCGCAGTTCCAGTCCCAGAACCGGTGGCGTAAACTCACGCTGGGCATGTGTGCGTGTGCCCAAGATCCCGAGAGGAGAATGGAGGAGAGGGGATTGCGGCGTGGCCATTCCCCCTGGGGAGTTATTTCTCGCTTTCTGTCTCTCTGTTGAGCACATGTGCCCTGTAGAAAAATCTCTCAAAGAAGAAAAAAAAAAAAAACATAAAGACTCATTTAGAGTAACCTGGGAAGAGCCTTTAGGATGAACCACTTGGACACTATTTCTTCAAGATGATTTTTTTTGACTGTCTCTTTTCTGCATGTAGAGAAGGGCTTTTTGTTGTTCTCTTTATGCTAACATGGAGGCTGAGTTTCACACTTAAAAGTCAGAAGTATTTCAGCCTCATAAAACAAGGAAAAAGACCGAAGATCGCTTAAATTAAAACAATTCCAGTGAAAAGAGTAAGAGTTAGTTTTGTCTGAAACAACTAAAAGCTACCTTGAAGTCCTTGAAGTAACTCAGGAATTAGCTATTTTTAAATAGTCAAAGGACAACTGCCACTAAAAACATGCACATTATGATGCTCCCTTTTTGTTTTTAACTGTACCAGATTTGTTTCAGTTTATCGATCCCGTATTTTCCATTCAGTTTTCTCCATAGAACTGGAACCATGCTCACAAACAGTTCTGGACTCACACCATTTTAGGAATATTACTCCAAGGAAATGTGTATTTCCAGGATTACACTCTCTGATGACAGTTTCAATTGAGCCTCATTGGATTATTTTACCAGCCTGGGACGATTCCATGACTAGACATATGAAACAACGGAAAGGTACCATTCTGTATCATCTTCCTTTCACTGTAGGTGATTAGGAATGTTTTTCAATTTCTGCAAGAATACTTTGATCTGAAAGAGACTCAGATCCACTGAGTATAGAACATGAACACTAGTGAGCAGAAGGAAATACAGCTTACAATAGGACCATAACATGCTTTGAGTTAGGGTGGAAATCTCTTTTATACTAATGCCTAGGAAGTTTTCCGTCAACCGCGTGCAGTTAAGAACATGCCATTTAGGACTGGCCCCACAGTGCAGCAGTTAAGCTTTGTGCACAGGGAGCCAGATCCCATGTGGCAGATAACTGTTCACATTCCAGCCCCAGTTGTTTGAAAAACACAACAGGCACAAATGTAGACATCCAAGATCCTGAAGTCATGAAGAAATGGAGAAAAAAGATCTGAAGTGTGACCACCATTCCAAGAGTAATACATGCGTCTCTCGTGTGCATGAGAGCATATGTACCCTCTAGCAATTTTAAAAAAAGAACTGTTTAACTTATGAAAATAAACTGATCCTGAGGAGCTGGACAGTAGTGAAGTGGTGTATTATGGTGTTCTACATAGCTGACCCACATGGGAGAGTACACCAGGCATACATGTGCCTGTGTTCCAGAGCTGACCTAGCCTGGGCCTGGATCGTGCATCAGGACCCTGTGGTTGCTCGTCTCCTCTCTCTCTCTCTCTCTCGCACATAGAAGGAATATATAGACAATCTTTAAAGAAAATCATGTTTATCAAGAAAGGGGAGACAGTAACAGTAATAAAGAGTGTGGGGCCAGCAGGTGGTGTGGTGCTGGATTCCCACATGGCCGACTGCGGTTTGAGTCCTGGACCTGGCAACTTGCTTTCTCACTTTCCTCTCTCTCTTCACGCTGTCTCTTTCTGGTCAAATACAAATAAATAAATAAAGTTAAATAAAATAGTTCTTTAACCACAAAAAGAAGAGTAATAAAGAGAACAAGAAGAGTTAAAACAGAAAAGAAACACTGGATATGCTGACTTTGAAGTTTAAGGTAGACATAAATCTTTTTTTCCTTATAGCTCTATGAAATTATATATGTACATTTAATTTATAAATTGTACAAATTATATATGCAATGCATCTACATAGGTAACCTCTACATAAAATTGAATTTAGTTGTTTCTTTAGGACACATTTAATAATCCTATAATGTATTGCCTTCAAGAATGAGTCTCTATACATGGTTGCTTGCATAGAAGCACTACAAGACCCAATCTGTAGTACCTACAGAATGTCATTATTAGCCGGGGGGTATTCAGCCACAAGTTACAGAAAACATTATGAAGAGCAACTGACAAAGAATGAGTATGAATCTTGCACACAAGAAGGTCATTGGTCTTATACAGCAGGGAATCCATACTGGCATGTGATGAAGTGTATCCTTGCTAGCAGGGTGTCATACCCCACTTCCGTTGTTCCCCGCATCACCTTTAATTTGTGGCTTTATTCACATGGTCATAAAATGACTGTTACATTTTTAGGTATCAAGTTTTTATTTCAAAAAAATGAATTTTTTGAGAGGTTTTTGCTATAGGGCACGTGCACTTGCCAGAAAGACAGAGAGAGACAGAGAGATAGAAAGTGAGAAATCACCCCCAGGGGGGGTTGGCCACACTGCAATCCCTTCTCCTCCAGTCTCCTCTTGGGATCTTGGGCACGCATGCACACACAGCCAGCGTGACTTTAAGCCACCAGGTCTGGGACTTGAACTGTGATCAACTACATGGGAGTTCAGCGACATAGCCATTACGCTAACTGCTGGTCCCCCCAAAAATGAAAATTTTTAAAAAGGTAGGAAAAAGGGAAAGAACAAAGAGTAAGTAAAGTGAGGGTAAGCAAGTTCTATTTTCTTTTATCAATATGTTCCCGGAAATCTGGCCCAGTAATTTCTTCTTAAAGTCCATTGGCCACTGCATAGTAAAGGCCTTTTCTGACCTCGAATTAAAGTAGAAAGGTAAACTTCTTTTCTTCTTTTATTGCCACGCTGGCTATAAATCACCTCCCCCCTCCACAGAGCATAGTCATGCTGCAATTTTTTTTCTTCCATTTCTCCTTCCTATCAAGATTTTAAGTATGCATGCCCATGTGCTCCGCAAATTTTTCACACTGCCAAGGTTGCTATTCAAACTGTTAGTAATTGGAAATAATCTTTATGCCAAGAAAAGAAATTATAATTTGGAGAGGAGTATTCACATTAGACTATCCTGGTTTCAATATGTGCCTGTTTTCTCCTTTCATTCATTCAGTTTGTAGTTAATACCTGAATACAGAGTATGTAGCCAATATTAGTAGCGTGGCACTTGGCAAAACATGACCAAAAATCTACGGTGAAACCATACTCTGCTACTTCCAAAAAGCTCCCTTGGCTTTGAGCATAAGCCCATTCAATATTTTTTTGGTTGCTATAACTTTATGAGTTTTATATTTCTTTTAAGCTGTCATTTATTTTTACTTGAATGTGTTCATGTCTAGATTAATTTATAAAGAGACCTAAAAAAACAAGAGTTGATTTTAGTTAGATACAGTAAATAATTCTACCCTGGTAATTACAGACGGATTTTTCATTTAAAATACCCAAATTTAAATGTTTAACTGATGAGACTCACAAAGAAACAGTAAACACTATTGAATTGACAGCAGATGTTGAGATTGATGTGCTGATAGCATTATGAATGCTGATTGGCATAGGATTCTTTGCATAAATAATAGGTATAAGTATTGGGACCAGCAGTTAGCGTAATGGCTATGTCGCTGGACTCCCACGTAGTCGACTGCAGTTTGCGTCCCGGACCCGGTGGCTTAAAACTCATGCCGGGCGCGTATGCGTGCGATCTCAAGATCCCTAGAGGAGAATGGAGGAGAAGGGATTGCGGCGTGACCATCCCCCCCGGGGGGTGATTTCTCGCTTTCTGTCTCTATGTCTCTCTCTGTCTGTCTGGTGAGCACATGCACCCTATGGCAAAAACCTCTCAAAAAAAAAAAAATAGGTATAAGTATTAGTACTTGCCACTTTTTTTTTTTTTTTACAGATTTTTTAGTTTCAGCCGGGGGGGAATAAAATTAACCTCTCAAAAAAAAAAAAATAGGTATAAGTATTAGTACTTGCCACTTTTTTTTTTTTTTTACAGATTTTATAGTTTCAGCAGTGAGAGATATAAGTTATCAGCTCTGTTTGTGTTTATTATTAGTATTTTTATTGTCTTTGTTTTAGGCTATAGAAACAGTAACGAAAAGGAACAATGGAGAGGATGCAGTACTTACTCCTCTGCTTCCCAAATACAACCAATGTATTTGTCTTGTATCATCAAAGGAGAAAGGTTAGAAAAAACATAAAAAAGTGTTGGCTGAGCTACCAGGTGTAAAGGTGGTCAGTTAGGACATTGAGATAAACTAAAAGCAACACTAAGACCTTTATTCCCTTACTGTAATGGTGCAGGCAAAAGGCAAAGAAAAACTAAAGTGCCCTATGCCAAGTATTTCGTTTTTCCCCCACGGAATAGCACCAGGCAAAGGTCACTCAGATGACACACAGTGCAGGTGTGGGAAGTAACTCACAGCAGAGGAGTCCTGGACAAAAAAATTCTCCAGCCTTGTTACATCCCTGAGGGTCTGGGAAGATTGACAGGGACAGAACTATGAGTAGACAAGCAGAGTGAAAAATAGAAATGTCCTAGTCAAGGCCTCCTACTAAGAAAATCCAGGCAAAATTGTCTGATAAGTTCTTTGTTAGAAGCCACCAGGTGAAGGCGGCCTTCAGAATGGAGCGATCCATACATATATATGAGTGTCTGTCTTGGGGTGGGACAGGTGGCTCTGGTCCTTAGCTGCAGCTCCCTCTGGAGTCTTGATGCAAGGCCCGTGCACCTAGTCTGGTGAGAAGGCAGCTTTCCTCATGAGACCTGTCAAGTGAGGTGTTTATAATTACCTGAAGGGCCAGGAAGATCGCACACAGGAGTGTGACCTGTACCCAGGTTCCTGAGAGTCTCAATCACCCAAAGTTAAGTGATACCCTGAAAATGATAAATGCGCTTCAGGTTCCAGGAAATCAGGTAAATTATAGTTATGGAAGAGTCATTTTTTTTAACCCCTACATCCTGGCAAACTGTAAAATGAAGAGTCCAAACTGGTTATCAGACTAACCTCCAGAAGAAAATAACTCTTACTAAGGGAACTACAAGAAATGGGGTTAGTGTGGCAGGGTATCAGAGGGAACCCCGAGCAGCGACAGAAGGAACTGAATGAAGAAGTACGCACACATGCGTGATTCTGGAGATGCTCTAACGCAGCTGTGAGGAACACTTTGAAGAGGTTTAAATGATTCCAGGCACAGGTAAGATGCTGGTTTTAGATTCCATGGAAAACTGCCTGGCAAAATAACTCCCTGTGTGAATGAAAAGAGCTGTTGCAACTAGTAGCGGCCACACTTCAGGCCACCTGCCACTTGGTTATATACCTTCCCCAACTGATAATTGGGAGATGGGTGGAAAGCATTTTTATTTCATGGAGCAATTATTGCCTAAGCAAATCATTTAGTATCTACATTTCATTGAAGCAGTCGGGACAGGCATGACCAAAATTGCCTTTCACATGTCTTTTGATTTAAGTCATAGCATTTTGGAATATGAGGCACTAACATTGGCCAATATCTTGCTCCATTTAGGCCTGAAAGAAGAAGCAATTACTTTTGATCAAACTTCCTGCTTGAGTCATAGGTATCGGGGTTGCTTGACCAGCAATGGAGGTAAAAGTATTGAGAAAATGTCCTCAGTGCTGGCAGAGGGGCCAAAGTTGCAAAATTTACCCTCAAGTTTTCCAGTCTCTCAGATGTGGTTAGAACTGAATCAGAACATTTCAAAAGATGTACAATATTCCTGACATACTAAGAAATCCTAGTAAAATGCCTAAATTTCTTGCTGGTTAAAATGGAAACTTGGCACATTTATTAATTAGAATAGCCTAAAGAAGTTCAACGTCTTAGGGAGTTCATACAATATAAGTTTAGTTTATGCAAGTTTGCAGAGGCTCCAAGCAATTCCAACCATTCTCTTTAAAGCAACTCTATGATCCAGGCTAATGACACTCTTACCACCCTCTAGATGTTTGGTCCAGAGTTTGAAGTCTTCCCAGTATTCATGGAAGAGAAGGGCAGTGCTTGGTGTCTCCCACCACTAATTAAAAGTTTCAACCTTGAGAGACTCCTTACTTCCAACTAGGCAGGTTTTGCCAGTTCTTGTCACGTGGCTCCATCCAACATCAATGGGAAGTGAAAGAGGAACAGTAGAAGTCTATAATGCAGAGTATCTGACTGAAAGATCGTGTAAGTGGAACTTGGTGTAATTTGTACTCAAGAAGATTGAGCTTGGAAATGCTAATAGCAAATGTTCCCGCTATATTAAAAAGATGGAGAGAGGGGTAACTGACCTGACTCAGGGATCTTTCTCCACAAAACGATGTATCTATCCTGTTCACACACATTAATATATTTATATTTATGTTCACTGCCCTAGAAGTCATTAATTAAGCAGAAATAAAAAGCTCTTTATGCCTACAACTAACTTAGCTCTGATGGACACTTTGATAAAAATCAGAATTAGATGCTGGATCTTAACTTCCCTTTCCAGTAAATATATTTTTTGTGATTAGATTTTTTTGAAGTTTCAATAGCTATTACTTGGACAATGCATATCCAATTAATATTTTGTATTCAAAGTGTAAACCACTGTTAATTATTTTTTCCTTTTTTTGTTAATAAGCAGAAAGTAATATGCACTAAAAAAGCTCCAAAAATCGTGGTGAGCTTAAAGGTACCTGGTGTCAGGACTTTCAAAGCTGGTATATTTATTAACATAAATTGTGTTTGATAGATGGCTATTTCTCCTTTTATTTTTTTAAGGGGGAAACTTTTATGGGTGTTGTTACTGCACAGCTGTTATTTCCTCTCACTAATAATTAGCTCATTGTAACATTCAATCTGTTGTTACTTTAAGCTTAGCTATTTCACTAAGCCAGCTGCCAAAAAACATGATTGTAACTTACTTATTCATGTTTATTTTTGAAACTGGTATGGAATATATTTTTCCTGATATCAGCACAATTCATTTTTATCTATAGTGCTGTTTATCTACCTATAAATCTCCTCACTCTAACTCCATTGCTGTGGTATATCATACTTGCTCAGCACCTTGGTACATTCATTCGTTTTGTGCTTGTACATACTGGAGGTCTGCCTACACCTGAGCTCACTGCTCTCATCTATTACTATAGTGCACAACATTGACTGTAGGCAAAACTAGCCATGGAGGAGAGGAGGCTGGGCAGGGCAGAACAAGATGAGTCCAGGGCATCGGGGTGAAGAGGGGCTTAGGACCTGCCTGGACATTAAGACACAGAGGTCATTTTGGCAGGCAGAAGAAGAGGCAATGATGTGTAACTCTGCAACCTTTCTCTGATTGCAGCTGTTTTCTCTCTCTATCACAGACAAAGAAATACCAACAGAATCTTTTGTCAAAAGTAACACCTAAACATGTTAAGCAGACCAGAGAACGTATGTGATTTATAGGATATGTGTGTCCTCTCACTCTGTCCAGATACACACATAACAGATGCATAAACATCAGGTATACACATGAATATCAAACACATCCCACATGCACACACAAACGCCTACACCCCAGATACCACATATCCACCCACATAAAACATACGAACAACACAGGAACATATCACATATCCTACTCGCTGCACTCACACATACCACACTTTCAGAATCCTGACATTGGTCAACTGTATGTCCCTAGCACAGATGTGTATAAGGTCCATGCTTCTTTAGCATACTTCCTGAAAGGCATATATATATTTAAAAGAAAATGTTGGTGCTCTCTAATACATAAAAATAATTTAATTTACAGGTTTATGTTTTTGTATGACTTTATTTAAAATAATTTTTCAATATTTCCACTCTGGGACACCAAGAGTGCAATACATATTTATAAGATTGTGTAAAAAACAAAAAGATAATGATCTTATTCATAGTTTTAATATCTCTAGAAAAAGTAGTGAATTATTTCTAATGTTGTTAAAAGTATTATAATAAAATAATAAAATCATGAAATTAGCTCTTAACTCCATAAATGACTTTTACCACAATATGCTGCAGTGTTAAGATTTATTACAAAAATAAAATTTGAGTAATAAGAGGGAATTAGTTCAAATACTAAATTTAAAATATTTTACTATTCGTTTTTCCCAGTTTATGGATACATTGTTCTGAAAATGGAATGATGACTTTTAGACACATCTTTAACGTTTCATGTTCTGAAGTTTACAGAAATTATGGTTTTTCTGTACCACTTGACCTAAGAGCCAGAGGGACGATAAAAGCATAGAGAGAGTCATCATCATTAAACCGATTAGATTTTTTAAATTTTATTTATGTATTTTTATTATTATTCATACATTAAATCACTATATATATCCTTTAGATTGTGAAGAGACTTTACCCAGCATGATATACACCACAGTACAACCCAGCTGAGACTGAAACACACATCCTCATCAACAGATAATAAACCTTATCTGTGTCCCACAAGTGTCTTACCTCTCCATTTTCCCCCAATTGCCTGTTTTGTGTTTTTATTTATTTATTTATTATTTATTTAGAGGTTTTTGCTATAGGGCATGTGTGCTCACCAGAAAGACAGAGAGACAGAAAGCGAAAAATTATCCCCAGGGGGGATGGCCACATTACAATCCCTTCTCCATTCTCTTCTCAGGATCTTAGGGCTTGTTTGCGTGCCTGCCCAAGATCCTGAGAAGAGAATGGAGGAAAAGAGACTGCAGCATGCATGGCCATCCCCCCTTTGGGAGGATGATTTCTCATTTTCTTTCTCTCTGTCTGTCACTGTCTTTCTGGTGAGCACATATGCCCTATTAAAAAAAAAAAAAAATCTCTCCAAGGGACCAGCAATTAACGTAATGGCTATGGGGATTGCGGCATGGCCATCCCCCCTGGGGTGATTTCTTGCTTTCTGTCTCTCTGGCGAGCGCACGCGCCCTATAGCAAAAACCTCGCCCAAAAAAGAAAAAAAGTCTCTCCAAAACAAACAAACAAAAACTGTGGTTCAGGTTCTCTTCTGCTTAGGAAGAGAAAAAAAATCTTATTTTCTTAGTGTATTTAATACCACTAAAATATATTTTTCTCCCTAAAGAATATAAATCCTACTTTTGCATATACATTCTTTCTGAGAGAGAGAAAGAGAGGCACCCCAACCAGATCCCTTGACTGTGTGATCCACCTCCAGCTCAGCTAGCCTGGATAACAGGCATGCATGCATGTGCCCAGCAAGTACACAGAGATCTTGGAATGTGAACTTGAGACATCAACTTGGGGTGTGCACTTACGACTTTCCATACAGGGCATTGAGTTACTGTTGTAGTACTGTCTAGCCTGGTTTTTACATTCCTGGTGTAGCATTGTCCTCTATGGTGTCATAGAAGAGAGCATATCAGAATAGCACAATTAATTCTGATAATAACGTACATGATGGTTTCTGTGATAATCCATTTCCTGAAGCTCACAGTAGCCCAAAATATTATTAAATGAGATAGTAGGAAAGAAAATGCCTTTGCTGTGTAGTCTCGAAGTCATTTCTCTAAATATGTCAAAATACATTGACAGACTATGAATCTTCCATGCTTGTTAGGTAGATACAATTTTAAAGGAAGTAGCCTCAACAATTTTGTTATTTTGGTTGCTTTGAGAGTTTTCTCTCTATTGGTGAGTGAATTTCTATTTTCTATATCAAGAGCTTTGCTTAAGAATGAAGTCTTCCCAACAAAAGCTTTCCTGGGAATATTGCAGTAGCTGGAAAGTACGCAGTAAACCAAGACAGAGCACAAGCAAGTTTCCTTAATTCTGAAACAAAAGACAAGAAGTCTGAAAAATATAGGCATTCCATTCAGGTCTCTACCAAATAAAACCAATCTAAGTCTTCTTTATTTGTAATGTAAATGCAAGAAAAATCAAAAGGGGACAGATCAGTTAGATGAAATTACTGGCTAACCAACACCTCTCAAGAGTTCACAATCTTTTAAAACTTTAATAGTGTTCTATGACAAATACATGGACAATGAAGTAAATTCTCCATCTCGTGCAAATACTTCTAGGGTTGACAATAAACTTTCATCACAGTAAGTATAATAGAAAAGGTAATTGCCATTTAAAAAATAAATTAAAAAAAAAAAACTCACTATGGCCATGCAGCTTTCTATAAGGGAGGAGGATTCTGTTTCAATGCACACTGATCTTAAGAGGAGAGACTGAATGAGCTGAATTGACTTATATATTAGAGAAAGGGAATCTTGGATTTCAATGCTATAGATCTAGTTTGTTGCCTTAGAGAACTAAGTGAATAAAGGGACTCGGATGAAGAAAGCCTTTGGGAAGTTTTTCAGAGAGTCAGAAAACTTGATAGGAACCTCAATAATTTCCTGTCAGTAAAGAAGTACCAAAGAAATTTTAGGAGTATTGGTGATAATGCTTGTTCAAACATGGTTGTTCTGTTTTGTACACTGTAAAAGTGTATGGTGATCAAATCTAAATCTAAAATAAATAAATGAATAAAATGATGGAAAATTTTCATAAAAATAAATATGAGCTTATTTTTGGTGCTAAAAATTTTAAATCTATGTGGTTTTTTTTTCATAATATACACTTTCCAACAAATTTTTAAAGACCCTCTCAAAGTGAATATTTCGGTCATAGAGTTATTCATTAGGGTTACGATGTGAGACAGGGATTGTATGAAATGAATAAGAATCTAGACTTTTATCTTGAAAGCTATAAATTTTATTCTTTTTTCTTATATGTAGATTTTAGACTTTTTTCTTACAGGAACTGGGGAGGCATCAGAGAAACTTTTAAGAAAAGATGTGATGGTGCTATATTTCTTGTTTAAGAAAGATTACTCTGGTTACCATAAGAAAGTATATTGGAGGAGTGACAAGATTGATGACAGGGAATGCCAATTAGGAGGGTGTTCCTTTAATCCAGATAAGAAATAATGAGACCTGAATTACAGCACAGCAGTGGGGATGGGACAGAGGCAGAGTGTGGAGATGTTGGGGTAGTGCCTCTATAATTGGACATATAAGCTTTGAACATCAGCAGCTTACCTTCTAGAAACTGCCTTACTTCCTTGCCATCAAATCTTCCCTTAGTCACTCCTCGAGAAAAGATATGCCGAGATACAAATGTCATTTGGTAGTCAAGCCAATTTCTGTTGGTTTTAAACACTAGATGAAAAGAAATAATTACACACATTACTTCACTGTGTTAGTGACCCCAAAGAAAGCTGAAGTGGGTGTATAGGAGATAACATGTAATCCATTCAAAGAAATAATTTTATAAAAAGTAATGAAATTGCTCTAATTGCTCTGAGAGTTAAATATAAGATTACCATAAAAGTGGAAAGAGAAAACAGAAAGATCTCAAACCACTGAGATTTAGCTAGAACAAAACTACTCTGCTCTGCATATTTCTGGTAACAAATTATTTGTTTTACTTTTCAAATCAGTTGTATGAGCCTGCTAGATCAGAAGTTACATCTATGCAGGCAATCCATTCTCAAATGAACAGTTCAAGATTCTTGGTCTGTGTTTACACACAGGATCAGTTTAGGGAAGGATAGGTTTACTTTTTGCCTGAACTTCTAAAATGTTCCATCCAAGTTATCCCTCAAATTACAAAGTCTAAGTAGAACCAGTGTTATTATTATGAAAAGCCCAGTTTAAAGAAACTCCTTCTAGCTCTTACCCATGCCCCTTTGGGGGTATGGTTACTTACTCAGCTGGCAATGCTTTGGCCAGAACCCCTGCCTTGGGAAGCTCAGGAAGATAATGACACCTGTGAGACCCCAGAGAACACAGCCATATTATCTTTACTTGGGCTATCCTCTTACATGGTTACCTTTACACTGTTAAGCTGATATTCCTAGGACCTCACTGTGAAGGTTCCCTGGACTCCATCACTGACAAACTACAAAGTAAAGGCAATCACTTAGAAGTCAATTTATCTACAGCAAAGTCTAAATTACCAAAGGAAAGTATAAGTGACATTTACTGTGACACTAATCCCAAGCTCTTGAGATTGCAAAAGCTCTGCTTTATTAAAAAGGTAGAGAAGAGAAGGCATTTAAATAATTCTGATACTCACCAGCTTAAAAAGTGATTATCCTTATTAATCTTTGCTAATACTTACTGCTAAATATTGTGTTCATCTTATTTTTTAATTGCCTTGCATTACCAAATTTAAAAAATTGAAATACATAGAAAGGATAAGGAATAAATGTAGCTCAAAATATCTAACTAGGCAAGGTCATGGTTAAGGCAGCTGGATCCCACATGACCAACTATGCAGTATGAGTCCTAGACCCGGTGTCTTTAAAAACATAAATGAAAAACACATACTCGGTGTGTGTGTGCATGTGTGGTCTCCCAAAAACATCAGGTGTGTGTGCATGTATGCTCAAAATATCAAAAGATGGGAGCGAGGAAAAGGGATTGCAACATGACTATGTCCCATGAGGGGTGCTTTCTTACTCTCCACCCCTGTCTTTCCAGCAAGTACATTCATTGCTGGGGAGCAGAGGAAGGGAACCTAACTGGTAGGAAATTCACAATTCTTAATAGAGCAGAGCCTATATTATCCCAAAGGACAGACACAGATGAACCACTTCAGAAATGGAAAAAGTAATAGTTTCATCAGAAAGACTGTATTAATGTTACAAGTTAATGGAGACTTATGACTTGAAGCAATACTAATTTATTATTATTTATTTCTGTTAGTAAGAACTTTAAAATAGGGGACCAGAAGGTGGTGTGGTGGTTGGGGCATTGGACTCCCACATGGCTGAGCACAGTTTGAGTCCTAGATCTGGTGACTTGAAACTCATGCCAGATGCTTGTTCATGCCCAAAATCCCAAGAGAATGGAGAAGGGGTTGCAGCATGGCTATCCCCACCCCCACCAGGGAAGGGGGTAATTTCTCACTTTCACTGTATCTCTGTCTCTCTCTGTCCACAGGGCTGTGTTTCTTAGAGAGGCTCTGAGAGAAATTATTTCCTTAGTTTTTCTGTCTTTTAGAGGTACTCACTGCACTTGGCTCAAGCCCCCTTTCCAGCTACCGTTGTGTCAACCTCACTTTCATGATCATATCTCTTTCTCTGATTCTCCTGCTTCTCCCTTCCCTTTTAAAGAGTTTTGTGATTACATTTGGCCCAGCATAATTTTCTCATCTTAAAATCCTGATTCATATTTTAAAATTTCTTTTTTCAACTAAGTTAACACTCCAGAGGTTTTGAGATTAAGATATGGAGCTCTTTGGAGGGTCATTGTTCATTCTACCACAAAAATTATACTACTGGTTTAGTTAAATACTAGCTAGTCAGAAGGGAATGTCATGGACTTCATGTCGTTGTTATTAGAAGAAAATAAGTGTTATTTTCATAACTTCAAGATGGATGACACTTTCCAACAATTATTAAGTTTACACAGTTGTGTTAGAACACTCTCTAGTGTTTCTTGATAGTTTTTCTTAATACATGTATGACATTTGGTGAGATAAAAAGAGAGATATTGCTTTTATTCTAACAAATGCTCAAGACTAACTGTCCCTTTTAAGTGAGAAAGCAAAGATCAGTTTAGGTTAAAAACATGTCATAAAATACTGCATCATCCCATATTTAGTGTATAATAAGAAAATTTTGAAAAATGTACTGTAAGTATTATTAAATGGAGTGTACAGATAAGGAGATGTTCTCATATAGAACTTGAAGATTTTTATAATAATCCACTTCCCTGTACCTGTGAACACAGAATCTAACCTATACAATCCAGGCAAACAATGGCTTCAATCTGGACATCTTTAAACACATAGCCTTTCTCAATATTGTTTTCTCTTGTTTTGTTTTTTTTTTCTGTTTTTTAAATTCATGAGATAGTTCTTCTCTTTTTAAATAAAGGACTAAAAGGTAAGCTCTTGTTTTTCTTAATGTGGACAACTTAGCAAAAACTGTAATTTAGGCAATTTATTTTGAGGTGAGCTTGAAAAATCACAGTGATCTAGTTGGAGAAAACATTGGATTTATTGTATTCATCACAAATAAAAAGTTTTGAAAGTTAAGAGTAAAAGTTTAAAATCATGTAACCCAGAAATGTACTCAGTAGGCATTAGCATTAATCATTAATAAATACTCATTCCTTTGACCATCAATTATGACTTTTACTTTGACATTGATCACCCAAATGCAACTCTCAGCCAACAGAATAACATTTTTAATGGCATGCATTTGTGTTTGTATTAATTCATATTTCTGTTTTAAAAATAACTAGACAAATATAGGAATGAGCCTGTTTTCCCTAATTCTTACAACAACTAACATGAAGAGAAATGAATAATAATATTTATTGAATGACTATACATGCCAGGTTTTGAGCTGACAGTTTTAAATGCATGATTGTTTTCATCTTCAAAACAAAATCACAAGATAAGTGTCTTCATTATTTTGTGTTCACAGTTAAGGGAATTGTTATTTAAAGATGTAAAATGCATTTTCCAGGGTTGACCAGTTGGCTACCTGAAGAGGTCAGCAGGAAATCCAATAAGGAGTCAGTGTATGTAACTGCACTACAGTACAGTGTCCAAGGTTGAAGGCAACTTAAAATGGTGGAGATAAAGTATTTTCATAAGGGCTGTTTTTAAATGGATTATTTCAAAAAGAAATCTAGCTCCTTGGCACAGAAGTAATGCTCTGATCAAGAGAAGCTGGATTCCACATGGGACCCCTTTTCTAATTACTTGCCCTGTTGGACTGAAACATGTTGGACATGCACATGAGTGTTCAAGATCCCATGAGGTGAAGGAGTAAGGGAAAGATATTATGCCTTGACCAGACTCTACTGAGAGTGATCATCTCTCTCTCTTTCTTCTCACGTCGGCATATGCACTCTATCATGAATAAAGCGAAAAAAGTTCATAAAGAAATTAAAAAGGAAAAATAGCCATAATTACATCTAATCTAACATTTAATCTAACATTATCCTTATCTTAATCATGAAATCCTTAGCACTCATGGAAGACCAGAGTCTTATGCGGTTTTTAAACAAGGGACACTTTACTGACTTTTGACAACTGAAATTGAAAACCTTTAGAACTGTCTCACTAGGTTAAAACTTTAATAAGTATCTTTTGTTGTACTTTTATCTAGAATATTTTGACATGGTTTTATAAAAATCCATTCAAGGAATAAATACATTTAATCTTACAATATTGATATCATGGTTTGTTAAGCAAATAGGTTCAGTCCCATTTCCTCAATTTGAGAGTTTGCAGTTATATGATCATAATGGACACATCATATTCTAGTCATTCAAATTTAATTCCCTCTATTGGTTTGAATATTTAAAAACTAATTTGAAAGTTAGTTTATCTAGAAAACATATGTATGTACATATGTGCATGTACACATACACATGTACATATATAAAATATGCGTGAGATATAGGATGTATCATTATATATATAATTTCATGTCAATTTAGATAATAAATCATAGCATTTATCAAATATTTTATTATCCTATCTTGTTAATGAGTTTCTACCGATGCTTAAATGAGTTTGCGATTTTAAGTTTAGCACTTAAAATTGGTGTATTTTGACAAATATTGAGAAGCTAAATCAACACAATTTTTACATGATTATTATAAAACTTTAAGAAACTCATAAGATTCTTAACTTATAATTAGAGAAAATTCTAGGTATTCTCAATTAAAAACAATTTTTTACCCATCTAAAAATTTAAAAAATTAAATTATGAACATTGGCTTAAATTTTTATCCAACATTAAGATTAGCCATTTTTACTTCACCCAGAAATTAACTGCAATATATCTACAATTAGTGAATTTCAGACAGTTTTTAAAATATAATTTTATTTCTGAAATTTAATCTAATTCAAGAGTAAATTTATTTCATAACTGCCATTATTTTATTTGAATGACTTAATTACCTCTTTGTTTAGCATTTCAGTAGAGGGCAAATTTATTTTCAAGTCATTTGTATTATTCTTAGTATAAACTTTGAGCAGACTTTTCACATTGGAAAAGTTTCAACAGTAACAATTACCTTTACATTTCTATTAGCCACAGTAGTTTTTTGTTTCTGTGTTTTTTTTTTTTTTTTTTTTTTTTGAGTGTTTTTTTTTATTGGGCACCTGTGCTCACCAGAAAGACAGAGAGACAGAAAGCGAGAAATCATTTCCCAGGGAATATAGCCACAGCACAATCCCTTCTCTTCCATTCTCCTCTTGAGATCTTGGGCATGCACGCACACGCACCCAACATGAGTTTAAACCACTCAGTCCAGGACTTGAACCACAGTCGACTACATGAGAGTCTAGAGACATAGCCATTATGCCAACCGCTGGTCCCTAGTCACACTAGTTTTTATTTTATTCTCATGCTTTCCTAAAGGTTCTGCTATTGGCAATAGTTATGTTTTTTCAGCAATTTCTGAGCCACATGGAAAAAACCACTGGAATGGGTACATTATTGTTATCTAAAAGAACAGATGCCTGGACTTGGGCTTTGAGCTGACGTTGTATAGATGATGTCCAGATCATACCAATGTGCTGAGTCAGAATTTCTAGGATTTTTTTTTTTCTTTTTCTTTTTTAATCCAAGAATCTGATATCCTCATGAGTCGGCCTAACAAACATCAAGTTAAAACATGAATTAATTATAAAAGGCTAAAAAAACTCATCAAGGACTTTCTTAAGTTTATTAACTAAGAGACGCAGAGCAAGGCATCCCACAGGGTCTTTATACCATGGCATCCGTAGTCTCAGCCAGGCTGCCTCACAGGCGTGCACATGAAGCCTGCACGCTGTGGGATGTCTTGGGGTGTGACCTGGGACTTCTACCTGAATCCAGGAGTGTTACTGCTACATCCCTGCCTGTTTCCCATCGACGAAGTTGTGCTGTGGTAACTTAAGAAACTTTTGATATAATTTAATGTTTTGTTTTTCATATTTTAAAGGATGTCTTTTCTGTTTCTTCTTAAGTTATTCCTTAACATTAAAATTTAGAATTTGCTTTTATAAACTGACAAGACATGTTTTTAAATCTTATTTTCACCAATTCCCACAAATTTTAAAACTCTTAAGTCTTAGTTATTGGTATAGGTTCAAGAAGACCATTTTCCTCACATCGGAATATAATTAGACAAATTGTACAGGATAAGCTTAATCTGGAATGTCGTATTTGATTATGATGCCTTTTAATTGGGTATGATAAGCCACTTTTAAGTAACTTGGTAAATTCATCTATAGACACTAGAAGAGAGTAATTCACCCAAATGCATAAGCAGATGAAGTGTGGTAAGTCTCAGGCTTATGTTCTTAGTCTCTCGATAACAAATAATAGAGGCTTTTAACATCATAATTTCAGATTCCTCAGGAAAACTTCCAACAGAAGTGAATGTGATTTTAGTTGAATGCGACATGGCCTTGAACTTACAAAATAAATTAAGGAGGTCTTACGTAGTAAAGTAACACTCTGTCTATTCCTATGTAATTTATCAGACCAATTCTAAAGAGATCAGACTTATTTTGTGATCAAGAGTTATATTTCTTGGGCCAGACAGTAGCAAACACAACACTGAGTAAATCTCCTATAGGATATCCCAGTTTAAGTACAGAGACCTCTGTGTATGCTGGGCTCACACCTGGCAACGATCCAGGGCTGAAGGCAGAATAGAATATGGCATGAAGATCCTGGAGAGGATGCCTATCCCTTCGTCTCTCTCAGAAAAATAAATCAATAAGTTTAAGACAAAAAGTAATTTTTCTTCAGGATTATTATAATCACAGGTAAGGATGGATAGGTGATAAAAGACTTTCAAATGCGTAAAATGGACTAGTGGATTAAACTGTCCATTTACCCTTTCGTTTTCTGTATTTCCCTGTCTTAAGCTATTTAGTATGCTCTATAAATTGTAGCAGCTAAATCATTTTTGACTATAGAACTTCAAATCATTGTATCCTGTGTAATGCAATTGATTATTATCTGTAAATATCTGGTTTGAGTCTAATTGTAAATTCTTTTGAGAATTCTTTATTACCAATATGCTTCTCTGCTTTTATAATTCTCCTTGGTACCAACTATGTGATGCATATATTACAGTTCCACCATTAAAACTTAGTTATATAGGGATCAGAAGATGGTGTAAAGCTTACATCACTGGACTCCCATGTAGTCAACTGCACTTTAAGTCTCAGATACAGCAGCTTAAAACTCATGCCAGGTGTGTGTGCATGCATACCCCAAATTCCCAGAGGAAAATGAAGAAGAAAGAATTGCGGCAAAGTAACCTCCCTGGGGGGGTTATTTCTCACTTTCTGTTGCATGCTCTCTCTCTCTCTCTCTCTCTGTCTCTCCAGTGAGTGCTTGTGCATAAAATTTTAGTATATCTGTTGTATATAAAAATGATAATCATGATTATACCTAAAGTTAACAATTATTCATTAGCAATACATCCAAATAAAAATTATAAGACAAATATCATATTGAACATATAATCTAGTTAATGATGACTACTTTATTACTGTACAACCTCTAGCCCACCTAATGAATAATTATCATTATTAAAAAACCAGTTTTACAGCAAAACTAAATCTGTATGATCAGATAGGTGAGGCATCAAATAGGATAATATATATCTCATTATTAATATATTTCATTCCTGAGTTGAATTTTAAAAAGTTGTACTTGCAGACTGAGGATGATCAGATTTTTTTCTTTCATTTTTTTTTTTTCCATAAGAGGCAATCAGGCCAGAAAGTCTGAAAGGGTAATTAGAAGATTATTATACTCACTACAAAGCCCAAGTTTCCCTGGAATTACTGAAAAGATGCTTAGAGGTTTCCAGAGCTAATTAAAAATGCTAAAAAGCAAATTAACACTTTCTCTCTAATAAACTGCAAACAGATAGTTAAGTCCCTGTTAATAATGCTCCAAAGTCCCCCAACATCAGGAGCAAGCCCAAACAGATTGAAGTCAACAGCACAGGCAATGGGAAACAAAAGCACAATGCCCAGGGTTTTTGGGTGACTGAAGAAATTAAAGTCCATCCTTGTGAGATGTGCGGAGAAACTTGAAGAGAATAAGCAGTAGTTAACAAAAGTAAAAATGCTACAAGCTATATTCTCCTTCAGAGTTGTGGAGTTGTTTATTACAATTTGCTAATTTGCATAGTTATTCATTTCATTGTTAATAGAGCTGCTTATTTGTTATTTTCTTTATCTAAATCATTCCTCTCTTGTTTTCTGTTGATTTGCTAGCATCCATCAAAGTGATCCAACCTTCGGCATATTTTTGATAAATGGAGGGATGGTAAGTAAAAGAATGAATAAACTGACGCTGTAAAGCATGCTGTGCAAAGTTTAGAAATATTAAGGAAATATGTATGGTTTTATTAGAAATGAAACTCTTGCTTATGATACTTAATTCATCCTTTGAATAAGTATGTTCATTTTCAGATTTCCCTTTTTCAACTATCTAATAATAAATACCCAAAGAGCCAGAGTCACTCTTTTTAAACAAAATATAGGTCAACTCTCTCTGTCATCGCTAAGACCCCCAGGGGCCCCTGTGATAGTTAAGCTAACAGCCAGCCTTGCTTACCAGCTCTAGAATGTTATCCGCTCTATCCCTGGATCATGGCAGACGCTTCATTGCCTCCCAGTCTTGGCTTTTGCTCTTTTAAAACTACACATGGAATTACCATCTTTTTCTCCGAGTTCATTCAGAACTCTGATCACCTAACAATTTCTTAGAAAGACCCTCCCCAGGGACACTACCCATAAAAGGCTCATTTCCCTTCTCGGTCACTACCCTTTTATCTCACTTTTGTTTGTTTCATAGCACGAATCCATTACTTGAAATCATTTTATATGTTTATGTGTGTATTTACTCGCTTACCATCTTCTTCTGACAAAAATCAGCTCTTTGATTTTCTTGTGTGTCCTCGTGTATACAACATGACTAGAAAATATTGCACACACAACATGTATTTTTTGAATTAATTGGCATTTAGATATATATTTGTAAATGCGAAGTTTAGAACAAATAGTAATAGAGATATAAAGATTCAACATAGTGAAAGTTGAATTAATTTTCCAGTTTTAAAATCCTTGATGAGGTTAGTGACAAAATATTCTCTCCTTACACAAGCTTACGTTGAATTCCACTGAGACCTTTTTTTGATCAGGAACTGTCTTTGAAACCTTCCCTTGTTCCGTGTAGCCCAGCTGATAGAGAGGATCCCGCTGGGTCAGTTTAGCAAAACTCCCTAACTTCCCTGACTGCTCAAATTGTAAAAATGACCCTTGTTTCTGGGGATAGTTAGTATAAAACTAGCTGGTATCATTTTGGGGGAAAATAAATACATAATACATCATGTTTTTAAAATTTTATTTTTCTCAGGGAAAAAACAAATAAAACTAGTTCATTTCCTCCTCCATTAAAAATAAATTCCATTTAGAACAAAGACCTAAATGTGCGACCAGCAGTTACCATAATGGCTATGTCGCTGAACTCCCATGTAGTCAACAGTGGTTCGAGTCCCGGATCCGGTGGCTTAAACTCACGCTGGGCGCATGGGCATTTGTGCCCAAGATCCTGAGGAGAATGAAGAAGGGACTATGGCATGGCCAACCCCCTCCCCCCTGGGAGGTGATTTCTCTCTTTCTGTCTCTTTGTCTCTCTCTGTCTTTCTGGCAAGCACACACACCCTATAGCAAAAACTTCTCAAAAAAAAAAAAAAAAAGACCTAAATGTAAAAAACAAAATGCTATAACAATAAAAAGAAAATATTGGGAGAACAACTTTATGACCTTGAGTTAAAGAAGTCTTTTCTGGTGAAGAAAGCACCCCACATCCAGCAAGAGACTGCCCTATCTCTAGCTGAGGTCCCCCATTTTCTTTCTCAGTGGCGTGTTGCTCAGTCAGTCCCAAGGCAAGTCAGTTGATAATTTAAATTGAACTTTTCAGGTTAATTAATTAGTAGTTGAAATTAGGAGTTTTACTTCAACTAAAATTAACAGAGGCATGGGCCAACAGGTGGCGAGGTGGCTGGGGGGGCTGAACTCCCACATGGCTGACCATGGTCGAAGTACAGACTGGCAGGTTGCTTTCTTACTTTCTCTCTCTCTAACTTACTCTGTCCCTCTTTGGTCAAATTAAAAATAAAACAAAACAACAAAAAGACAGTAAATAAATAAAGTTAAATAAAATAATTATTTAAAAAAAGTTTTACAAGGAAGATTTCAAGGAAAGTGAGAGAAAAAAAACTACTATTCATTCTGGTATTTTTAGAAGTGGATTACTGAGTATAACAGCAATTTGCATAAAAGTGTTAATCTCTTTCCTTCTAACAGTTCTTCTGGGATACCAACTGAATATTAAATCAGAAACATCTTCATTTATATTGAAAAACAGAGATGGGTGGCAGCCTCTTGCTGGAAGAATCCATAATCTAAGCTATGTTTATTTTTAAATTTGGTCATAACGAAGGAAGGGCAACTTAGAAGTAACTTCCTAGCTGTAAAGGGATAATTCCCTGTGAATTAAATGGAGGAAACCATGGCCTAACAGAATCTCAGTAATTTTTCCTAACCTGAAAAACCAGAGAGAAGCTCAGGCAATCAGAGTGCAATGGATAGAACTGGCTACTTTAGAAAGTGGACCAGGGACCAGCAGTTAGCATAATAGCTATGTCGCTGGACTCCCATGTAGCTGATTATGGTTCGAGTCCCGGACCGAGTGGCTTAAACTCACACCGGGCGCCTGTGCATGTGTGCCCAAGAGGAGAATAGAGGAGAAGGGATTGCGGTGTGGCTACCCCCCTCCTTCGGGGAGGGGACAGTTTCTTGCTTTCTGTTTCTATGCCTCTCTCTGTCTCTTTGGCGAGCGCATATGCCCTATAGCAAAAACCTCTCCAAAAAAAAAATTGCACCAGAGACCAGCCAAAGGCACAGAGGTGGTGTTCTGCTCTGCCATGCTGGAGCCATCTGAAAGGTGTGGTTTCAGGTCCTGAATCAGTCTGGACACTCAAGAGCACAAAATATGTGTCTGTGATTCTGGCTGGCAGAGCAGAATCAGGAATGAGGGGATAGTGGAATGAGACCCTGAGGAGGTAGGCTAATTTTTTTTTCTAAGAATTAGTTTATTTAACTTTGTTTATTTATGTATTATTATTATTATTTTTAATTTTGACCAGAGAAGGACAGAGTGAGAGTGAGAAAGAGAGAAAAAAAGGAAAAGTGAGAAAGCAAGCTGCCAGATCTGGGGCTTGAACCACCATCAGCCATGTGGGAGTCCAGGGCCCTTAACCACCACTCACCACGCCACCTCCCAGCCCTCTCAGACTATTTTATTATAAATTATATTTCCTCAGAAACTCTGAGCACTTCATCTTGATGTTACTTTTTCTCTCATTTCTCCCTCTGTGGGACAAATAATACATTAATTGTTCTCTGGTAAAGAAAAAAATTGAGGCTATAGATTTTTTTAAAAAATAATAACAAAGCATCAGATACTGTTAAGAATTTAAAAACATTGCTTTATAAAGACTTCTGAGAAATTATTCCACAAAGGCCATCAGTCAAGTTCTGTGTGAATACCCTGACACAGACATTCCTGAGATAACTGACAATGTGAAAGAGATGGAGAAAGAAAAAGAAATCTTAAATTTTAAGTATTTATTTTGCCAACTTCAAGATGTTTAAAAGAACAAGTGTTTCGGCAATCAGGGAAAATCACTGTCCGTGTTCCATTTCTATTGACTTCTCTTCTTTTCCTCTCAGTCTGCTCCTTTCCTTTGACAAAGATCTTTTTCTCCTTATTTTGGTTCAGAGCCCTAGCAAAACTGATTTATCTTGATGTGCTGGATGTGTTTCCCTCTAAACATGTATTTATTTTGTTTGAACACATACATGTACTCTGTGAAAATTTAAAATTCAATAATTCAAGGTCCCTAAGGAAGAACTAAGTATTTGTAGCGTTTATTTAAATGCCAACTGCAATTATCGATAATTGGAAATTTGCTTGGTACTCAGAAAAAAATGTATTCATCTGAAATACAAATACTGAAGAAACATATTTATAAATAGAATTGAGTGGCATTAATTATTAGCATATTTATAAACCATCCCTCTGTACTCAGAATTACCATTTAACCATTCTCCTACCGTCTTCTTCCTATCTGCAGGCACCTACCATTCTTAGAATCGTGTTCTGGATCTGATGGAAGCGCCGTTCATTATACACAAAGTGAGAACGTGCTCTAGAATACAGGGTCGGTCAAGAGCGCATCGGGAATTATGAGAGGTAAGTTGCACTGATGTTCAGGCAAAGTCAGTTACCATTACCTGAAGACCATTGAATATCCTATTACAGGCATCTTGTCAGGTATACGTCTCATTGCTAACAGCCCCAGAATAGCTTAATACCATCATTGGTTGTGAATTTTCAGAGCAAATACAACCCCCACTTTCTTGGAAGATCAAGGATCAAAAAACCCAAATAGCTTTAGAGAGTTAGCACAAAATTCATTGTGACAATCTCTGACCTATAAATCATAAAATAGTGGTTTTCTCTTTAGAGAGATAGGATAACATTAAATCTCTCAGGAAAAATACTGTTTTGCTTTTTTTTTTTTTTTTTTTTTTTTAAAGAGAGGTTTTTGTTATAGGGTGTTAAGTACTCGCCAGAGAGACAGAGAGAGACAGAGAGAGGGAAAGCAGCGAGAAATCACCCCCTCACCACCCTCTCCCCCGCCCATGAGGGATGGCTGCACCACAATCTCTTCTCCTGCATTTCCTATCAGGATCTTGGGCACACATGCACACATGCCCAACATGAGGTTTAAGGGACCAGGTCCAGGACTCAAACCACAGTTGACTACATGGGAGTCCAGCTACATAACCATTATGCCATCTGCTGATCCCTCTCATAAAGAAATTCTGTGGGAAGTGTCTGTGTGTGTGTGTGTGCGTGCACACTCTGGTGAAAGTGTGTGGATAGGTATGTATTTATATATTTGGACCCATAATAATAATAAAAAAGTTTGGGGTGTATAAAATGAAGAACAACTGTCAATTCCTAGAGCAGCAATGAGCTTACTACCACTTGGGGGTAGTTAGAGGGCAGGAAAAAAAGGTCATGTCACCTCTATGAACAAAAAGTCTTCCTCCGCAGCCCACCCACCCCGTCTCTTTATTTTCAGAGATGTATGGCATTGGACTTTAATGCCAGTTCAGATAACAGAGATAAATCCTTGGCCCAATATTAGCTGGGAATGTTAAGGGTATGAATAACTAGTAAAAAGTATTAGAGATTAGATAAAATTAGATAGATAGGGACTATATAAAATTGCGGATGTTGACTTAGCGAGAGGAGGGAGCTTTTCTATATTTACTTAATCAGCAAATATTTTTTGCAAAGGGCTCTGTGAACTGTGAGATCTCTGTCCAACTACTCAACTCTACCATTGCAGTGCAAAAGCAGCAAAAGCCAATACATAAATGAATGCATGTGGTTATGTTTCAGAAAACCTTTATTTACAACAGCAGAGGCTGGTTAGGATTTGTTTCATGGGATTTAGTTTGGCCTTCCTAGTCCTAGAGTATAGATTACATTAAATGTCTCACCTAGAATCCAAAATTCATAGACACAAATCCCTCCTTATAAAAGAAGGGTCAGTGAGATGAACCTCAGCCACCACTGCTGCGATTGGTCCTGAGGCTATAAGGGATACTTACCATCACCTTCTTCTTCTGCCCATTCTGGTTTCCTTCTTCCCTTTGTTGGCATCTGGGTTACTCTTCTGAGTGGCTTGTCTGGAGGAATGAACCAAATGCTTATACTTAAGAAGTCTTGAGTTCCTGGTAACTGTGATTTTATCAAACCATCATGGTCCTGTGTCTGCCCATTTATGGGTAAGTGGAACAGGGAACCACCAGAATAAAGCCCAGTGAGTCACCTGAGAACCAGAAACAGTTCTGCATGTCTCCACTATGAGGCAGCATCTTACCTGTCATGATGACCAAGGCCAAGTACTTCTAACAATGTAGTAAATTCTTTCTACATCTGCTGATGGACTACCACAGAAGCACCACAGGAACAGGTGGAACTAGACCTTTAAGTGTAGTGGGATTCTTTTTTTTTTTTTTTTCCTTTCTAACCCCTGGAAAATCATTAGCTCTGTAGTCAGTAGAGCCAAGACACTGAGTCTCGGTTTTCAGGGCTGGGAATACAAATTACCTATGGTGGTCTCTGAAATTAAGGGTCAGTAGGGGAACTTCTACTTCTACAACCTGTTTCACACTCGTGTATTTTACTTAGGAGCACAACATGGAATTCCCATTGTGTGAGATGTAGACCACACCCTGAAAGATAATGTCCGTATCTCCAAACTGGCACATGGACTACACCAAGGAGGCCATTTCGATGTTCTACTCGACAGTTTCCAAATGCTACGCTATATACATTATGTGCATTAAGTGGTAGGAACAATGCTTTCCAGGGTCATGGATCAGCTGTCCCTGCCACTGTGGGGGAAGTTACAGAGGTTCATTATTCAGTCATTGGCATCAACACAGATCTTATGCTGTAAATTACATGCTTGTGTCTCTTCAAAATTCATAAATTAAAATCCTAATCCCCAAGGAGATAAGATTAGGAAGTGGGTGGAGCCCTTTTGAGTGGAATTAGTGCCCTTATAAAAAAGGTCGAAGAAATATCCTTCACTCCTAATGCTGTGAGAGATTAAGCATGAGAGTTTATTAACTGTCTAGGTGTAAGCAGGCCTTCCCCAGACACTGAATCTTTCTATTCCTTGATCTTGAATTTACCAGCCTCTAGAACTGTGAAAAAAAAATTATATTGTGCAAAAGCTACCCAATTGAGAGTATTTTGTTATAGAACCCCAACTATCAATAGAATAAAATACAATATAACTAATAACACCTAAGTAGCTGGTTATTTTCCCTTTCTCTAGAGTATGTGACCACCTAATTGAATGACCACTGGGGCTCGTGAAGAAGGTCTAGGGGACTCACATCTTTTTTTTTTTTTTTTTTTTTTTTTGGTGTTTTTTGTTTTTTTTTTTTTTTTTTGAGAGGTTTTTGCTACAGGGCACGTGAGCTCGCTAGACAGACAGAGAGAGACAGAGAGATAGAAAGTGAGAAATCACCCCCCAGAGGGGATGGCCATGCTGCAATCCCTTCTCCTCCATTCTCCTCTCGGGATCTTGGACATGCATTCACACGCACCCAGCGTGAGTTTAAGCCACCAGGTCCAGGACTTGAACCGCGGTCGAAGGGACTCACTTCTGAAATCTCTACTGTGTTGCAAAATCTTTTCTCCTCCTGAGGATACAATTTCTCCTTCAGGCACAGGTTTCAAAGTCCAATTCAGTCCAGAAGGCTGGGAATGGAAATAAGTTAATCTGGAAAAGGCTTATCTCAGCCTTCTGCTCATACATTCTTGATCTTGTTGTATATTTATATAACAATATGTGCATAAGATCAAGAACGGAGCATCAGGGGAACCAGCAGATGGCGTAATGGCTATGTCGCTGGACTCCCACGCAGTCAATCGTGGTTCGCATCCTTTACCCGGTGGCTTAAAACTCACGCCGGGCGCGTGTGCGTGCGTGCCCAAGATCCCGAGAGAAGAACGGAGGAGAAGGGATTGCGGCGTGACCATCCCCCCTGGGGGGTGATTTCTCGCTTTCTGTCTCTATGTCTCTCTCTGTCTGTCCAGCGAGCGCACGCACCCTATAGCAAAAATCTCTCCAAAAAAAAAAAAAAAACAAGAACGGAGCATCAGGAAGGTAGGTAAGCTTGTGTACATATATATGCATGTGCACACATGCACTTATGTGCATAACTACATATGTACATGCATGCATATATATGCATGTGTACATACATATACATTTTAAAAATGAAGAACATTATGTATATAGATAACTATTACAGATATGTTTGACGATAGAAAAGTATATAGATATACAGAAAGGTATAGGCAGATATAGATGTAAATGATATTGATGTAGATACTTCTGAGTATTATCCCCTTAAGCCGTAAGGCTCTCTGTAGGTCAGGACTCGTTTTCTGCCATTCTGTCTTGCTCCTTACGAAAGTAATTGCACCCGCATTGCTTCTGACAGTTGACTATTTCCACTAGATCCCACAATTCTGAAATCCTATCAGTCTTATTGTACTAAAAAGCCCAATTGTCATTTCTTTAAAGTAGTGGTGATTGTAGAGCTTTTTGCCTTAGGGTACATGAGCTCACTGGAGGGAGAGAGAGACAGAAACAGTGAGAGAGAAAATGAGAAATCTCCCCTCAGGAGGGATGGCCATGCCACAGTCCCTTCTCCTCCACTCTCCTCCTAGAATTTTGGGCATGCATGCACACACAACTGGTGTGATTTTTCAAGCCACTGGGTTTGGGATTCAAACCATGGTCATCCATGGGGGAATCCAGTGACATAATTGCTACACTATCTTCTGGTCCTCCAAAACCCCATTTTTTTATAACATCCCTGTCATCACCTCTATCTCAAGAGTGTTTGTGCCCCTCTTATTAGAGGCATTTCTCGATGACTTGGTAAATGAATTAACCTCCATTTTGCCTGTAGAAAGCTGAGGAGATTTGGGTTTTAAATGGTATGCCTATTTTTCTGAGATGTTTTGCTCTTTTTTATTTGCAGAGATTTTTTTTTTTTTTTTTTTTTTTTTTTGCTATAGGGTGCATGTGCTCGCCAGAAAGACAGAGACAGAGAAATAGAAAGCAAGAAATCACCCCCCCAAGGGGGATGGCCATGCCACAATCCCTTCTTCTCCATTCTCCTCTCAGGATCTTGGACATTCACGTACACACGCCCGGCATGAGTATAAGCCACCGGGTCCAGGACTTGAACCATGGTCGACTACATGGGAGTCCAGTGACAGAGCCATTATGCTAACTGCTAGTCACATTGAGATGTTTCACTCTTTCTTCAAAGTCTGTCATAGCAGATCTGGCATCATTTAATACATACTATCACTTTTACAAAGCCTCCAAGGACCATCCAAGAGGAATGTCTCCTTGGTCCTTCTGAAGATTTTAAATAATATGACACAGAAAAAAAGAAACCTCAGTCAAAGAACTCACAATTTAGGGAAAAACTTCAGCCCAGTCCCCAAGGAAAACAAACTACCTCTCATTTGCTTTGTTTATTTTCTTTCTTGGTCTTTTTGATACAGGCCCTGCAATATCCATTCTCATTCATTTTTTCCTAGTTCCTGCTGGTAACATCAGCTGGGTCCTACAGCTTCTTTAGCATATATTCCTTCAATAGGATCAGAAGTAGCATACTTAAGTTGCAGGAATCTGAAGTTTGCAAATCTCCTAGGTGCCCAGTATCTACCGAAAATCTCACATCTGACCACTTCCCTTGTAGGTCCCTCACTTTCTTAAGCTAAATAAGAAGATTTCTTTGAAATTTTGCTGCTTCTAAAATTAATATTCAGCTCTGTCTGCTCTCCAGATGCAGGAGAGAAGTCTCTTGCAAAGCTGCCAAGGAGGCCCTCTCACTCTCATACTTTGTATGAAAATGTGCAAACTGAAATAATATGGTATCATTTCATAACAAATACAAGTGAAAATTAAAATTAATGGTAGCATTTGCTATTTGCACAGACATGGGAAAATGGAACTCATGCTCATTGCTGCTGTAAATGATATACTGAAAATATAAATGGACGTACTCATTTGAGTAGGAACATATGCCTAAGTAGTCTGATACATTTGATTATTATTCAGCAAGTATTTGCTTTCCCCACCAACCTCCACAGAAATGTAGTACATCACAACTTCGGTCTTGATATTGCCCATTGATGTGTTTTCATCGATTACGAGCTAACACATGAGACACAAGTAGAGACTTTAAAAGGGCTGTTTGCTAGTGCTCCTTCCTTTAACCACATGAAGACTGTGCCTTAGGTAGCTGCTAGTCCAGTGAAGATAAAAGACTAGTGGGGAGGAGTTTGATTCATCCTTTGACTTAGAGCAAAGGCCAGTCAAATGCTCACCTGAACATCAACCAACCTGCAGATATATAAATAAAAAATAAATGTCTTCTGTCACATGCCAGAATTCTACAGTGATTTGGTATACATCATTACTGTAACAGTGAGTGATTAATACAACTTCCTTTTTTATCTTTTATTTTTATTTATTTATTTATTTTTTGGAGAGGTTTTTGCTATAGGGCGCGTACGCTCGCCAGACAGACAGAGAGAGACAGAGAGACAGAAAGCGAGAAATCACCTCCCCAGGGGGTATGGCCACGTCGCAATCCCTTCTCCTCCATTCTCCTCTTGGGATCTTGGGCACGCACGCACACGCGCCTGGTGTGAGTTTAAGCCACCGGGTCCAGGACTCGAACCGCAGTTGACTACATGGGACATAGCCATTACGCTACCTGCTGGTCCCATTAATACAACTTCTTAAGTGAAAGATGCTCATATTCTATGACGCAAGAATTCTATTTATGTCACTCCTGGACAGACCTGTGTACATGTGTTTAAGAAGATGTGCAAAATGATGTTCATGGTATAACTCTTTGTGCTGCAGAAACCAAATCATCTGCAAGTTTAACATTTTATGCTATATTTCCTTTTGAAATGTGTGAGTCAGTCAACACTAGCTTAGAAGGGTTTAGCATTTTCCTGGCCCAGAGTAATGTGACTATAAATTTGTTTGGCTTTCAGTCTCACTATAATATTGTCCACCATACATGTTTTATTGGTTGTCATTCCATTAATCCATAAACTTATCTATAGAATTATTGCCCATAGCTTCATAAGATACTCATTCTTTTTATTTTATTTTATTTTACATTTTAGTAATTTCTGGAGCAATCTCAGTGAATTTCCTCTTGCTTTTTATGGATATACCATTTTTTAATAATATGATTTCCTATTTACATTAAATCATTGTATATCTTTATAGCATACAATATGGCTTTTTGAAGTGTGCATGCACTGCATGTCAATCAAGTCAAAGTATTATTATATATATGATCCTCACAGATAACCTCCTATTCTTGTGTTTGTTAAGTGTTTGTTTCTTTTTTTCCCCCCCAAGCCTTTTTCACCCACCCCTTACTAATCACCACCTTTCTATCCAGTCTGTGGATATACTATATTTTTGATTCATTCATTTTGAACTGCTGACCAAGTGCATGATAGCTCATGTCTGAACAAAGCTTACCTCTGTAAGGCACAACACGATCTTCAACTTAGGACTTCTAGACAACACTTCAGGACTATGCTTAGGGGTCGTTTTAGATTGCAAACTAATCAACAAAAAGAACAAAAATGAAAATGTGTGGCATTAAATAAAATTCAGAAGGTTACCTGTTTATAGGCGTGGAGATGAAACCACAAGGCAGAGTGAGACTCCTTGTTCAATCTTACTGGAACATAATCTATGAATAATGGGGATCAACTATATTCATTACGTTAAAATGCAAAATAAAATGCAGAGGAATGTCAATATGGGCCTTAGTTTTATCTTTAATGTTTTATTTTGTAATAGAGAAAAAGATTCCAAACGAATATTGCAAAATGCTTTGTCTGTATAATCTCTAATAATTGTCCCTAACACTCTTTTCTCTAGTTTTAGAATATAGGAATATTTTTGGACTTTAATTATTAAACTATAAATACATTTACAAATTCTTTTAGAAAAAATGTAAAGAGAGGGCCAGTAGGTGGCATGGAGGTTAAGGCACTGAATCCCATATGCCCAGCTAGGCAGTTCAAGTCCTTGAAAGTCATGCGAGTGTGTGTGGATATGTGCCCAAAATCCCAAGAAAATACTGGGAGAGAAGGGACTGCAGCATGGCCATCCTCTCAGGGGCTGATTTCTTACATTCTTTTTCTTTCTGGGGAGTGCATGCATTCTATAACAAGTAATAATAACTGTAATAATAATAAAATAAATAGAACAATCCATGGAGTGAAGTGGGAACCTGGATCATTTGTTTCAGCACAGAGAATAGATTCAGAAACATCTGCTGGTGGAAGCACAGATCTGATAAGTGAAACAACAGATTCCTGAAAGTGTCTCTTTCTATATTTAGAACATGGTTGAACTACTGCAGTTTTCAAATAATATTTTGACTGGGAAATACTAATGTAAACATTGTTCAATTAAACTGGAAACTTAGCTCTATCAAAGCATCCTAAGGGGACTGGCAGGTGGCATGGTGGTCGACCCACATGGCTGACTGGTTTGAGTCCCAGACCTAGTGGCTTGCTTTCTCACTTTCCTTCACTCTCTCTCTCTCTCTTTCTCTCTCTCTCTCTCAGTCTGTCTGTTTTTCTCTCTCTCTGATCAAAGTATAATAAATAAATAAAGTCAAATAAAATAATTTAGTTTTTAAAAAAAAAGCATCCTAAGAGGGACCAGCAGGTGGCTTGGTGGTTAAGGCACTGGATACTCCCACATGACCAATCATGGTTTGAGTCCCAGACCTGGTGGCTTGGTTTCTCACTTTCTCTCTCTCTCGCTGTGTCTATCTCTGGTCAAATTAAAAATGAATGAATAAAAAAAATTAAATAAAAATAATTTTTAAGAAAAAGCATCCTAAGAAGATATGCAAGACAAGCTCCAATTATACATAGCATGCTCCTCATATATAGCCCCGAAAATTTGGATCAGTTCTAAAATATTGGGTCATCTGAAAAATCATGCATGTTTTTGCATTAAAAAAACACATCATGACTTTTCCAACAATCCAATAGTGCCTGTCTACTTGTTACAAAACTTCAAATCATTTTTTTTTCTGGATATATTATCTACATAGAATGCCAGCTATTTTCCTGGCCAAGTGGTAACTCAGAATTACTGACTACTCTGACTGAGGAATAGGATGGCTTCAGTTATGTTTTTCCCATTTTTGTTGGGTCTTACTGTAAATCCTCCAGAAACAAAAGCTTATTTTTGACCCTTCTTATCAAGCTTTCTTGGGCCTTGGCCACTGTGACTAGAAATATTTATCACTCAATCTGTATAAGTTCAAAAAAAGTCCACGATTATTTTCAGCCCGCAGAAATTACATCGTACAGGATAGAATCAGGCTTACAAAAATACCAGTTAATGGAAGCTGCTAGAAATTTCAGGAGCTGTACAATAGATTATTTTTCTCCTTATTTTTTTAAAGCTATTAATTAACCACATTTAGGTTCATTTATATAAGACCTTCTTCCTAAAAGTAACAAATCAGTATGTCGTCAATTACTTGTAGGTTGTTACTTAGAGATATCTGTATAGGAAGGATTTGGCTTCACCCAGAAAAGGTCTAGCTTTTTTCAAGGTTCTGGGCAGCATTTTCTCACTTCAGAATTTTCCCAATGATAGAAAACTCTTTGTTATTTATGGGGAGTTACTAATACCATACCTGAACGTTTATGCTAGCAAAATGACCCATGCATAATCTAGGGAGAGGGGAAGCTGTAAACCAAGTTCAAACATGTGTGATTAATCAGATAATCTTGCCTAAGCAAAAAAGCCTCAGTGGACATTCTGGTTACGCAGGCTCAGGTGAGCTTACAGGTGAGCCAGACTCTGTGTTGTCACATACCCAGTACAGGAGGTCACATGCTGAGCATAAGGAAGCCTTGTGTTTGGAGCCTTCCCAGACTCTCTCCTAGGTGTTTCTTCTCTCGGCTGGTTATAAATGTATCCTTGACCTGTTTAAAAACTAGAACCATGAATGCAATATTCTTCAGTGAGTCTCGTGAGCCTGCTTGGTGAATTATAGAAACTTAAGGTGGTTTTGGAACACTCCTGAACTTCTGTTTGGGCCAGACTTGGTAATCTGAATAACAGCTTTTTTAAACCTTAATCAGAAAATTTGTCTTAGGGTAAGAATAAAAGATTATTTTCTGAAAGCAGGTGTACTCTGAACACAACACTAACATTTCAGTTTTCTATATAGGCATAAAAGGGCTACGAGTTGACTTATATAAAACAAAAATAAGTCTTGTTATGTATTTTTAAGTATTTAGTAAGTTTATAAATGCCAAATTCTTTTACAATAATATACCTTATTTATATTCTTTAGAATATATTTCTCAAAAATATAGCCAGAATTATAAAATTATGTTTCCCAAAGTGATACAATCTCTATAGGGAAACTTTATGCATATTTTGGTTAAACTGAGGCAATATCAAATTACCTGATTTAAAACTTTTTTCTCAATAAAAATCACTTCAGTAACATTGAGTAAAAATAAATTTATTTTTTTGGCGAGGTTTTTGCTATAGGGCATGTGCGCTCTCCAGAAAGAGAAGAGATAGAGAGACAGAAAGTGGGAAATCACCCCACAGGGGTGATGGCCATGCCTCAATCCCTTCTCCTCCATTCTCCTCTCGGGATCTTGGGCATACACACTCATGCACCTGGCGTGAGTTTAAGCCACTGGGTCTGGGACTCAAACTGTGGTTGACTACATGGGAGTTCAGTGACATAGCTATTATGCCAACTGCTGATCCCAAAAGAAATTTTGTTTTGATTTTAGAAAATAGAATAAAGTCAAAACAATTTTCTAAAAAGAATAAGTTAAAAAAAAAATTTTTTTTTTTTTTTTTTTGTGATTATACACTAAGCTTTCCTAGGACTAAATGAAGAAATAGCTTTTATTGCGGTAGATCTCTTAGTGAGACATTTTGGAAACAAAACAAAACAAATGCCATGTAGTAACCTCCTTTTAGCTTGACTATTGAAGTGTACATATTTGTACAATTAGTAATATGGAGTCATTTTTCCAGGTTACCTATTAGCGAGTATAACTTTTTTTTTTTTTTTTGGGGGGGGAGAGTGTTTTGCTATAGGGCGCGTGCGCTCACCAGAAAGACAGAGAGACACAGAGAGACCGAAAGCAAGAAATCACCCCTACCTCCCCACACCCCTAC
>NW_006159714.1:884406-955404 GCF_000334495.1 Tupaia belangeri chinensis | reverse complement strand
CATCCCCCCCCACTCCGGGGATAGCCACACCACAATCCTTTCTCCTCCAGTCTCCTCTCAGGATCTTGGGCATGCATGCACATGCACTCGACAGGAGTTTAAGCCACTGAGTCCTCAACTTGAACAGCAATGGACTACATGGAAGTTCAGTGGCATAGCCCTTACGCTAACTGCTGGTGCCTCTATTAGCGAGTATAACTTTGAGCTCACTAATCTAATTTAAAATTTTCAGTCAATAGAATTTTATCCATATTATACAAAATATATGTAACACATCTGTCTTGTATATTCTAAAATATATCCTAGATCATGCCATACCCACAAGAATAGAACACTGTGACAGAAACCGTCTGTTCTACTCAGTCACCAAAACCAAAGACCATCCTGATTTGGAGCTGGATACCACATTGCCCAGGATAAAGGCTGTGTTTCCTATTCCTTTGGCTCTAGATGTGACTGTGCGAAAAGGCTGCGTAGTGCCAGGCTTGAAAGAACAAAGCAGTTACCCTAGTTCAAAACGACATGAGCCTGCCATCAAAACGGAAGTAAGACACTGTCCTCTTGCTGGGGCATTTGTCATCGTAGGGCCTCTGCTATTACATAATAGCAGCTGCTATTACATTACGTTGGAGCAGGCGAAGGACTGTAATGGAGGGAGGTGGACTGGGCACAGCCGGAAGAAAAGACCTTTATCTTCAGACTCACACACGGAATCGAGGCAATATCTTTAGCTTTGATTTTTACATATAGTCCTAAAATAGTCCTCAGGGAACCACTGTAACACAGACCCAAAGTTAGCTTGCAAAATATGGTAGTCATGTCATCCTTAAAATTCCACAGCGCCCTAGCTGCCCACCACCAACACATGCATACCAACTCTATCAACAGGATGCCAGCTACGAATTTGTGCAAAAAAACTTTCTTTACAAGGTTCACTTAAGATATGACTGCAAAATAAATAAATATATATGTGTGTGTATACACACACACACACACACACACACATATATATATATATATATATATGAAGAGCATCCAAGAGAGCTGTGATTTTAGGCTAAGAATTTGCACTTTATTAATCATATATGGTGGAAATTGGTCATTGCTATATTGACTTCTAATTATTTGTACTTTTTTATTCTCTTCTTTTCTGAATGAGAATCCCTTAGTTACCTTATGTATTCATTTATTAAAGGGCAGTCATCTACACCCCACTGACCTAATAAGTTTGCTGCCTCTGTTTGAAAGTAAAGATTTTTGCAACATAGCCATGCATACCTGTCTATGTCTCTGGTTCCTTTCACTTTGGAGGCAGTGGGATCCTTGTGGCAGAGATAGTACGACCTGAACAGATAAAAATATTTATCTTCCGGCTCTTTAAAAAAAAAAAAAAAAGCCTATTGGGACCAGCAGTTAGCATAATGACTATGTCGCTGGACTTCCATGTAGTCAACCGTGGTTCGAGTCTCGGACCCGGTGGCTTAAACTCACACTGGTCGCATGTGCGTGTGTGCCCAAGATCCCGAGAGGAGAATGAAGGAGAAGGGATTGTGGTGTGGTCATCACCCCTGGGGATGTGTGTGGTGATTTTGTGGTTTCTATCACTCTCTTTCTCTCTGTCTTTCTGGCTAGCACATGCGCCCTACAGCAAAAACCTCTCCAAAAAAAAAAAAAAAAAAGCCTACTGACCCCTTGTCATTTCCTGTGGTGTAATGTGTGGTGTAATGACATTTTATATATATATTTTTTGGGGTGTGGGGGAGAGATTTTTGCTATAGGGTGCATGCACCCACCAGGCAGACAGAGAGAGACAGAGAGACAGAAAGCGAGAAATCCCCCCCCAGGGGGGGATGGCCACACCGCAATCCCTTCTCCATTCTCCTCTCAGGATCTTGGGCACACACGCACACGCGCCTGGCATGAGTTTTAAGCCACTGGGTCCGGGTGGCAAACCGTAGTCGACTACGTGAGAGTCCAGCAAAATAGCCATTACGCTAACTGCTAGTCCCAAATGACATTATATATTGAACACGTTAGGAGCAAAAGCTGTGTTTCTAGACTAATAACTAGCTCAGATTGAGGGTAAAAGATTTGCACATCAGCTAGAGATCCTAAAGTGTTCACCTGGAGGCAGTACAGGTAGGGGACTTTATCTGACAGAGAGAATCACATGGAAGAAAATGCATACAGTGCTCAAAAGGACAGACTATATCAGAGAAAACATTCTTTTCCCCTTTCCTTCTTTCCTTTTTCCCTTCTCTCTCTCTATCTCCCTTTTCTTCTTCTTTCTCTATTTTGAAATAGGAAGCATGTGTTCACCAGAGAAAGAAAGAGAGACAGAGAAAAGAGGGGGAAATGTGTGAGAGAGAGAAAAGCCCAGTGGGGCATGGTCACACTGCAATCTCCTCTGTTTCTCCACCCTGTTGGGATTCTGGGCATGTATGCACGTGTCCAGCATTTTGGTGTGTTTTTTAAGCTATTGGAGTCTGCATTTGAACTGCATGAACAGCCTTGCTCGATCTGACTCTTTTAACCACAAGACCCATTGTTTCTTTTCTCTATTGAAAGTAGAAACAGACATTATACAAATATCTAAACTGCCTATAGCTGGTTCCCTGGAAAAACACTTTTCTCCAATCATCCTTTTAAGTAATAACTGCTTTTGTTGAAGTTATTGTAAGATATTTTCTCTCCTATGAGTTTTTTGTTTGTTCATTTTTTTGTTTGTTTTTTGTTTTTGTTTGTTTGTTTGTTATAGGGCATACACACTCCCTGAGAGAGACAGAGAGACAGAGAGAGAAGGAAAGTGAGAAAGCACTCCCCAGGGAGTTGACCATGCCACAATCATTCTCCTCTAACCTCCTCTCCAGATTTTAGACATATGCACATGTACCTGGCCTGTTTTCAAAATGCTGCATCTAGGGGACTGGCAGTTAGCATAATGGCTATGTCGCTGAACTCCCACATAGTTGACTGCAGTTCAAGTCCTGGTCCTGGTGGCTTAAACTCACGCCGGACATGTGTGCGTGTGTGCCCAAGATCCCAAAACCTCTAAAAAAAAAAAAGAAAGAAAAGAAAAGAAAAATGCTGCATCTGGGACTCTCTACCTATAAGATTTTCATTGAGCCTATTATGAAGATATTATTGTGCATGTTTATTTATTATGTCATATCATACTGCATATCCATTTCTCCCAAAATAAATGATTATGGCACTTAGTAACATCTTCAATCTTCTTTTTTTTAGAATTATTTTTATTTAACTTTATTTATTTATTCATTTATTTTAATTTGATTAGATAAGGACAGAGCAAGAGAGAGAGGGAAAGTGAGAAAGCAAGCCACCAGGTCCAGGACTAAAACCACAGTCAGCCTTGTTGGAGTCCAGTGCCCTTAAACATTATGTCACCTGCTGACCCTGACATCTTCAGTCCTCTAAGAAGTGTGTTTGTGTTTGGCTCATGAACGTAATAAACAAAGTAAATGTCTAAAATTTCTGTCTTTTCAACTTAAAGTTAAATGACAAATTTATGTTTCACTTTTGGTGATTTGGTGGACTTAGAAATTGCAAACACGTCAAATATCCATGACGTGCAGTAATTTTTATAAGTGCTGAAGCTGCTGAACTATATATTATTACGCTGAGATGGGATAGAAGAAAACTCACAGCTGGAGGGGAAACCTAGCCTACCCCTTAGCATCCAGAACTCAACATTTAATCCAGTTTTCTTATTCTCTTCTTATATTTATATGAGCAGTAATTCTAAAAATAAGAATATAACAATATTTTACAGGCTAAGAAAACAATAATGTTTTGCATAAAATGTTAAGGACTCCTAAATGGTTCATGTCCAGAATTTGTTTTAAATGAAAATAAAATAGCAAACTCTCCAAGGGCTCAGTCTATGACATTCTGAAATGTTATATATAGTCATTCAATAAAAATAGTTTATGGAGTTTTATTGCCCCTGACAAAGTTGCTTAACCTAGGCCCGCTGGTGATGTGGTGGTTGAGGGAGCTGAATCTCACGTGGTCAGTCACATGGTATGAGTTTACATTCAAAGTGTGTGCGCCCAAATGGAGAAATGGAAAAGAAAAGGATCACAGTGTGACACCTTCCACGGGAGTGCTTTCCCACTGTCCCTCTTTCTCTCTGTGATAAAAACAAGAAAATTTAAAAGTTGCTCAGTAAGAGAGGTGGAACTTAGTGAAATTTAAAAGGCAGATAACTGGTCCTTTGAAGTTGTACAGTCCTAGGTAATATGGTACTGTTTTAAAGAGTTTGTTGCATTTATGAAAGCACAAAACAGAAAAGAGACAACTTTAATGTTTATTTTCTTGAGAGGGTAAAATTACACAGGAAAAAGAAGGGATATTAGCCAAGAACAGAAGATCAACACTGATGGATTCATCTAGTTTTAAAACAAGCTGCCTCTGAAAGGGGAGTGTCTTGGTGAAAAGCAGCCAGGCACATGCTGACTTTAACATTGCTACTATGTGGGATGCTTGTCATGCTCCAATCATGCTGTTCACAATTCAGGACCAAAAAAATAAATCTCCTTCTTCCATCAAACAGCCCCTTAAATACTTGGATAATGACATAATTATTCTAACATGGCTTTGATTCCATGGCTACATGTATGCTAATGTGATAATTCATATGTCAGCTTTTGAAAAGATTGAAAGTGATTTTCATCTTTTTAAGTTCATTTTGTTTATTATGTTCAGGAGCAAAAGAGACTGAAGCAAGACCGAGAGATAGAGAGACAGCACCCTGAACAGGGTCATGACACCATGATCCACTCCCAGCTTTAGCCATCCCCTGATTATGGGCACACATGAGCCCAGCACACTCAGGGAGTTCTCCAGATATTTATCTAGAACTTTCCTCACAGACTATCACATTTCAGCATTGTGCCACCATCCAGCCCCACAAGTGATTTCCTCTACTAATGTCAGAATTCTACTCAAGTTGCTTTTGCCAAAGCCACCTAAATTGAAATGATCCCTAGCTGGCTGACATATCTTCTCCACATCCGGTCTCCAAATGATTTCATTTCAACTATCTGACTGAAATCCAACTGGCTCATTCTCAATTATAATAAAAATCCAAAGTGTTGCTAATTGACTAGAGAACATAATTTGAAATTCTGACAAGAAATATTCCCTCACCCTTGATTAGAGAAGCTGTGAACAGATGGTCAAGGTAACGCATATTTTGGGGCCCTTCAAAGATATATTTCTCCTCAATTCCTTTATAGAAATCACATTCAATTTTTTTTTAAAAAAAGCTCATTTTTAATAATTTTTTACTTTAAAATGTCCATAGTCAACTCCTAACATAATTTAGATTTTTAACTGATTCATTTCTCTTTGCCTGTGTTACTGCATGAGCACTTCCAGTTCTGTTGTAACAGAAGTTTCTGTGACAATTTTAATTCTTTCAGAAGACAAGAACACTGAGGTCACATCACATCAGTACTTCCTGCCCTGTACTGATACTGATCAAATTCTGAAAATAATTTAAGGTTTTGGTCCTTAGCCTTAGGGCACAAAACTCGATAGAATCTAGCAATTTCAGAAACCTTATCATGTTCAACACCACATTACTCATAGCAAGTATTTTCAACAAGCAGTCTATGGTATTGATCCTAAAATTGAAATGGACAAGATTCTAGGTCGGAATACACTTTTAAAATCAATGAAATTGTGGAAATTAGTTTGCAAACTTCTGTCAGGACATTAGAACATATTCGAAGAACTTGGCAACAACTTAGCAGGTTTATTCTCTCATTTATTTATCACAATATTCTTTCTTTTCTTTTATTCTTTTTTTTTTTTTTTTTTTTTTTTTTTTTGCTATAGGGCACGTGTGCTCACTGGAAAGACAGAGAGATAGAATGCGAGAAATCACTCCCATGGGTTATAGCCATGCCACGATCCCTTTTCCTCCATTCTCCTCTTGGGATCTTGGGCATGCATGCACACACGCCCGGCGTGAGTTTAAGCCACCGGGCCCAGGACTCAAACTGCAATCAGCTACATGGGAGTCAGTGACATAGCCATTATGCCAACTGCTGGTCCCAATTTATCACAATATTTTTTAAGGCATGGTTTTATTTGATGAGCTCTCTTATTCCCAAACTATTTCAAAGTTCCTTGAAAGACCCTTCTCCATTCTTTCAACCTTAATTCTCCACATCTTTATATTTAACCAGAAAATCAAAAGCCAGGCGCACCTTTGATTTCTGGTCCTCTCTTCTTGTCAATTATGTCTATCTGCAAGTAACAACCCATTCAAAGTAGTTTAAGCAACAAAGTGATTTACTAAAGAGATATGAGCTCTGTTTCACTCACTCTGTCCTCATTCTTTTCTCTTCTTTTTGAATCTCATTTTTCCACTCTGCCTCTGATTGAATATGCGAAAAGAAGCCCGTATCCGTAATGAACACTGGAAGCTGTATTTTCACTACAAAGTGAAACTAGATTTAGGATAAAAACAATAATAAGAACTGGGCATTTATGACAGTGGTACAGTCATAAGGCTGCAGTCTTCAGAGTTGGTTCACATGGAAAGTTTCTGTGCTCTTGTCCAGAACACACATCAGGTATGTGCCTGTCCATGCATGATACAGGGCTGGCTGAAACTTGGGTCTGGATCATGAGAAGAAAACCTTGTTGTGGGATCTCTCTCTCTCTCTGTCTTACTCATGGAAATAAGAAAAAAAAATTGAAAATAAGAAGAATAACATTGACAAAACACAGAAAGAACCTTATTTAGATATGCTTACCTGGATCTGGGAACCACTATACTGGGTAAGATAGATCTACTGTACTCCATGAAGCTGCGTGCCTCAGACCAAACTGGTCCCATCCTAGGTCATGGATTATTTTTTTCTTTTCTTTTTTTATTTCATTTTCTTTTATACATTTAATCACATTATTATTTGACTTACAAAATGGATATTTCAACAGGAGGAGATTTATCCCTAGTACAGTTGATAAAACTACAAAATATCTTCAACAGGTAATACCACAGTTCTTTGTCCCATTAGTGCTTTGCCTCCCTGTTTTTCTCCTAAATGTGCTTCCTCAGACCCTCCTTTTCATACACACTATATCTGGTATTTACATCCATATACTGTTTCTATATCCTTTAGTCAATTAATGGATTTTAACTCATTGTAACCAACATCTTGAGTCATTGTTACAAAAATGTGTTGTGATGACTCTTGGAAGTTTACCCATGTTTAAACAAAAGATAAAATAGAAAATAGTCATTTTTGTTTTATCAGTCAAAACACATTCAGAGAAACAAAACCATGCCCAATCTTGATTTTTTTTTCATTGTAGAAAGATAGTAAAAGCAATAGAAATGCATTTAATTGACTTAATTAAAAAATTTTACCCAAAAACCTACATTTCATATCATACTTAAAGGTGGAACAATGAATGTCTTCTCCCTATGATTGGGTTCAAGTCAAGGATGTCTACTCCCCATTTTTATTCTACATTGTACAAAATATTTTATCCAGTATAATCAGATATGAAAAAGAAATTAAAGTTACGTAAATTATAAAAGAAAGGTTTAGGGCCAGCAAGTGGAGTGGTGGTTACAGTGCTAGATTCCATACGGCCAAGTCGGTGGTAAAAGGCCTAAACCCAGTGGCTTAAAAAACATGCAAGGCATATGTGTGTGTGTGTGGCCAAAATCCCAAAAGGAATATGAAGAATGCATTGAGGTGTGGCCATCGCCCCCTGGGGGTGATTTCTGTTGCCCCCTGGGTGATATTTCTTTGTCTCTGCAATGAGTTTATGTGTCTTATGACCAAAAAAAATAGTGAAAGAAAGGGATTTAGGGATGAACAGATAGACTCCCACACTGGACTGGACTCCCACATAGTCAACCACAGTTTACTTCCTAGACCTGGCAGCTTAAAGCTCATGCAGGGCATGTGTGCATGCAAGCCTAAAATCCCAAGAGGAGAATGGAGGAGAAGAGATTGCTGCATGGCCATCCCCCATGGGTGGCAATTTCTCACTTTCTGTCTCTGTCTCTGGAGAGCCTACATGCCCTATAACAAAAATCTCTCTTAAAAAAGAAAGAAAAGATTTAAATTGTTTTAATTCTGAGATATAACATAATCTTATATATAGAAAGTCCTGCATAAAACATATACACAGTAGAAATAATAAGCTCTGTAAGGTTCCAAGATAAAAGGTCAAATTACAAAAGATTTGAAACAGTCCTTATCAAAGCCATTATAGTTGTTTTTACCAAAATTGATAGTCAGATCCTGAAACGTATATGTAGAGGCAAAGGCGCCGAAAAGGTAAAAATACTCTTGAGAAAACAAAGTTGGAGGACTTTCACTCCTCAATTTCAAATCTAACAATAAACTATAGTAGTCAATATAGCTAGGGATAGATATGTAGATCAATGGAAATGAATGAAAACTCCTCAAATAACTCTTTCATTTATGGTCAATTTATTGTTTTCCATTTAAAAAAAAAAGATGATAGAGTGTGCACATATGAGAGAGAGAAAAAATGGAAGCACCTTCAACCTTTTACCACAATACCCTTTTCCAGCCCTTCAGCTCCTCAGGATCTTGAACTCCTGTACAGATGCCTGACAGATAATTCACACCAACCTGGGTTCCCAATTGCAGAAACCACATGGTTTCCAGCATGGCAGGACACTAAAGTTACCACTGGACCACTAGGCTTCTAGTAAAATCTTTCTTTAAAGAGCGATCTGAGTTAACTGGGAAACCAGTTTGCTTTAGACCCTTCTTACTATCTTATGTAATTGTCTCAATTGTTGACAATTGTGGCTGAGCCTATGGTTGTTTTTGTTGTTGTTTGATTTTTTTTTTTAACACACAAATGAGTGTGCATGAGAGAAAGAACCTTTCAACAAAGCCTGGTAATACCACACTCCCTTTTTTCTCAATTTCTCATTCCCATCAGGATCCTGAACACATATATGTATGACCGGCATGTTCTCTAACTGCTGACGATGGGATTTGAACCACGGTCAAGCAGGAGGGATCCAGCTCCCTCTGCACAGCACTTAAGAACTGCACTCCTGGGCCAGTTACAAATATTCAAAAGTAATTAATTAGACAAAGGACTGTATTTTCAACAAACAGTGCATTTCTCTCCATTCCACTACAATAGTTTGATATTTGTCTCTTATATTCCATATTTTAGTGATAGCCCTAGATATTTTATCATTACTTAATAAAAACAAGCTGCCAGATTTCTAACTAATATTTACCTTTCATTCTTAATTGGGGACTGTCTGAAAACTGCACTCAAAGTTTCTGTGAAATTTCAGCTTATAGTCTGAGGATAGAAATTTTGCTCTGAGATTCCAATGAAAGCCTTCCTTAAAGAGGGATCTGGGGGCCAGCAGATGGTGTGATGGTTAAGGCACTGGACTCCCACAGGGTCACCCTTGGCTTGAATCCAGGACCAAGTGACTTGAAAATCATTTGGGACATGTGAGTGTATGTCCCAAAACCCCAAGAGGAGAATGGAGGAGAAAGGATTGCTGTGCTGCCATCCCCACAGGGAATGATTTCTCACTTTCTCTCTTTCCATCTTTCTCCAGTGAGTATATGTGCCCAATGGCCAAAACCTTAAAAATAATAATAAAAATAAAGAGAGATCTGAGTTAACTGGGAGGCCACTTTGCCCTTGACATGTCTTACTAGATTTTTTAATTGTCTTGGTGTCGGACAGTTGACCAGAATAAGAGAATGTGTTGTCATTAACTTTCAACCTAATGCAAAAATTGACAGGGAAGAAACTTACTTTTCCAGGTTTATTTATTTAACTCTTTCACAAGAGACTTAGAAAGAAAGTGATACAGTAGCCTTGACAGCATCCTGGTCCTGCCATCTATCCTCAGCCTTCAGTCAGCTCCAGACCATAGGAAAGTACATGCCTGGCATACTCAGGGAGGTCTCCAGACTTGACCTGGGAACTTGCCCACATGAGTTTCCCTAACAGATGATCAGTTTTACCACTCTGCCACCATCAGGCCCTGCGAGGCTCTATTTGTGATTACAACACGAACATGCCATCTTGCTGACCTCTTATCTTACATATACTACAGAAAAAAACATGGAGCGCTGCTTTTTAAGCCCATAAAATGGGTATATTATTATTACTTCCTAGATTAATGTTTATTTGGGTTTATATTTATTCGTATTTGTCTCTTTAATTTTTTTTGTTTTATTTATACATTCAATCACTGTACATCACTACAGCTTGTAAAATGAATTTTCCCAACATGAATACAATTCACACCAGTCCAGTTGAAGATATCACCACGTTATCATCAACATTTTTTCCTCACTTAGGATTTACCTTAATCTTTTTTAAAAATCACTGTTTTATTTAACTTTATTTATTCATATATTTATTTGAATTTGGCCAGAGTGTGACAGAAAGAGAGAGAGAGAGAGAAAGTGCAAAAGCAAACCGCCAAGTCCAAGACTTGAACCACCATCATTCATGTGGGAGTCCAGCGCCCCTTAACCATCGTGCCACTTGCTGGCCCCAGGATTTACTTTATAATTTATTTCCTTTCTGAAGTACATTTTGATACCTTCCTGCTGTGTATCTGTTGATGGTACTCTCAATTTTGTTTATCTGAAAATTGTCAGGTTGTTCGTGAAAGATAAATTTGCTTTGGACTTTATTTGGGTTAAACTTTGTGTCTTCATCTTTAAGAAATTATACATTTAGCTCCCATTATTTCACTTGAGAGGTCTACTACCACTATACTTTCCTAGTGTTTGGAGATGACCTGTTGATTTTGTCTTGATTATTCAGTTTATATATTTTATCAACTCCAAAACATTCTTAACCATTCTACGAATTTTCTAATTCTTAAGATGGCTTTTTAACTCTGTCCACAAAAGCCGTTAACTACTGCTATAGTTTACATTTTACTTTGTGTCTGGTCTGCATTACAAGGAGCTTCTTATGTAGTTATTTCTCCACAAGTCCAAATTCTATACTTGTCTATAAATTTCAATTAACCCATTTTTTTGTGCTTTCACTTATTTTTCTAAATATTTAAAGGTTTTTATTGTTCTTTTCAAATCTTTATGATAATAGAGATAAATACTTGTTTTTGACTCACTTATTTTAAGGTTTATCTCTTTTTTAAAAAAAAAACATCTTTCCTATTATATATGATTCTATGTTCTTAAATTATTGGAGTTATTACTTGTGTCATGTTATCACTATTTGTTTTACTATTGTTTCTGTTGACTTTCATTCATGGCCCATTGTTTCTTAACGTGTTATATCCAAGTGTACTTCAAAAGAATTGAGAGTTTCGGGAAGATGGTAGAGAATGGCTACAAGTGACCATAAGAGGCTCTTACAGTCACTTACGGGTCCAGTGTACATCGAATGTGGGAAAAAGCTATTGAGAGTTGTTATTTGAGAAGACTGAATGGGCAAGAAGTGTCTCCAGGGGAGAAGTAGGTTTAATTCAGAGCAAAAGATCGAGTAAATATTCAGAGAAGAAGTGGGTGCAAGAACATTTTTGAACACGTTGTCAGGTCCAAGAGTCAGAAAAGAAGTATTCCCAGGAGAAAAGGGCACCTTGGAGACTGAATCAGATCCAAGGACTTTAGAGCTATGTGAGTCCATGGCTGAGTAAGGATTATCTAAAGGTAAGGGACTTCAGCTGTGTCTAAGGTAAGCCAGTAAATACTACCTGATGAGATTTTTCTTGATTGTCACTTAAGATAAACTCTAAACATTTCTCTTTGAATTACACTCCTAAAAAACATAGTGCTTGAGAAAAATATCATCTTAAGAGGACTAAATTGAGTCTTTAAGTCTTCCTTAAATTCTGTTAAGAGTAGAATAAAATCAAAAGTCTTAAAAGATGTTAACACTAATGTTACATGTGTGCTAAACTTATCTATAGTAGAAAATACCTGAACATAGGGACCAGCAGATGGTGTGGTGGTTACGTCGTTGGACTCCCGCATTGCCAACCACAGTTTGAGTCCCAGATCTGGTGGCTTGAAAATCATGCTGGGTGCATGTGCATGCATTCCCAAGTTCCCAGGAGGAGGATGGAAGAGAAGTGATTTCTGGGTGGCCATCCCTTCTGGGAGGTGATTTACCTTCTTCTCTCTCTCTCTCTCTCTCTCTCTCTCTCAGAAGTACACACACCCTAAGGCCAAAACCTCTAAAAAAGAGAAAAGAACGTAACTGAAAATAGACATCTAATAATTCTTTTTAAACTTCATTACCTGGAATAACTTAACTCTTCTGGATCCTAAATTTCTCCTCTTTTAAATAAGGCAATTAAACAAAAGAATATGGCCACTTACGGCTCTGTGTGACTAATTTTTCTTAAAATATTTTTGAACTATGCACAATGGAAACTCATGATGTTATATTAATTTGGATTTTTCAGCTCATTATCTAAAATATTTTACTTATTTTATCAAAAGAACAATGACAATGAAACTTAAGACCAAGCCCTTAGAATTCTCTAAACCATAGATAATGGAGAGTAATATATATCATCAAGTTAATATGCTATGCTATTCATAAGCAGAAAAGTTGAGAATGTTTTGGAAATTTATTTTTAACTTTTTGAACCAACATTTTTCTATTAAAAAGTCAATTTAGCAACTACTTTAGAATTTTCTATGTGCCAGTTACAATCTCCATTTATTTTTCCCCAAAACTTCATGGTAGACACTTTTGTCCTCATTTTACAGATAAAAATGTAAATTGCTGAAGTTTAACTCTTTTCAGTTATGAATTAGTTGGCTCTATTCCTGCTTTGCCTGGTGCCATTTTCTCCTCCACATTCTCTCCCAGTCGTGGTACACAGGGAGTTATCTATCAGTTGTCTTTACCAGTCTTGCCAAATATTTTCCCTTCTCTGAAAGAAGACCAAGTTTGAACATGCGCCATTTTAAAATTCATGCAAACAATTTACTTCTCTGTATTCCAATTATATTATCACATTGATAGTGAGGCTAATATTTAAACTGCCTACCAGGGCCCTAAACTTTCACTATTCCTTCTCAAACTAAGCAGAACCAGAGTAATAGTTATCTTCATCATCATTACCGAGTTATCCATGATGGTAGGATATTTTACCACTTGGGAAAAATACGCTGACAATATTTCCATTTATTAATTTCAGTTTACATAGTTGTGTTATACTTATTATTTTGATCTGTACCAGTCTGTGGTACACAGGTCCAACTAATATAAGCCTTATGCTCCAGTTTATCCAAGTTGTGATGAATCTACTTGTGGCCACTGAGGTAGGTATGTTGAGTTTCTAAATAACACTAAAACAGAAGCTTTAGAACCTTACCCTTTTCATCTCAGAATCCAATGCTACTAAAAACATATGAGTCTCTGCCTACAGGCTCTCACTGGTCACAAGAGCATGCTTACTTTCATGCGGAGCAGGCTGGAGTTGCCAGTAATTAGTACTTTCAGGAACAATCCTCAACCAAGGATGAGTAGAAAATGCTGGGTAAATACCACAGAACATTTACTTATAAATGGGCCAAATATCTTCCACAGGCTCCCGTGTGATTTAGTGCCAGTCGCACATGGTGGCCAAACCTAGAACATGGCCTGTACTGGCTTTTGTACGCTCCTAATCGCACTCCTTGTTCCACTACCAGTGGTTCATGGGTTCAGTAATCTTCCTGCACTTCTGTCTTGGTTCAGGGTCTGCTTATGGGGAAGCCAACCCACATCAAATACTATTACGACTGTATTGTATTATGAGAGATTAGTTGAGATTGAATATTGTTATCTACAGACAAATTTTATGGTGTTTAACTACCCCTTTTTTTCTCATACTTGGGATATTTCTCAATGATCTTAATTTTAGGAGCTTAAATGTTATGTGTTGAAATGGTTTTCCATAAAAGCAGAGCTCACATTAGAACAGACCGTGAGCCCTGGATGAGCATCTATCTCAGCCTTAACCACAGTGATGTAATGATCACAGACCTTTCTCCAGACGTTCTAGTATACATAGGCTTCCAGAGATTTTTAAATAAAGTGAGTTTGATGATAGTTCTTTAAAATTATAAATAAAACTTTTTTCTCTCACAATGGACTCTGGCAATGATGTCACAGTCAAAGACACTGATAAATACTATGTTATAAATAGTTATAAGACCCTGGAGAAAGCAGTAGAAAAAATAATAAACTGAAAAGTCAGAGGTCAAGTGTAATTTGCTCTATTTTAGAATAAGGAGGTAATACGATGTTTTCTGTTGTCAAATAATACTGAAAATAATTCATAGGCACTCTCACATATTTTTGTATTTGTCCTAATCAACACCTAAGTATTTCATAAATAAACTTGAGTGCAACAATTTCATGAATTGAGTTTTTGTTTTGTTTTGTTTTCTTAAGAGAAATAATGTGCTTAGCGTCATGTATCATGAAAGCTGAAAAAATTTTAAGTTTAAAGGCATAATTTTGAGGGAATTGACTTTCTGCTCTAATTTTATAAAAGCCTTTAGAATAGCTTCTTAAAAACCTATACCTCTAGTTTGAAGTTTATTATTCCTAATAATATCCCAGTGTACTTGAAATGAAGGCAAAACTCTTTAGAAACCTTCAAGACTCTATAACCTTGCTGTTCTTATGTCTGCAACATTATTTCAAACTATTGTTTCCTCCCTACCCATGCTCTGGACCTCCTGGACATGCAGGTCATTCTCACCTTCTTTTTTTTTTTTTTTTTTTGGCACATGGATCTGTTGGAAAAATTAGGAACAAACAAACAAACATAAAAAGACAGTTAAATAGTGAGAAGTTCCAGTATAAAATTCATGACCAGAATTTACTTGTAGAGGCTGATTTTCCACCAATGGATAGTTTCTCAGAAAAAAAGTTTTGAACTTGCTAAGATCTGTAGTACTTATTAAAGATTTGAAGATAAAAATGTAAAAGCACATTTGTGCCTTCAGTTGGAAACTATCTATAATTTTTCTTCACCAGTTTTGACAAGTATTTTCACTTCTCTGAAGGGAAGACCAAGTTTGAATATCCTTCATTTTAATTCATGCAATTTACTTCTCTATATTCCAATTACATTATTTCATGGATAGTGAGGCTAATGTTTAAACTGCCAACCAGAGCCCTAAATTTACACTAGTCCTTCTCAAACTAAGCAGAACCAGAGTGATTATTATTTTCATCATCACCATTGCCAAGTTATCCATGGTAATAGGATACATTTTAACTTGGGAAAAATATGCTGACAATATTTCCATTTATATTAATTTCAATTTACATAGCTGTGTTATACCTATTACTTTCATCTGCAAAATAGATCCTGAGATAAAATGTCTTATTAGTTTGTCTTGCTATAATAGATAACTTTTTTTAGAGGTTTTTAACCTTAGAGTATGTGTGCTCACTGGAGAGAGAGAGAGAGAGACAGAGTCAGTAAGAGGAAAAGTAAGAATTCATTCCCTCAGGGGATAGCCATGCCACAATCCCTTTTTCTCCATTCTCCTCCTGGGATCTTGGGCACACACACACACACACACACACACTCACACACACACAAGCTCAGCATGAGGTTTAAGCCATCAGGCCTGAGACTTGAACTATGGTTGGCCACATGGGAGTCCAGAGATAAAACTGCTATGCCATCTGCTAGCCTCAGTAAATGACATTTTGACCAAGATGTTTTTGTGATCCTATTGTAAAAATGATGGCAAATGCTAAAAATTAACAATGTCAACACTGGCACAAAGTGAGGCCCAGTTAGATGAGATTGTTGGTTGGTCCCTGTTAAATCAGTATATTTATCAGCCTCAAATAACTTACTTTGGGGTTAGCTGCTTTGAGTAACCCAGCTCAAATGGTGCCAATGATTTGCACTGAGCTACAACTGAAAAGGAAAAGAAACTGAATCACTCTTGAGTGGGCAGGGACATGGCAAGCTTGAGAGCAAGCAGTTCCATTGAACAAAGTGTAACTTCAAAGGCTGAGTATACATCTGTAGAGGACTCTGAGCTGTAGTGCACATATACACAAGACAGAGAGAAGTCAGTAGAAAGTTAGACAGTCTTTGATAGTCTTTGATTCTCTCTAGTAAACAATGAACTGAAAGGGAAGTATTTTCCCACGTCAGTGAAGCCTTCTGTGTAAGCTGAACTTGGAGAAGACATTGGCTTTGTTGAGAAAAATCGTGGAAACAGATGTACATTCATAAGTAGGACAGAGTGGAACCGAGTTGAGCAGCATTGGCCCAAGGGAAGCAGATGCTGAATGCTCCTTAAGTTTTCTTTTGTTGGGGAGCAGCCAACCTAGAATGCAAATAAATCCAGAATACGGTAGTGAGCCGGCTGGCTAATGTGATCATAACCAAAGTAGGTCATGGAGTTCACATCCATTCTTAAAGTAATGGTTTTCAAAGTGTAGTCCCCAGAGTAATAGCATCAGCAGCAACTTGAAACAGTAGAAATATAGTCTTTTGTTCATCCAGTCTCACTAAACTGAACTCTGAAGATGGGACCCGCCAGTCTAGCTGTTTGGGTGACAAGGTTGTATGCTAAATTTGAGAAACACTGTCCAAGGGATTTTCAAAACTTTCCCCCAAAAGAATATAAATCTGAAAAGAATGACTGGATTTTTCAGCAGCTAAGCAGGATGGTAGCTGTGAAGTAAGAGCCAATGAAATCTTGTTTTGAAGTAACAGATACATAAAGTTTGGCCCTATATTTTATATACATTAATGTGACTTCACTTAAATCTACATGATTAGTCATGATCCATTTGGATTGCAAATAGTTACTGAGTTTGTTCAGTTTAAGAAATGATCTACTGAAATTCCTTCTAAAACACAAAGTAATTGAGGTCAGCAGGTGGCATAGCAGTTGCGTTGCTGGACACTGACATGGCTCACTGAGGTTCAAGTTCTGGATCCAGTAGCTTGATTCATGCTGGGTGTATGTGTGTGCATTTTCAATATCCTGGGTAGAGAATGGAGACAAAGGATTGTGGCATGGCTATCCTCCCCAGGGGGTGATTTCTCACTTTCCTTCTCAATGTCCCTGTCTCTCTCTCTCTCTCTTATGTGAGCACACATGTGGTAAGGCAAAAGTCTCTTTAAAAAGAAAAAAAATTAATAAAACACAAAGTAATTATGTTGAGGAATGTAAATATAATTACTATGTTAAAAGTTCAAAAGTAATCTGATAAAGACATATTCCAAAAGCCTAATTTTACCTGTCTACAAGTGAATTCAGCATCTCTCCAAATTTATTTAAATTATATTTCTTCCATAAAACATAGCACATAAAATCATGGCAGCTTGGTCATTAACTGCTCACTCAATCTACTTGTTGTTCTGAACAAAGACAACAGCTAGCAATAAATGTATGTTTCTAAATGGTCTCACAAATTAGCATGGCATCCCTGCATCACATGAGACGTCTTAACAATAGACCGTCGAAATAAATGGTTGAGTTTGAAAGACTCTCTTAAAATTCTGTGCCCTTGCCAATGGTTGAATGTGAGATTTGATGCAAATGCTGTGAAGTCACAGTCAGCTGCATGGTTTTATGACAACACTTGCCGCGTTATCTCGGCTGTCCACATCTCATGACATGAAGTCCCATTCAGTTAAAGTAGTGGTAGCACCTCTCTCTTCTATGTACCAATCTCCAGATAATACAGCTACAAACCTTTTATCTTTTCTAGTTTAGCCTTCCTTTACTGAGATTTCTACACGAAGTAATAATAATTCAGTAATACAAATACATTTTTTTTCCCCAAACAATGCTAAGTAATTATTTTTATCTAAAGTGCTGTTATGCTATTTAGTTAGTGTAATGAAGCTAAATATAAAGCCTTGGATTTTACAAAGTTTTCCTAAAACTGAATTTTTATGTAATTAAGAACATTTTGTAGAATATAAATATTCCCTCCTTTTTGCATATGTAATTATTAATCATTCTAATATGATTTTTGGAGTTTATAAAGATTTATTACACATCTCTTTAATGATACACCGGTATCTATTGCACTGTTGGGGCCAGCAGGTGGCATGGTGGTTAAAAGGTGCTGGACTCCCACATGGCCAACCCTGGTTCAAGTCCCAGAGCTGGTGACTTGCTTTCTCACTTTCCCTTTCTCTCTCTTTCTCTCTGGTCAAGTTAAAAATAATGTCAACAAATGAAATTAAATAAATGAATAAATATTTTTTGAAATGTATCTATTACACTATCAGAAGTTTAGATAGTATTGTTAAGCTTTTAATTATTGCTTCTTTTTATTTTTATGTAGTAACACCTTTTGAAAAAAGTCAAATACTAAATTTCATTTTTTGTTGTATCCAAAAATTCTATCTCTTACACAAAACCACTGTTGGTTGCATTCATTTTAAGATGTAAAACAATCAAGCAGGAATAAAAAATTATATACTGCATGCATCAAAAATAGATCACTGTAATTATTTTGAATCTTATATGCTGACTCTAAATCTTGGTAACGTGTAATAGTTTACATTGTCATCAATTCATAAAAGACCAGGAACACAAAAACAATGACAAAGCAGTACATTTAACTACATTCTCCTATAATTAGACATTTTAATCATCCAATTTCATAATGCTTGAATATTAACAACTTTTTTACTAAGTTTTCTGGAACTATGGATTTTATTTATTTATTTATTTATTTGGAGAAGTTTTTGTTATAGGGCACGTGTTCGCCAGAAAGACAGAGAGAGACAGAGAGACAAAAAGCAAGAAATCACCCCCCCAGGGGGGATGGCCATTCCACAGTCCCTTCTCCTCCATTCTCCTCTTGAAATCTTGGCCACGCACACACACATGCCCGGCATGAATTTAAGCCACCGGGTCTGGGACTCAAACAGCGGTCGACTACATGGGAGTCCAGTGACATAGCCATTACACTAACTGCTGGTCCCATGGAAATATTAATTTTAATAGTAAATGGTATAATGGAAAAAGTACATGAAAATGATATGTCAAAGACTAGCTGGTTCAGTAATACCACTAATTTAGTAAAATTTGCCTATGACAATTTATCATAAATAAAATAAAGATAGTATTAGTAAAGACCAAGCAAGGTAATCATCAGAAACCTCTTGCCTTTTTATCGAATTCATTGTTCACTTGCGAGTTGGTTATATTGGAAACACCATTTAAACGTCCCTTGGTAGTATCTGTTTTCACCAAATGCAGTAGACATTATCTGTATAATTCTTCAAACACAGTGCCAGGTAATGCCACTTAACTTCTCTAGAGCTCACATCATCTGATTGTATTTTGAGACCATCTTGGAACTTATGATATGCCTGAATAATGAATTAACATTCCCAAATTACGCTGCAAAAGGCTTTTCTCCTTTTTTCAGCTTGACGCAAGGGAATGGTATGTAGAAACCTAATACGGCATGTCAGGGATGTTAAAACAATGCCCTGATTGCTGAATTCATATTATCCTCTCACTAGGGAGCCATCAGCCTCATAGATTAAATAAAAATAAATAAGAGAAAGAACCCATTCTTCTGGTTGCCAACAGAAAATAAATTAAAAGCTGCCTTCTTTATAACTATGTTCAATTGTCTTTGACCACAGGGACTGTGCTTTGGAAATATAAAAGAATATATTTAGTTCTTGATGAAAGAATAATAATTTGGTAATTTCTCCTAGAAAAAAAATAGCATTAAAGCTGTAGCTATACAAAACCATTGCCTGCCCTTGAAGTTTTCAGATTTAAGGCTCTAAAATGCTTTGGAAAACATTATCTCAGCACCCCAGTGGCATAATATTTGAAATTCCTCATTTAGAAAAGAAAAACAAAAAATTTTGAAGCATACATATGCTAACAGGATTTTCTAATCTCTCAGAAATAGACAATAGAGCTGAAACTGTAAGTCTTAAAATTTAGGTGATATTTCCTAGCACAGTATTTTTTTCAGTCAGAAGTAATCTGAACAAAAAATTGGAAAGTTGAATTTCCACCTTCAAAAGAATAAAATAAACTTTGTAATTAATAATAATAATAAATTAGATCATCTTTTTATTGTATAAACTATTATTTTTTTTCTATTGTTATCTATTTGTTTTTTGATGAGTAAATATGCAGTTGTGGAATTGTCACCTTCATAAGGACTTTTCAGTGATATAAAATAAAAAGAAAAAAAGAAGATGTAGAGAGAGCAATTTTTGTTTTTAAAGTATATTAAATATTGTTATATAAGTCCAGCTGCACAATTTATATAATCAAAATTTATATTAAGAATTCATATACTTTTCAACATAGCATTCTCATTATAAGACAGAAGAAAATAGGATGGCAGAATCAAAATATAACCTTTTTCTAAAAGTAACTAAAAGTAAAGCAAGTTCTATCTTCCTTTTCTTAAAACTTGATACTTTTTAAAGTTTATTTAATTTTTCCATGAAAAAGAAAGAGATGCACCTATCCTCAAGAGCTTCACACTCTAACACACCCCCAACCTCCTCCAGCAGGATCCTAAGCAAACACATGCATCATGCAAACTCAACGTGCACAAGGAAACCTCGCTATGAGAACCTGGGACCTTCCCACAGAGCTCCAGTGTCACGTATCATTGTACTGCTGTTGGCCAGGACTGGCCCTATGCTCTTAAACATTTCTACATCTTGACTAACTCACATTGCTTATCAAATGCATTGTGACCCTTCCGAGCTGAAAGTCTGTGTTACCTTTGGTGTGGTTGTTTTAAATTTCACACTAAGTGACCTGTTCTTAAATCTTTACATTCAGATGCAAAGCTTAGATATTTTCATATGTACCTTTCAGTTTGTTTATCCATCGATTTGTTGTAGTGCAAGTTTATACCCCTATGTTATATGCCTATATTTAGCATAGAATGAGATTAACCAATGTTTACTTTGACCACAGAGTTAGATATTATTGCTTGTCTTTCCAAATAAAATTACTTGATCTGTTTCTCAGACTTTATACACAAGTCTGAAGAGTAAGTTCACATACCTACCTAAAGACGATGAACTGACCACATACCCTTCTGTTTCTAACTCACATGGTCTCATTATACCAAGATGGCTTTGCCTTAGCACCCCAAGCACCAGGCACACACCACCATACCCAACCTTTAGGTTGACTGGGACTCAAACTCTGGGTTTCTCCTGGAGTCTCAGTCTACAGAGCACAGTGTCTCAGCAGGGTGCACCCAGCAGTTGGACTCCACTTGATGAGTTTTCATATGATTTGTTAAAAGGGACAGTTTCTATCATCCCCTTCTACCAGGGTAATGTTTACACCTTGAGTCCCAAAAATAGCATGCTCATCACATATGTTATAATAAATAATGGTGGTTATAACTTGCTACGTACTCCACTTATTTCATCTTCAAGCATGACCCTGCACAGTAGATATTATTATTCTAATTTTAAAAATATGAAACTAAAGCTGAGAGAGTTAAAGGGAGTTTACCAATGTGATAACTTTGAAATAGCACCTAAGTATGTCATCCTAACACCATCTGAAAACAAATGGCATGTTATTGCAAATAAATCTGTGGCTTTACTCAAAGTCAATTCTCTGGCCATTGGTATAAACTATGTATAATTTCCTCTAATTTATCTAAATTACAATGGCTTTGTAAAAAACATCTCCATTAAACTAGCTCAGTTTCACCACAGAATACTTGATTCCTTTGGATGCTAGTATAGACACTGATATATAACAATGCCAGTTATTTTAGCAGTTTCAGTGTTTTCCGATAATATGTGACACTTTAAGAAAACCTAATCCAATTTTATATTGTTTCATATCACAACAGTAAGTCTAGAAATTCTCATAGTTATTTTATAAATGGTCAGAAAAGTATTTCCACCAAAAGATTTGTACAAGAGCATTTACATTTATTTTATTTGTAAAATAAATAAATGAATTAGAACCAACCCTAAAGCCTATAAAAAAGAATGATTGAACCAAAGGATTTATCATTACGTAGTAGGATTTTATGCCACATTAAAAGAAGAGAAAATTGGGGCCAGCAGGTGGCACAGAGTTTAAGGTACTAGATTTCCAAACAGCTAGCTATGTGGTTTGAGTCTTGAATCCAGCAGCTTGAAAATCACATGAGGCATGTATGATTGTGTTCCCAAAATCCCAAGAGGAGACTGAAAGAGAAGGGACTGTGGCCTGGTAATCTTCCCTGGGGTTGTGGGGGGATGAATTCTCACTTTCCCTTTCTCTCTCTCTCTCTCTGGCAAGCTCATGTGTCTTATAGCAAGAAAAAAAGAGAGAGAGAGAAAAAAAAAGGAGATAAAAAAATCACTGATATAGCAACATAGACAAATCTCAAAATATTTTGAACAAAATAAGCCAGACACATAAAAAAGTAAGTATTAAGATTTCATTCATACATAGTTTAAGAAAATTAATTGTCCTGAAGATTATGGCTTGAGTCTTGGGTGCATAGTAATGACTAGAAAGAGGTATGAGGGAATGTCTAAGTGAGAAAAATATTTTATACCTTAGGGACCAGCAGATGACATAATGGTTGCATCGTTGGGCTCCCATGTAGTCAATCATGGTTCGAGTCCTGGACCTGGTGGTTTAAAATTCATGCCGGGTACATGTGAGCCCGTGCTGAAAAATCAGGATTGCAGCCTGGCCATGCCCCTGGGGAATGATTTCTCACTTGTCTTTCTGTCTCTCTGGCGAGGACATGCACCCTATAGGAAAAAAATCTCTCTCTTAAATGAAAAGTATTCTATATCTTGATCTCTGGATTATAGTTACTTGGGTGTATACAGTTGTGAAAGCTGATCAAATTATGTGCTAAAATGTATTAATTTAACAATATATTAAATACAATCCACTAAAAACCGAACTTACCTAGTAATCAATTAATATGGCTACATCATTGCACTAACATTCTCATTGCTAATATTTCTCAAAACTCAAGAAAGGTAAACAATTTACAGCAAGTTTAAGGATTTCAATGAATGAAATGACTTAATAAAATAAGCTGAGCATTTTATCTTTCTTTGTTAGGTTGATTAGTTAATGATGCTGAAAAAATATTCAAAGTGTCAAAAAAGTCTTGTCAAGATGCCCTGTACTTCACGGTCCTATTTGAGACAATCTTCCTGATCTCTGAAGATTTGAGTTCTTTTTGGAGTGAATGAACTTAAAAGTATTGGATTAGATCATGGGGTTCCTTAAACCTCTCAGTTCTGAGAGGCAAATAGGAGAGTACTCTTCATAGAGCAGGAATTTTGCCACATTGCTTACCACGTGCATTGTGGTCCATCCGAGGTGAAAGTCTGTGGACTGTTTGTTTTCCAAGTGAAAAACAAAGTCGCATCTCCAGAGAAATGTTACCGCAAACATTTTACAGATTGTTGATAGTTTCCAATAGGAGAAGTTAGAACAAAATGAATATTTCGCCAGGTTGTTGTCTCCAGACATACGGTAAATGAATACAAACTGTAGGCACGAATTTTCGGTCCTTATTTATTGACCAAATACATTTCTGTCTACACTTTGTGAAATGGTTTATCATATATAAATACAGAAGCAGAAAAGGTTTTGTGTCACATCAATACAATGTCATTTTTAAAAAGACTACCTTTGATAAAAGTTGCTATGAAATATTTTAGCATCATGTTTTTTTTTTTCTTCGCTACCAGAAAACGAATAAGGCTGAATAATTGTGTTTCTCTTTGCTAGTTAATTACATTAGCAAAGATGGACATGACAACTCTTAGAATGTGTAAGAGTCTCAGGAGTGGCATTGCTGTTATTGAATTTCTTTTCAGAGAATTTCGCTGCTAGCATATTTTGTTCTCTTATTATCTCATGATAATAGGGCTTTTATAGTTTGAATTTTTTAAAAATTACACACACACACACACACACACACACACACATACACACATACTGTGGGGATATTCTGGCCAAGCAGTCATTATACAGATCTTTTAAAATGTTGAATGGTTCAATAAATACGTAAGCTCCAGGACATACTATTTATTAAAGCTTTTATTCTCTGTGGGCGATAGCTAATTTAATCTGACACTCTGCCCAGGATATGTGAAGAGGGTAGGGAAAAAAAAGATAAATAAATTAGCAGCCACACATGAGAGAATATTTGTCATACATTAATTTGTATTGCAATTATCACCAAAAAAAATATTATCTTATATTTATTATACTTTCAGTAATTATATTACACCTATTTTCTCCAGCTACCATAAAGGATGTTAGCAACTAGAAATGAAACAAATAAATAAAATTGAACTGGATCATTTCAGAGATCATTCTGTGTGCCCATCTTTGATCTCATGTTGAATCATAATTTGGAACTTGAGAAGGTCCTTAGAGACCATCTCCTTCAAGATCATCCGTGTATATCCATGGAACAGTTAAATATCTTGCCACGTATTCTAGTTGCTAGCAGAGACAGAAACAGAACCCAGTCACAAACAGCTAATTTGGTTTTTTGAAGTTTAATGTTTACTTATACATCTAGCTTTATTTAAGTAATAAAAATGCATGTGATTCCACCCACCCTCTGTTGTAAATTTTCTTAAATAATCCAAGAGAATAATTTCACCTTAATTCAGTCATCAATATTATGAAACAAGAGTCTTTATTTTTGTCGGTGTTAAGAGAAATCCTATATTGGGGCTGACAGGTGGCATGGTGGTTAAGGGTGTTGGACTCCCACATGGGCGACCACGCTTCAAGTCCTGGACCTGGTGGCGTCCTCTCTCTTTCTCTCTCTCTCTCCAAATTAAAATAAATAAGCAAATAAAATACATAAAGTTAAATAAAATAAGTCTTTAAAAAAAAAGAGAAAACCTAAATTCATGGAGCTTATTCTGTCTCTATATATGTCAAATGCTCAGACACACTCTCAGACACGTAAAAAATATTGACATCAGTCTCTCAAAACTCAAAATATTTAAAAATATTATTTTCTAGGACTACAAAAATATGATTTATATGTTCTTTAAACATAAATAAATAAAATTCAAGAGATAATAGTTGAGCACTAGGCCAGCTACTATTGGGAATAATAAATCAAGATTCAAGAAAATCTTTGCCTTCCAGGAATTTGTAATGAAGCAGGGTAAATAAAGACATGTCTCAAAAGGAATTTAAAAATCATCCTCACCTTATTCAGTCATAATTAATCTCTTGCTTAAAAAAATGGACTAGCAGATGGCATAATGGCTATGTTGCTGGACTCCCATGTAGCCGACCATGGTTCCAGTCCCAGACCCGGTTGCTTAAACTCACTCCAGGCACACGGGTGTGCGTGCCCAAGATCCCGAGAGGAGAGTGGAAGAGAAAGGATTGCAGCCTGGTCATCCCCTCTGGGGGGTGATTTCTCACTTTCCGTCTCTCTGTCTTTCTAGCAAGTGCACGTGCCCTATAGCAAAAACCTCTCCAAAAACAAACAAGCAAAAAATACATATCCCATGCTTATACAATATACCTGTATATGCAATATACACGATGGGCCCAGAAATATATCAGGCGCTCATCTATCAAAAGGAAACAGGGCAAAAATAATGAAAAGGTTTACACTATGGTGGAGTCCGCCAGATAAACCATCAAGCACAAGGTAATACGGCAAAGGCGGAGAGGAGGTTATTTATTCTAAGTAAGTGAAAGGAGTGAGCCGTTGAGAAGAAGAGTATGTAATCCAGTCCAAGTCAAGCAAGGCCGTCAGAGATGCCTAAGGGTGACCTGGACACGCTGGGCGAAGGCACCGGGGAGCAAGTGTTCCAGGCAGAGAGAGTAACAGGAAAAACCTTAGCTATAGAAAAGCCATAGAAACATTAGAAAAACTACAAAGAAGTATCAAGGTCAGCAATGAAGGAACTTAATAGGCATTTGAGGAACTTTGTTTTTATACTTGAATAAAATCAAGGTGCCTTGAGTAAGTCCATGAGGAGCATTAACAGGAGATGCTGACGAGGGACTCAGAAACCCAGAACATCTAGCCTTTGATTGGAACTGAAGTCTAAGATAAGCCTTGACATAATAATACAATTTTTAAAAGAATTATTTTATTTAACTTTATTTATTTTTAATTTCACCAGAGAGAAACAGAAAGAGAGAGAGAGAGAGGAAGCAAGCCAGGTCTGAGACTCAAACCATGGTCTACCATGTGGGAGTCCAGCACCCTTAACAATCACGCCACTTGCTGGCCCCAGCTGAAAAAGTTTTAAAAGGTTTTATGAGTCTGGTTGATGAATTGTATGATACAGGAAGAGCTCATAATATTTACTGATCAAAAAATATGTCACTGACAGAGTGACTTAAATTCTATCATTAAAATATATTATTTGGCACAGTGTGGGCTTCAAATAGTATAATACATTTAGGACATTGACTGTTTCTTTCTTAGTAAACTAATCCTACCCAATGATCCAGCAATTCAACTCCAGTTATTCACTACCATGAAAAAACACATACCCACAAACATGTATTATACTATTGATGAAAACTAAAAGAGAGATATAAAAGAGTACTTATCATATGATACATCTATATAAAATTTTAAAAGTAACAAAGCTAATCTACAGTGACTGAAATAAAATAAAAAACAGTTACCTCTCAGATGGGGGTAGGGAAGATACTGACTGGAAGGGGAAAGCAGGAAATTTCCAGGGGGGATAGAAGTGTTCTGCAACTTGATCTGGGTGACAGTTATACAGGTGTACATATTTGTCAGTACCCATAAACCTGTGTGTTTTACTCTTAGGAACAATACTTGCACATTTTACTGCAAGAACAATACTTCAAATTATAAATGAATTAAAATGTATACAGACTTATAATCAAAAGTAACAAAAACATGAGTAAAAAGGTCAGCATTAACAGTTTATGAAAAGAATATTTGGTTCCAGATAACTAAAATACCTTTTCTTAAAATAAGTGTTATAACTTTAGTTTTTAGAGGTTTTTGCTTTAGGGCACGTGTGCTCACCAGAAAGACCAAGAGAGAGAGACAGAAAGAGAGAAATCACCCCCCGGGGGGATGGCCACGCTGCAGTCCCTTCGCCACCATTCTTCTCTCAGGATCTCGGGCACACATGCACACGTGCCCGGTGTGAGTTTAAGTCACTGGGTCTGGGACACAAACCATGGTCAACTACACGGGAGTCCAGCGACATACCCATTACGCCAACTGCTGGTCTCAATTTTTATAATTTTAATCTAGGTGATAAATATATCAAATTTTAAGTCAATTAATAATGAGCCATGTAATAAAAAAACAGGTCATTTAGATATCCAAAAAGGAGAAAACCAGGATATAAATTTACCTTTGATGATCTTCAAAGGTCATGTTCCTTTTATATTGTAAACCTTAGTTGGCTCTATGACTATTAGGAAACTTCAAAAAGTATGGGGAAAAATAAAATTAAAGTATGAGTTTATTTTGCTTCAGGTTTTTAAAAATCTATATGTAGTATTTTTCAGAATACTCATTTTCATAATTTTTTGGAAGAGCCCTTGTACCAAAAGTATTAAAATAGCCCCCCTCCTTTTTCTTTCATTTTCTTTCTTTTGTTTTGTTATAGAGTGTGTGAAATCACCAGAGAGAGACAGTGAGAAAGAAAGTGAGAAATCATCCATGTGAGTTTCAAGCTGCCAGGTCCAGGATTCGAACCATGTTCAATCATGTGGGAGTCCAGTGCCTTGACCACTACATCACCTGCTGGCCTCTTAATGTGACACTTCCGAAGCATTCTTTATTTTCTTTTAGTCACAGTTACAAGCTACTCTACAAAAATAAATCTATGAAAAGAACACCAATGTAAATAAAAGCACATAGACACATACATCACTAATGGCTAATTAAGAACAATTACTCAGCTGTAAAAGCCTGTTTTATTACAAATGTACTCAACAATTCCTGTTTCTATCTCATATTTGGAACACATTTTGAGATGTGAGTCCTACTCGTAAGAGCACATTTAAAATGTACTTCTTTGTTGTAAAAACTGTTTCTCAGAACAATGATTCAGATTCCTCTACCGGCTCAGGTACATTTGGAAATGATACATATCCTACAACCTACGTAACTAGTCACATTCATGCATTAAAATCGCTGAGAAGTTCTCCAAGAACCTACTTGACATATAAAATATGACAATGTGTTTCTAGGTGTCCCATTTACATAAGATCCTTTAACCCTAAAACTTAATACCATTATTTTACAAATCTCTTTGTCTTATCACACCTATTAAATTCTAATTTTTTTAAGAAAGAAAAGAAACAGTAAGATGATTACTATTGGCGAGGAAAACAGAAAGACATAATGGCTCATTCTGGAAGTGAGGTCAAAGGTCTTTCACTGTTACACTGCAGCCAAAATGTGGTCTAGTTAAAAAATAACTGGGGTATATCACAGCTGTTTGTTAATTCTTGCCATTGTAGTACCAGTAAGTAACTAAGAAAAAAGTATCAATAAGCAATACAACTGGCCAGCTGGTGATGTGGTGGTGAAGGCAGCTGGATCCCTCATGGGCGGCTCTGGCAGGGACTCTAGTCCAGATACCGGAGCTTGAAACCCACACAGGGCTTCTGTGTGAGCATGCCCAAAATCCCAAAAGGAGAAATGGGGAAAGGATCGCAGTATGACCACACCCATGGGATATGCTCTAAGAAGAAGGGCTGTGCGGCCTAATACCAGCGCCCAATTTAGGACTGCAGGATGACCAATTCTTGTCTCATGCTCAGGAAGAATTAGCGATGCTGAGGAGAGGAGAAACAGCAAAGTTTACTGAAGGAGAAGGCTCCCAACCAGAGAGGGGTCCCAGAAAAGTGTTGCTGAAGAAGAGCTGAGAGGAGAGTTGTTTTGTTTTGTTTGCTTTTAAAGAGGTTTTGGCTTTAGGGCATGTGTGCTCACAGAGTCAGAGAGTGAGAGGAAAAGTGAGAAATCACCACACCATGATCCCTTCTCCTTTCTCCTCCTGGGATCTTGCACAGGCACATTCATGCACACATGCCCAGCATGAGTTTCAAACCACCTCAGGACTCTGGACGAAAACCAGGGCCAGCCTTGTGGGAATCAGTGACATAACTGCTACACCATCTGTTGACCTCAGCAAGGGTTTTTTGTTTGTTTGTTTGTTTGTTTGTTTGTTTCATCTGAACAATGGGCTGGCTCTCTGGTAAGTGGCCTTCCCAAAACAGTTACATAGTAGCCTGGGTGATTTATTACCCCATTCTTGCGGGATCCACATACCAAAGCGATTTGTGCATCCTGTTAGAATGTAGTTAGCAGATAGAAACTGTTGTCCTTAGCTGTAATTGTTTAGAACCCTAATGTAGCCAGCTCTCGGAAAAACTTAGCCATTCTGACTCCATCTTGGGTAAAGCTTACTGTGTCTCTACTCTGACCTTTGCACTGTAGTATGTTTAATACCGCCATCTCCTACTTTATTTTCTCACTTTCCCTCTCTCTCTGACTCTCTAGCAGATGAAAGTGCCCTGTAGGGGCTCAGGGTAGGCAATAAAGGGGTAGATTAATGTTGGTATATGGAAGAATTTCTTAGTGTGTCACATATAAATCTATTTTATTTATTTAATTTGTTAGAGGTACAAAGAGAGAGGGAAAGTGAGAAAGCACCCTCTAAGAAAAATGATTATGCTGCAGTCGCTTCTCTTCCTTTTCTTCTTCTAGTTTCTGGGCAAGCATACACATGTGTCCAGCATGCTTTTCAAGCAGCCGGTCCAGGACTCAAACCATGTGGTTGGCCATGTGGGATTCAGTCACCTTAACTACCAAGCCACCAGCTGACCCAAGTTCTATTTCAAATGAGCACCAACATGTGCTCACATATTTTAAATTCTCTCAGGGTCCTGCTGGTCACAATGATGCTTGGTTCCTTCTTAAGTGAGCTGATGAAAAGATTCAAAGATCACCGCTCTAATGCAACAGTGAATACCTGCAAGACGTGATCCAGAAATGAAGCCAGACTAATCTGAGCCAGAACATTTTAGCCCAATTGAGGAATAATAAAACAGAAATCCTAAACCCTTACATTAGGACAACGGGTTTCATATTCACTCATTCCATGAAAGTGAATGAGTCGTGTGAAAAAACAACACCAAGTGTTCTATAAAGTATAAATAAATTCAAGGAAAAGAGCTGATTGTAGCTCTTTAGTCTCTAACCCCAAATGTCAGTGGTAGTTACAGCTTCTTTGTTGCAAAGTGCAAAGCCAGCCAGCTGTGTAGGTGACATCCCTCCGTAGCAAACGTGGTTTTCCTGAAGCGTGTAGCAAAGGAGTAGTGGAAAGCCTTCTGAGACTCATAAAAATTGTGAAACCAATTCCGTAGATTTACTTGGCAACAAATGACCAGAGACAGAATCACCCTGGAATCCCTTTCGAGTAACAAGAATTTCATCAACAGAAAAGTGAAATTTTGACTAGGAGTTTAGATTTCCTTGCAGTTGAGTATCATGATAAATAGAAAGTAAATAGCAGGTTACTGGTCACATAAACTAACTGATTTTCTAGACATGAGGTTCTAGCAAATAAATAAATAAATAGAGTGCACATTAGGGAGAAAATAAACAAACTAGGGGAAAATTACATGATAAGACAGATTTTGACTTGATCAGCAGGGCTTTAAACGGAAACTCCTGGGGACAGGTTAAATGTCCAGTGAGACCCCAGCCTCAATGGAGTGTGTTGCTAAAGCACTATGCTCCACAGACTGGGAGCATAGGTGACCAAGGTTCAATTCCCAGTCCTACATCAAAGCCAGGTGGGGTGGGGTGGTCCTGTAATCTCAGAGACTTGCAAAGGCTGAGGCAGGAGAGTCAGGTGTTCAAGGCCAGCCTGGGCACCATAGCAAGATCCTGTCTTTTAAAAGAACCTGTGAACTGGTGGTTAAAGCAGTTGGGTACCATGTGACTGGCCATGCAGTCTTTTTTTTTTAATATATTTTTTGTTATCTTAATTTCTCATATACATTCATTCACTCTACATCACTTAGCTTGTGAAGTGAATTTTCCAACATGAATACATTTCTCACCAGTCCAGTTGGGCATAGTATACACGTTCTAGTCCCAGAGCCAGAGGCTTGGAAAACACCCAGGGCACATGTGCATTTATGACCAAAATCCCAAAAGGAAGGAGTGATGGAGAAGAAGGGATGGTTTGACCATGCCTCATGGGTACAAATGCTCGCTCTCTCTTCAGCAAGCTCAGGTGCTCTCTAGCAGAAGAAAAAAGAAGAAAAGAGCTAGCTGTGATGGCAAGCTGCTATGGTTTCAACTGAGAAGCTGAGGCAGGAAGATTGGAAATGCAAGGCCTCGTCTTAAAAAAAAAGTCTGTTGGGAACCAGCAGTTAGCGTAATGGCTATGTCACTGGCCTCCCATGTAGTTGACTGTGATTCGAGTCCCAGACCCGGTGGCTTAACACTCACGCCAGGCGCGTGGGCGTGCGTGCCCAAGATCCCGAGAGGAGAGCAGAGGAGAAGGGATTGTGGCGTGACCATCCCCCCGGGGGGGATTTCTCGCTTTCTGTCTCTATTGTCTCTCTCTGTCTGTCTGGTGAGCACAACGTGCCCTATAGCAAAAACCTCTCAAAAAAAAAAAAAAAGTCTGTTTAGAAGACCAGCACTTAGCGTAATGGCTATGTCACTGGCCTCCCATGTAGTTGACTGTGATTCGAGTCCCAGACCCGGTGGCTTAACACTCACGCCAGGCGCGTGGGCGTGCGTGCCCAAGATCCCGAGAGGAGAGCAGAGGAGAAGGGATTGTGGCGTGACCATCCCCCCGGGGGGGATTTCTCGCTTTCTGTCTCTATTGTCTCTCTCTGTCTGTCTGGTGAGCACAACGTGCCCTATAGCAAAAACCTCTCAAAAAAAAAAAAAAAGTCTATTTAAAGATAAAACTGTGTAGAAAATGAGAATAGGTGTGAAAAGCAATTACATATGATGCACTCAATGATTCTCAAGTTAGCTTTTACCCTCTTAAAATTTAAAGTATAAACAGGAAGGAAAAAAAAAAACAAGATTAGGAGGAGATTGAGGAGATTGTCTATGCTCATCTTTTATTATCGCAGAGACATAAATGATAGACAATGCTCACACGTGAAACAGATTCCCGTGGGTGTACGTGGTGTAAGTTCTATCATAATTCTATTGGTTTTCGTACACAAATACCAGTCACAAAATCTGTAAAACAATGATAGTATTGCAATCTTGAATCTGTCTAAATTATTTTTTAGAATTTTATTTATTTATTTATTAGAGATATTTTTTGCTATAGGGTGCATGAGCTCACCAAAGAAATGGAGAGGATAGAGAGACAGAAAGCGAGAAATCACCCCTCAGGAGGTCTGGCCACGCCACAGTCCCTTGTCCTCTAGTCTTCTCTCGCAGGATTTTGGGCACGCATGCACATGTGCTCGGCATGAGTTAACTGTGGTTAACTATGTGGGAGTTCAGCGATGGAGCCATTCCGCCAGCTGCTCGTCCCAAATATGTACATTTATTAAAGAAGTAAACATGGCCTGCATTGCCACAGGACTCATGTTTTCCAAACATTCCAAGTTTGGGCTCATCTCAGCACCATTGTACGTGTTTCCTTTGCCCGTGACCTAACCTCCCTCCTTTACTTTCCAAGCTTAGTAACGTCTTCTCATCTAGGCTTGCAGTTGCTACCTATCTCAATCTGATGCAGCCTAACACTTCTTTTTTTTTTTTTTTGAGAGAGACTTTTTTGCAATAGGGTGCATGTGTTCACTGGAAAGACAGAGAAAGAGAGACAGAAAGCGAAAATTCACCCCTTGGGAGGAAGGTCATGCTGAAATCCCTTTTCCTCCTTTCTCCCTTCAGGATGTTGGTCAGGCATACACACATGCCTGGCATAAATTTTAAGCTGCCGGGTCTGGGACTTGAACCATGGTGGGAGTTCAGTGATGTAACCATTGTGCCATCTGCTGGTCCCTGTCTAATGCTTTGTAAATACAGGAGCTCATTTGCTTTCTCTAGGGTGAGTGTCATAATTTATAATAAGTAAATGATCATTTTTGTTATCTCAGTCTTAATAAACTAAAAATCTTGTGATTTTGATCATTATGTCTACCCTGATCATCATTGTAACTACTCAAATGCTATCTGGCACAGAGTTGATTATTTTTAACCTCATCGCTCTATTTTAATATCTAGCTAATGATGTCCAAGTATTTTATATTTTCCTTAAATAAGTTTAACAGTAACTTGGCTACTTTAAGATAGTTTTTTTTAATACTCCTTTTCTCATCAAATTTATTTCTATTTAGTTTCTGTTTTCATCAACTCATTTATCCTATTTCCTTTTACATATTTTGCCAACTTGTTTAGCTGAACATTGCTTTTAAAAAAAATGCATTTGCAGGAACGGCAGATGGCATAATGGTTACATCAGTGGACTCCCACATGGCCAACAGTGCTTTAAGTCCTGGAACTAGAGGCCTGATAGTCATGCTGGGTGTGTGTGCATGTGTGCCCAAGATCCTGAGAGGAGAATGGAGAAGAGACTGAGACTTGGCTGTCTCACCTGGGGGTCGATGTCTCACTTTCTGTCTCTCTGTCTCTCTCTGTCCCTGTGGTGAATACCACATGCCCTATACCAAAAATCTATCTCCAAAATAAAGAAAATTGTATTTGCTTTTCTTTGTTCTTGTGTCCTTTTGTGAATAAAAAATATTACCTTTAATCATAGTCCATCTTTTCTTTTTATGGAGTAGCAGTTTCAGAAATGACTGTTGACAGTTATATAATGATATATATATAATTGATAAGCCTGCTTACTGAGAAAACAAATCACATATATGCATATATATTATATTATATATATTATGTATTATATATGTTATATTATATATATGACAAATTATATAATTTATACTGCATTGTTTAAGTTTACCTAGTCTATTAATTATTATCTATTTTTTGAGAGGTTTTTGCCTTAGGGAACATGCACTCACTGGAGAGTGAGAGACAGAGACAGTGAGAGGGAAACCACGCCCCCAACCCTTTCTGGGTGAATGGTCATGTTGCAATCCTTTCTCTTTCATTCTCCTCCCAGGATCTTGGGCATACATATTATCATCAACAGAAAATTTTCTGTTTTTGTGTCCCTTAAATGTTTTGCTTCTTTCTTTTTCCCTTTAATTCTCTCTCCTTCACCATGTGCCGCCCTCCTCCCACATGGTCTCTTCTCTTTATTATTGTTTTCCAGACAAGGAAACTGAGAAAACAAGAAACTCACTCCTTGTCATATAGCTAGTAAGAAATGGAACCAAGGATTTAATGATTCTCAAAACCATGTGCTCAAATATACACAAAATAATCTCCCAAATACAAACTAGTTCAACCCTTTTCACAGATCTCTACAGGCCAGGAAAAATCTCTGAGCAGTTCCACAAGCCAAAAGGTATATTTGTTCAAGGAAATAAATATTTACTCTTTCACGATTACAAAATCAAGAAAATACTGGAGTTAATTTTACAAGGCAATATAGATTGGCCCAAAGGTAATATTCTCTACTAGTCAACAGAAAAGTCGGTAGGCTTCGGATGGATATCTTTTAATAAAAAACAATGAATATAGTTGGAATTGGTACACTTACATCCTAGCAATATCAATCTATTGTTTAAGCTTTTAGGCAATTAGAAACTGTGAATTTAGACATACAAATGTTTCAGTTGTTAAAAAATACATAGAATGGAGTAATTGTGATGCACAAACACACACCTACTTTAAAGCTCTAGTCAAATTTCTCTTCTCAATAGAGGAGGAAAAGACATTCAGAGGACATACACACTCTAGTGAGGACAGAGATGGTAGGTCAATAGATCAATAGATCAATTTCAAGTAGATCCCAGGTTTTACTTATGCCCAAATCAATACAAATACTGTTTCTTGTTATTGTGATTGCAATTCTCTTTAATGGTATCCCTTTGCATCAGGCACAGCAAACTATTCCCCATAAATGTCTATTCTCCTAGCATAAGGCTGCAGACGAAAGAGTCTTGGTCCTGAATCATCACATAGAAAAGATTCACATCGACCAAGCGTACTTAAACTGAGCGTTTTCTAGGTAAGATTGTTACTGAGAAACTAAGTCTCTCTGCTTCCTCTCATGGCCAGTGAAAGGAGCAGTAGAGGCTGGAGAAGAAGAGAGTTCATTTTTGCAACTAGTTACAGGGAGACAGGCAGCAATCACCATCAAACTCAAAAAACTCAACATCTCCTCAGTATTTCTAAATACAAGATACAAGCATGTGCAAGTCAGTTCTCACTACAATCAAAGTGAATTGCTTTCCCCTGAGTAATTATCTTGACTTCTATTTTACTTCCAATACTCATTTCTGGTTTCTCATTGGACCATTCTACCAAGAGACCTCCCTATAACCCAGCACTTGGTCAGGTTGTTCTCATTAGAAGTCTACTGCCCTGCTAAATCTCAAGCTGGTTTGCTTCAAGATTGAATTCCAGGGACCAGCAGTTAGCGTAATGGCTATGTTGCTGGACTCCCACGTAATCGACCGCGGTTCGCGTCCAGCACCCGGTGGCTTAAAAAATGCCGGGCACGTGTGCGTGCATGCGTGCCCAAGATCCCGAGAGGAGAATGGAGGAGAAGGGATTGTGGCTTGGCCATCCCCCCTGGGGGGGTGATTTCTTGTTTTCTGTCTCTCTCTGTCTGTATGGCGAGTGCATGTGCCCTATAGCAAAAAACCTCTTCAAAAAAAAAAAAATTGAATTCCATTGTTTTTAACTACTGACATTTGTAGGTATATTTTATATTAGCTAGTGTACTAGAAAAAAATCTTCAAGTAAAATAATATGTTTACTAAATTTTTTAAGGATTTGATCTTATTAAAGATCATTGTAAAATATGTCATTATAGGAAACTCTATTTGTTCTCTAGGCTATAAGAAATGCTTATTATAGAAAATTGAAATGGATTAATTAAGCTGTAAATAAAACCAGCAGTTTTCCAATTAAGATGAAAGACATGCATCTATGTGCATGTGTCTACAACATTTGTTAAAAACATTTACTAATTCTCTACTACAGAATAATTAAAATCACCTAAGAAAGAATAATTGCAAACATTAACAGATTGGGTTTATCCCATAATTCACGGGGTCTCATGAAATATTTTCTATAGAAATATTTTCCATGGAAATATTTGTTATATGTAACATTGTTTTTGATCCTAGAGCGGTTACCATATGACTATATTATTTTTCTAGATACTTTCTAAGTTGGTTGTATGTGTGTGTATTGTGGCTAGGAAACCTTTCCCACCCATATCATACAAATTTTTAAAAGTAATTATTGATTTAATTTTATTTATTCATTCATTTATTTTTTAGTTGACAGAGAGAGAGAGAGCATGAGTGAGGAAGTGAGAAAGCTAACTGCCAGGTCTGGGACTCAAACCATGGTTAAGCCATGTGGGAGTGTCCAGCACCTTAACCACCATACCATCTGCTGGACCCTATACAAAATTTTATGTATATGTAAATATATAAAGTCATACTGAAAACTGAATATGAATTTTGAACTTAATGTTTGGATTTGGTTTGATATGAAATAGAAATCTAAGTGTTATCTTTTTCCAAATGTATAAAAAAATTGTATCATCTATACATACATTTTTTTATTTTTATATTTAAGCCTTTTATAAATTTTAAATTTTTATCTATGAGTATATGATTTTCCTTCTAATCTGACAATTTGGTGTTACCATAAATAAATTAATGCACTGATCCATGTATCTATCATCTATCTATGTATCTGTCTATAGTATACAGAGGTTTTTTAATACAGTCAGTTTTGAATAATTTCTCAATAGGCCTCTCAGCAGGCAGATGTTACACCTGTAAAGATGTGTGGAGCTTAACAAATGCAACCTTCTTTTAAGGAGAAATTTGGTGAGCTAACCAGTGATGGAAGTCCTGACAGCATCGGCTTCATTTTGCCTACTTTCACCTTTTCGGTAATCTAACTACACAGTGTAAATCATTGAGATTAGCACTTGGCTGATACCAATTTGCCCATGAGTGTTTGCCATACATATACAATCTGGTTCTTGTTCCCTTATTGAAATTCTTGAAGGGAAACAGGATAGCATATGGACTTCCTCCTTTCCTCATTTCTCTGGTTGTAATGCATACACAGTAGGAACCCGATCTCCAAACTCCATCATGGATGACTGAGAAGAGAGGAAGCCACAAAGTGGAAGAAACTTGGTCTGGTTCACTTGGAGAATCTCTAGACATCACATAGTAATGGCAATATTTTGGGGTCACTTTTGCAAGAGCTAAAATAAAACTTGGACATGTCCAAAAGAAGGTGATAATAATAAGGTGCTTTATGAAAAACTTTTTAAATGATTGAAAAAGACAAGATATTCAGGAAATATCACAAAAAACATTCAAACATTTTAGGGACCAGCAGTTAGTGTAATGGCTATGTTGCTGGACACCCACGTAGTTGACCACGGTTCAAGTCCCAGACCTGGTGGCTTAAGCTCACGCTGGGCGTGTGTGCGTGCGTGCCCAAGATCCTGAGAGGAGAATGGAAAAGAAGGGTTTGCAGCATGGCCATCCCCCCCGGGGGGGTGATTCTCACTTTCTGTCTCCCTGTCTCTCTCTGTCTTTTGGCAAGTGCACGAGCCCTATAGCAAAAACCTCTCCAATAATAATAATAATAATAATAATAAATAAATGAACATTTTAGAAATATAAACTACTTAATACACCTGTTATTTCCGTGTTTGTCCTAGTCTATTTCTACAGATCAGCTTTCCAGGGCTCGGCCCAAACAGAATGATTAGGCATAATCCCTATCCTTGGTGTGAGTCAAAGTCCAGTTTTTGTCCCTCTGTCTTCATAACATTTTCTTTCTTCTTTCTTTTGTTCTTCTTCCTTTTCTTCTTCTTTCTTCTCTTCTCCTTCCTTTTCTTCTTCTTCCTTTTCTTCTTCTTTTCCTTCTTCTCCTCTTCCTCCTTGTCCTCTCCTCCTCCTCATCCTCTCTTCTTCCTCCTCCTTCTTCTTCTCCTTTGTGTGTGTGTGTGTGTGTGCGTGTGTGTGAGACTTTTGCTATAGACTGTGTGCACTCACCAGATAGACAGAGACAGAGAGAAAGCAAGAAATAACCCCCACAGGAGGGTTAGCCACACTGCAATCCCTTATCATCCATTCTCCTGTAGGGATTTTGGGCACACACACACACACGCACACACACACACACGCACACACACACACACGCACACACACACACACGCACACACACACACACGCACACACACACACACGCACACATGTGCACCCAGCATGAGTTTCTAGTCCCCAGGTCCAGGTTGCAAATCATGGTAGACCACATAGGAGTCCATTTCCTTAACTGCTATGCCACTATATCCTACCTTCATTGCGTTTTTAAAGCTATGCTAAGACCTCAAAATATCTTTTATTTATAGATGGGGAAACTCTTCTAAAGCAGAAGCTACCACAAATGCCATATTTCCCTCTCTGGGTTTCAACCTTCTATACTCTGGCCAAATGATGCTTCTATGCCTTATTAGTTCTTCGATATTTTTATAAAAATATTATTTCTTCCATGTATTAATATTTCCTTAGAAAAAATATTGATTAAATACCTTACAATTATGGAAAGTAAAACTGTTACCTTCAAGAGAAATCATGTCTTTAATCGGAATATAAGTTCCCTGACATGAGACCAGCATGCTACTCCAGTTTGAGTCTCTGGACCCAGTGGTTTAAAACTCATGTTAGGTGTATGTGCACATGTGCCCAAAATCCCAAGGGGAGAATGGAAGATAAGGGACTGTGGCATGACCAACACTCCCGGGGGGTGATTTCTTGCTTTCTGTGTCTCTGGCAAATGCATGTTTCCTATAGCAAAAATCTCTCTTAAAAACTTTTAAAAGAACATAATTTCCCTGACAGCAATTTTGTCAATTTTTTTTCAAATGTTGTATTCCTATTATTAAACATACAAAAGCTCAATGAATATTTGGTAATTAAAAATGTAAGTTTTAAATTCATTATTTAAATCACTTACTATTTAGTAAGAATTTAGAATCAATTTTCAATCGAATTTCATAAAAAAACTACTTGATTTCCAGTGTTGGCTTAAACTATGAACAAATGAAAAATGTTTGGAAACTAAAAATGGGCTTTTTTGTGTAGTAAACAGTTTAATCACTGTTGGCAGAAAGTTTATGTCTTCATAATGAAGGGGTTCAGGAGATGAGTTTTCAAAATATGGTGCCTTGAAATGCTGATTACTTAAAATTTAAACCATTTGGGATTTAGTGGGTACAATGAGACGCTTTCTCTGAGCTTCCTTTAACTGCCAATAGACAGATCCTCCAACAGGAACTCAATTTTCATTTATTTCCTACCTGGGAGTTTCATCAACCAGGAGAGATTAACTCATGCCCTAGGAGACAAGACTAGATGTTGACACCACTCCAGGCAAACTTTATCAAAAACCATCTTTTATTATTCTAGGTCCCACCATCATTACCCCAATTTATTTATTTTTTCCCTAAGTTGTCTACATTCCTCCATTCATCTTTCCCATTAGGATAACATAAGCTTCTAGATCTCACTGGATTTTTTAAGTCATTCACTTTTCTTTCCTTTGATGGTCCCACCCATCATAAATATGTACACATCGTCTCTTCTTAATTGCTTAGTGTTTATTTTATAATGTTAGTTATGAAGTTATCAAGCCCTCAAGGTGTAAAGGAAGTCTTGCCCAAAGTCTTACTGCCCAGTGGTACTCAATTAATCAACATCCTTCTAATATGACCTAGGTAAGTACATCATGGTCAATAGCTTAAACATTGCTATACTCTATGGAGTACTTCTCAGCAATAAAAAACAAGACCCTGGCATTTTTTAGAAGGTAGACGAATATGGAAAATTTACTGCTGAATGAAGTAAGCCAGACTATAAAAGAGAGACATTTTATGTTTCCACTTAATATATAACAACGGTCTGCACTCTGTGGTGGAAACTGAAAGGTTAGAGGATAGTGAAGCATGGAAAATGGTTAGAGAAAGTGGAGACAGTGTAGGACAAGGGTAGGAGAGGGGGAAGAGTGAGAGGAGAGGTATCGAGGAGAAAACAGAGAGGCAAGACATTTAAGGGACACAGAAATAGATGATTGGTCTGCTGATGATAGCTGTATGATAGTTTCAACTGGAGTGGTGTAAAATGTATTCATGTTGGGTAATTAATTTTACAAGCTGTAGTGATGTACAATGATTGAATAAATAAAATAAAGTAGTAGTAAATTTTTTTTTAAAAAAATTCTTATTTCCTGTCAGCTCTCTTTTCTGTAATCATGCCTCTTAAGAGGTAACTATCACCCTTTATTCAGTCAAACTGTATTCATTCATCTAATACATACTTACAGAGTTTCTGCCATGATCTGGACACAGCTGCAAGCACTGCAGATATGATGGTGAACAAGAAATACAATACTCCTGCCCTCATGAAGCGTACGTTCAAGTATTCTCAAGCAGTCTATGAATAAAACAACACATACATGGGCTTGTTCAGCTAATAATAAGTGCTAGGAAGAAAACAAATCAAAATGAAGTGATGGAGAAGATTGTAGTCGTTTCCTAAAAGGTGACATCCTGCAAAAGAAAGGAACACTAAGAGAGTATAAACCCAGCGAAGATCTCGAGAAGGAGCCTTTTAGGCAGAGGGGCGAGCAGGTGAAAGGACTACACAAACACGCTCAGGAAATTGGCAAAGGCAACTGTGATGACGGGATAAAGGACAACAGGACCATGTGTGCAGGATGACACAGAGCAGCAGGTGGGGGTCACATGCAGCTCTGTGAGACACACCACTAGCTGGAGGCCTGGGGGAAGGGGTCATGGTGTGACAAGGTGCTGTGGAGGATGCCTGTTTCTCTTGCGAGCTCTCCCTGAGCTCTTTCTTGGGCATGCTCTTGCTCTTACCCACTTTCTCATTAAATAAATGAATGAATGAATAAATAAATAAATAAATAAATAAAGTTCTTAGCTAAAAAAGTCCAAAACATGGGATTAATGAGCAACCCGTGATGGGATCATTCCTGCGAGGGTCAGTGTTAGTATTTCCTCCAGAATCAAAGCACACTGGGTCTAACTGTACTAACGTCTTATGAGCACATCAGAAGCTTTCATTGTTTTAAAAGGAAAACTGGAAAAATGAACTAGGAGAAGAAAAGAGTATTCCATTTGTACAGTAAAAAGTGAGCCCTTCTTTCTTTTATTAATATGATTGGTAAAGAACTATCATTTTACATCTGCAAATAGCTCCCTTGGCATATGTATCTATGTTTTATAATCACCTAACCAAGTAGCATCTTCTAAAAATACAAGTAAGATATTCTTAAGTGCAAACAGAAAAGATGCAGTTCAATACCCACCATTGAACAGACCTCAATCTCAGAAAAAAAAGAAATGAAATTGAAAGTGCATGAACCATGGTAATTAGGCTTGCATGAGCCCAGTCAATGTCACTTTTGGGCTATTTAGGTGTCTTCTGTAATAGTTCAAATACCGTAATTCAAAGGATAAAAGGCAGATAGACCTACTCATTCCCCTCAGTATCAGACACAATAATAATCTAAGAATTATCTTTGTCATAAGTAATTCATTAAAGGTTATACAAAATTAAAGGTTAATACATAATGAAAAATGTATTTATGCAACCAGGTAAAAACTAGGCAAAATATCAACAAGTAAGTCCAAAATATTTTGTTTCTGTCTTGGAATAAAAATTGCACTTTTAATAAAAGTATATAAATTAGGCTTTTAAAATCAAGCACATATTTGAAAATGTATTAGCACAGTTGGCTTTGTAAAGTAATGCTGTTCTGAAAATCTGTACAAAAATATGAAGACTTTTTATAAGCAAATGCTCTGCACTATCCTGCTCCCATCTATATATTAAGTGCATTTGAAGCATAGACTAGATTTAAAGAAGCAATCAAGAAGAACAATAGTATTTGCAAAACAAAAACCATGCAAGCCTAATAATGCAGTTTCAGAGGACTCCTTAAGTCGAGATATTTTTTTGTCATTTATTTTATGTACAAACTGATTTTTAGAAGTAAATATTTCATGACAAGCAAAGCACTTCTGTATTTTTCATTTCACAAAATTTTAAAGAAGTGCCTTCTATGTGCGATCTATTATTTTGTCTATTATACAATATATATTGATGGGTGAGACAGAAAATTCCATTTTGGCAAAGAAAGTACTTACCACTAAGTTATTTTTTAAAAATTCACTTAATGTACAAAAGTTCTTCTGTATCTATCTTTATATTTTTTTCTATCAAGTCAATTGTAAATAACCATATTTTGAGTCTGTTTTTCTATCTCCCCGTGAAAATGATTTGTTCACTCTACCTACACACTTCCACTCAACCAACTGTATCCAAAATTTTAGAAAATAGGTTTAACTTGAGTCTGCCATTAGAAAAACATGTTAGGCTTTCTAATCTTTACTGGACAAGTATCTCTAAGATAAGACAGCTTTTTGTTTGCTAATAGGAACCACATTTGAATTTGATGCGTAATTTAACAGAGTAAATATCTCTTTTTCCTGCTTGATCAAAAAAATGGTCTCCTGAGAGTGGGGGAGGTAAAAAGGATGTAGGTAGGGGGAACCAGCAGTTAGCATAATGGCTATGTCACTGGACTCCCACGTAGTCGACCGCGGTTCGAGTCCCGGACCCGGTGGCTTAAACCTCATGCCGGGCGCATGTGCGTACATGCCCAAGATCCCAAGAGGAGAATGGAGGAGAAGGGATTGCGGCATGACCATCCCCTGTGGGGGGTGATTTCTCGCTTTCTGTCTCTATGTCTCTGTCTGTCTGGAGAGCGCACACGCCCTATAGCGAAAACCTCTCAAAAAAAAAGGATTTAGGTAGGAATTGGAAGAGTTGCTCTTGGCACTTAATCGCAGTGTGTAAAAAGAGGTGTCTTGGGAACCAGCAGTTAGCGTAATGGCTATGTCACTGGACTCCCACGTAGTCGACCGCGGTTCGAGTCCCGGACCCGGTGGCTTAAACCTCATGCCGGGCGCATGTGCGTACATGCCCAAGATCCCAAGAGGAGAATGGAGGAGAAGGGATTGTGGTGTGACCATCCCCCCTGGGGGTGATTTCTCGCTTTCTGTCTCTATGTCTCTCTCTGTCTGTCTGGCGAGCACACGCACCCTATAGCAAAAAACCTCTCCAAAAAAAAAGAGGTGTCTTTAAAGTAGGGCCAAGCATAGGCAAAGTATAGGTGACTCAGAACAGGGACAGAAATGCAGACAAATAATGATAGTTAGTTTTTGGCTAGATTGAGGGTTTGGTTCCAGACCTCCCCAATTAAGCAAATAGCATAATTAAATGAATCACACACATTTTTGGTTTCTCAATGCACATAAAAGTTATGCTTACTCAGGGCCAGCAGGTAGTGTGGTGGTTTCTGTGCTGGACTCCCACATGGCTGACAGGGGTTCAAGTCCCAGATCTCATTGCTTGATAATCATGCTGGGCACATGTGCATGTGTGCCCAAAATTCCAGAAGGAGAAAGGAGAAGAAGGGATTGCAGCATGATCATTCCACCCTGGGGGATGATTTCTCACTTTTCCTCTCACTGTCACTCTGATGAGAGCATGTGCTCTATGGCAAAAACCTTAAAGAATGCTATCCTTGCTCTTTACTGTAGTCTACTAAATGTGCAGCACAATTATGTCTAAAAACAACGACTATCCTTCATTAAAAAATACTTTATTGTTAAAAAATGCTAACATTATCTGGACTTCATGGAGCCATTCTTTTTGCCGGTGGTGGTGGATCCTGCCTCAGTTTTTAGTCTGATGACAGATCAGGGGGTGGTTGCTGAAAGCTGGGATGATAATGGTATTTTCTTAAAAGAAGACAGCAATGAAGTTGGCTGCATCTGTTTCTTCTTTTATGAAAGGTTTCTGTGGGCCAGCCAATGGTGTGGTGGTTAAAATGGCCGCATTTAATGTGCCTAACTGCACGTTTTGAGTCCTAGACCCAGCAATTTGAAAAACACTCTGGGCACATGTATGTGTTGCCCATAATCCTAACAGGAAGGAGATGAAGGAGAAAGGATTCAGGTGTGCTCATGCTGCATGCTGGGAGATTTATTTCCTCTGTCTCTCTGTGGCAAGTGCATGCATAATGGCAAATTTTTAAGAAAGGAACAATCTCTCCGTAGCATGTGATACTGTCTGATAACATTTTACCCACCGCAGAACTTCTTTCAAAATTGCAGCCAATTTTCTCAAACCCTGTTTCTTCTTTACCAACTATTTTATGAAGTATTCTAAAAGCGTTGTTGTCATTTCAACAATGTTCAATATTTTAAAAAAAGCAATAAAGCAAGCACGATAAAATGAAATATGACTATAAACTTGAAGTTGGCAAGAGGTTATATGAGAGTGTTAAATAAAATTTATGGGAGGCCATTGATTTGGACTGAGTTCCATCCCTGAGCCCCAACAGAACAACCGGAATGTAATTAGTCATGCTGGAGTTCTGCATCACCAAACTGAAACTCAGTTTATCTGACTTTTTGAGAAATCAGATGATAGTCAAGACAGGTAAGCTTTAGCCAGTAGTAAAGAAGTCTTCTCTTCATTGATCATTGTAAGTGTTAGGGCTTAGAAAATGGCATCTTGAAATATGGCATTTTTATCATACTGAGCAATTTGAATGAAAGGAAAAGACAAGACCTTAACTGCAAACTCAGAACCAAGAGCTATCTAACCTTTTTTCCATCCCCTCCTCAACAAGTGCAGAGAGGAACTCTTTAGCCTGATACTACATTATCTGCCTAAAGAGTGGCCTCACCCTCTGCCCTGTGGTTTCACTAACTAAACTTCTATTAATAAAACAGGAAAGAAAGGAATGTTGCCACACCTGGATGGATCTTCTCCCAGGCTATTATTTGGCTCCTGCTCTAATTCAAATTCCAAACGGAATCACTTAGGAGTTCACTTATTTCTCCCAGGTCACTCATTTCCTCTAATAATTACTTTTACACCTAAAAGAATTGGCTTCATTTTTTTTTTTTTTTGCTTCTTCTACCCCTATGAAGAAAGGTATATAATCATTTGAATGTCATTAGGTTATTGGAGAATCCTATGATTTTTTCCCTCATTCGCATTAAATAAAATTTTGTATGCCTTTCTTTTTCTTTTTTTCTCTTTCTTTTTTTCTTTCCTAGTAACCTACCTTTGTCAGTTCATTTTCAGCAAACCTCCGGAGGGTGATGAGGAAACTTTTCCTGTTTGACCTCACTCAAAGACAGGAGCCTAAAGTAACCTGGTGTCAACCAATCTGCTTCTTGTATTATCCTGTTTCCTTGTTCCTGATAAAGCTACCAAAAAAAAACAAAAACAAACAAACAAAAGACCAGTGTTCTGCCATGCCCAATGAAGCATCTTTCTTTCTTTTTTTAACTAGTTTTTATTTTTTTAAATAATTATTTTATTAAACTTTATTTATTTATGTATGTATGTATTTTAATTTTACCAGAGAGGGACACACAGAGAGAAAGTAAGAGTCTTAGGGCCTGTAAGTATTGGTATTCTTACTTTATCACCATTTATAACTTACATTGTTCCAGTCATGTACTAATTAATTTTACTAGTCGTTGAAGATGCAGGGAACAATATTAACAGTAGCAGGAGAAAAAAGAGGCCTTGTCAGAGGTGAAAACAGTACAATCAAGGTACCACTTGTTTTATTCCATTTCAGACCCCACTGGCAGTGTTTGGTTTTGATTAAAGTTATGTAACCAAGCTATGTGGTCCAAAGATGTTTTTGATATATACTTCTTTTTCCTCCTGAAGTGTTTAACCAAGTGCAACATGAGTTATGAGTCATAGGATAGACTCCTCCTTGCTCCACTAACGAGTAATCTAAAGTCTGTTTTTAAGTACACCCGTTTACCTGCCTTAGAAGGATATAATTTTATCTCTGTGGGGTGGCAGATTATATAATTTCCATATCTCCTTGAGTCATTTATTATTTGTCCTAGAACTACCAAGTCATCAGAAAAGACTATTTTTTTCACTGTTTTTCTAAGTAAAAATGTGTCATGATTTTTCTGACAACCTAATATTAATAAGTTCAGCTGCCATTTCTGTGCATCTCTCATGGTGACTTCCCATGTCAGCTCTTTTCGGGAATGAACAACTGTGCTGTAGACCATCTCATAGGGTCATAGCTTCAGTGTTCCTTTTGGAGCAGCCCTGATTTGAGTAAGAGTAATTGTAGAACCTTTAACCAATGTTCTTAAGCCTCTTGATATCATTTAGCCACACTTTAATGTGTGGTTGGCTTTTCAGTTTTCCCAAATGATTGAGGTTGCCAAGCTGCATGTAATCTCCACTTAATTCCTCCAGTCTGAGCTCTTCCTCCAGAAGTCAGCTTTGAAGGAATGTAGAACATGGGCTCTTTGAATTGACTTTGACAATCAAAACCTAGGGATTATTTCTTTTGTCAGACACTTAACCTCTTCTTGTGATTTTTTTTTCTTTGTCTCTTTGTTACTCATTTAGCCACACTTTAATGTGTGGTTGGCTTTTCAGTTTTCCCAAATGATTGAGGTTGCCAAGCTGCATGTAATCTCCACTTAATTCCTCCAGTCTGAGCTCCTCCTCCAGAAGTCAGCTTTGAAGGAATGTAGAACATGGGCTCTTTGAATTGACTTTGACAATCAAAACCTAGGGATTATTTCTTTTGTCAGACACTTAACCTCTTCTTGTGATTTTTTTTTCTCTTCTCTATGGGAAAGCCTCAACTCACCCTATAAAGTATCTACAGATACCAAAAGACAGGCTCATTATCCTAGAACTGTGGACATTACTGTACAGTCTACAATTTCTTCACTGGAGTCTCTAGAGCCTGCATGAGTTCTGTTATACAGGAGCCTGGTTTGGGAGTTGTTTCATTGGCAGTAAGCAAAGAGTTTATTAAGGCTTCTATTAAGCCTTTTAACTCTGGGGTTCTTACGACCCTCATCCACAGTTGGTTCATTATTTTTTGCTCATAGTACATACAATCATTAGCATATTTGACTATTGCTCATGCTAGGACTTTGGGTAACGGGACTACTGCCTCGAGGTGGTTGGTTGACCAACTACTGCCCCGAGGTAAGAGACATCAAAAATCCAATTAAAAAAAAATCTTCCTCCATTTTCTCTTCAAAATAGAAAGGAAAGTTTTCATATACAGGTAAGGAGGGAATCTTATTTTTTAATTAATTAATTATTTAAATTTACATTTTGTCACTGTACATCTTTACAATATACAACATGTTTTCATTCCAGCATGAATCTTAGTCATGTCAAAGATATTATCATATACCTTATCATCAACAGGTAACTTTTTTTTGTCTGTTAAGATGTTTTATTTGCTTGTTGATTGGTTCTTTCTTTGACCCCTCCCTTCTACCCTCTATTTCCCAACCCCTCCTATACTGTCTCTAATACCTTCAGTTGAGGGAGGGATATTCTCATTGCAATTATTTCAAGGCATTTTTAGGGAGGGCTGCACTACTAGCTGTATCGTCTGCCAGGCATTTTCCTCTTATTGTGTCAAAGTCTCTTCTTTTCTTTGGCATTCCCTACAATAATGCACCACTGATTTCTGTCTTTCTTTCCTTCCCTTTTTTAAATTTTGTTTTGGACAATTCTTGTACTGCTCTAATCAAGTCCAGGATTTCCTTTACATGCTTTACTTCCTTACCATTAGCATCTACTATGCCTCCCTTTTGTCCCCTCAGATCAGTCCATGAGCATTCACCACTAAGAAAGCAGACCTGGAGTCAGTACAGACATTGAAAACTTTGTTCCCAAGACCAAGGGTATGGTTAAAGAAATGATTTCAGGGACTGGCAGATGATGTAATGGCTATATCGCAGGACTCCCACGTGGTCGACCGTGGTTCAAGTCCTGGACTCAGTGACTTAAACTCACACTGGGTACCTGTGTATGCATGCCCAAGATCCCAAGAGGAGAATGGAGAAGAAGGAATTGCGGCATGGCCATCCCCCCTGAAGGGTGATTTCTCACTTTCTGTCTGTCTCTCTCTGTCTTTCTGGCAAGCATGCAGACCCTATAGCAAAAAAACCTTTCCAAAAAAATAAAAGAAAGAAATTATATAAGCCTTTTTGGCCCAGGTCTGCAGCAGTAGGCTTTTAGCTTCAATGGTATCACTGAGAGTGACTGTGGCATATCCTGCCTGGTGTCCTCCATCAGTTATAATGCCCACTATTATCTCCAAAACATTCTTCCTCTACATTGAATAGAGCTTACTTTGAAGGTCTTGTTACTAAATATATCATTTCTATAGTTTCTCGACAGTTGTCAAGCAGAGGAGACAGGGAGGAGAACAAGATTCAGAGCGTGACAATGTTTTAGTGTTGGGTATTGAGACTAATAGTAAGGCCTGGTACTGTGCCATTCTACACTTCGTTGCCTTAAAATACCCTTTGATGTTTAGGAAGCTGGTCACCTGGTAAGATGTCCAGAGAGTTAAAGACTGTCCTCTGGTAAGCTTTTCAAATTCTTAGATTAGCAGACATGTTGCTGCTACTCCTCTCACTTATGGTGACCATTTTTTTCTGGGTATGTTCTCTTATCTAGACAGAGAACATGCACTCTCTCTCTCACTCTCTTTCTTTTCTTCTAGGGACACTAATCCATTATGACCCCCACACACTTCCCTCATATCGTCCTCTAATCATAATTACCTCTCCAAAGCCCCCAACCCAACTAATACTATTATTTTGGGAAAAACAAATAAATTTTGAAAGGACATAAACATTCAGCCATTACACTGATCAAAATGTCATTGCACAGAGTTGTTCTATCAAATAATCCAACAAAGGGCCATTGAGAGGAAGACAGAGAGAGAGAAGCAAGAAAGAAAATGGAAAAACTTGATATAGTAATAGAGATTTTTAAAAATGCTTTTAAAAACATGATACCCAATGATGACAACTTCCAAACAGTAGATCAGATTTGAATCATGTGCTACGTGGTAATAGTCTGTCCACCACTTCAGGTTGTTTTTTTTTAAATGAGTGCCTGCAGAACCAACAGTTGGCATAATGGCTATGTCATTGGACTCCCATGTAGTGGACTGCGGTTTGAGTCCTGGGCCCAGTGGCTTAAACTCATACCGTATGTGTGTGTGTGGGTGCCTAAGATCCCAAGAGGGGAATGGAGAAGAAGGGATTGCGGCGTGGCCATTGTCCTGTGGGGAGTGATTTCGTGCTTTCTGTCTCTCTGTCTCTTTCTGTCTTTCTGGTGAGCACCTGCACCCTATAGCAAAAATCTCTCAAGAAAAAAAAAAAAAAAAAAAAAAGAGTGCCTACAAAAATAGCAAAAATCTCTCAAGAAAAAAAAAAAAATGAGTGCCTACAAACCAAGACCATTTCTACCAACATAGCTAAGCTGGTGGGACTGAAATCGAAGACAAGACTGCAAAACAATAAAATATTTACTGTTTATGTTATTATTGAAAAGAAATGTGCCTGGGCAAACAATTTGCTCAAAAACAAACAAACAAAAACAAACAAACAAAAAACACCCTCTTCTTAATGTATTTAATCATCATGACTCACCTGAAGACTTTCTCCTTGCATTCTCCAAGCCTAAACTTGTATCATGAGCTCTACCCAACCCCAATAGATTTGCTACAATAAAAGACTCACCTTAACCTGTTAAGTCTAAATAAAATAACTAAAAATAAATTTCCTTAACTTCCAACTGTTTAGACATTACTCTCACTTACTACTGTAAATGTAATGAGGTGTACTTTTATTGACCAATAGATTTTGGGGGCATACAGACGACGATAGGATAGACTTCAGTGGTTCTCAAATTGGACATTTGGCACTGTCTGGAGACATTTTTTGTTGTCACAATGTGGAGGGGGGATGCTCTCGGCATCTAGTTGGCAGACACCATGATTACAGCTAAAGCTCTTCACACACCTAACAGCCCTTTTGGCCCATGCAACAAAGATCAATATGGTTCAAAGTATCAATAGTGCTGACATTGAGAAACTCTGATATACTTCATGATTGCTATGAAAATAAAGATATGACTTCAAAGCACTTACCATAATCATTGGCATATACTCGCCATGAAATATAAGTTAGTTATTATTGTTAGAGTCTTCTTACTATGTTTATCAGAGCACCTAAGACAATTCTTTGTAGTCATTTAGTGTCTATAAAAACAAGAAGAAAATCTTTTTAATTGTGTAGCATATCACTACATAAGCTCTCCTTATCAAAAAATAAGATGTTACAGTAAAATGATTTTTTAAACTATCATTTTCATGACTGCAATGGTGCAAATCCCCATTGTGTAGCATTTCCTAATTCCAAATAGAAATATCAAGTTTTGTACAGTTTTATCTATAGAAATTTTAGGTATCCAATAACTACTTTATTTTCCCACAAATGTTTAAGCATCTTCAATAAGATTTACAATATAAGTATTATTATATTTGGGATATTATTGTTCAGTAGAAGACTTTGAAATCAATCACTTTTAGTTTTCATATGTCATAAATTTATTGCAAATTGACAAAAATCAGTTTAGAATTTGTAATTTCTTTTTTTTTTCCACTAAAGGGAGCGTGCACTTGCCAGACAGACAGAGAGAGACATAGAGACAGAAAGCGAGAAATCACTCCCCAGGGGGGATGGTCACGCCGCAATCCCTTCTCCTCCATTCTCCTCTCGGGATCTTGGGCATGCACACACACACGCCTGGCATGAGTTTTAAGCCACCGGGTCTGGGACGTAAACTGCGGTCAACTACGTGGGAGTCCAGCGACATAGCCATTATGCTAACTGCTGGTTCCCAGAATTTGTAATTTCTTAAGACCATTTTATTTCCTTACCCATATATAATAAGATTTATTTTCCTGATTTAATAAGAATTGTCATTGGATTAGGTTCAATGACAGTTGTTTTGAAAAAAAACTTTGAAAACCAAAATCCAGAAATTCTGAGTAAGAGGCTACATTATCCAAAGACCAGTAAGACCAATAGCCCATAAGCACATTTCTTTTCTATTGGAAACATTTAACCCTGAGTACTAACTTTTCCTTTTCTTTAGTGTTTTAATGCAGCTGTCATTCACTGTGCCACCAAACTGGGCAATTAATTCTCCCTTTCCTTAGAATTTTAATATCTATCATCATGGCAAGTAGACCAGAAGCCATTCAACTTTTATCTTTCCAACACGAGCATGAGACAGGTAAGTCAGTCCTCAGCTCCTGATTTTCAGTCTGAGTTATCATCATGACTAGAAAGATTTTACAGACTTCTATAAACAAAATTCATTGTGATTCCCAGTCTCCTAATTTATCTTAATTTTTGAGATTTGAGTCAGATCGTTACTTAGAAGAGGCTCCTCGTTGATATAATATTAGCAAGTGTACACCAACATATGTTCATTCCAGAAGCCTTTCTATGTTCCTAATTTAAGAAAAAGAAAAGGAAAAACATTTCAAGCTGCATCAGGTTTAGTGAATTGTATCAGCAGCTGCAGACCGAAGGGCTCTCTTTAACATTCTAGCAGCTTAAAAGTAGCTGCTACAGAAGGCTCTGGGACATAAGCCACACCCCAAAACCTAGAATGAAAATACCAGTCACAATATCATCTTCAAGTATAAAGAGGACAATGTATTTCATTATTAGTGTCTTTTTCACATTCTATTCTCTAAAAATGTCTATGAATAGAAATTCATGGCAGAGTAAACCCTAACCTGATAACTTCTCACCCTTTGTAGCTATACCCAGCCATAAAATGAAGATTGAAAAGCAACTGAATCTCATCAGAGTCTCAGTGACGATCAGGGCTATACCTATTAATTCTAGATGAGACTACAAGGAAACAAAAATTGGAGGAAGGGGGACCAGCGGTTAGCGTAATGGCTATGTCACTGAACTCCCATGCAGCTGACTGCGGTTCGAGTCCTGGGCCCGGTGACTTAAACTCACGCCGGGCGCATGTGTGTGCGTTCCCAAGATCCTGAGAGGAGAATGGAGGAGAAGGGATTGCGGTGTGGCCATCCCCCTGGGGGGTAATTTCTCGCTTTCTGTCTCTGTGTCTCTCTGTCTTTCTGGAGAGCGCATATGCCCTATGGCGAAAACCTCTCCAAAAAAAATTGGAGGAAGGGATAAAAGCCAGTCATTATCAATGTAAAGAAAAGCTTGGTCTAGGGAACTGGCTAAAAAGGCGACTACTTAAATTATCAATTTATGTGTAAAAACAATAAAAATGAAGTTTGAGATGGCTTTAAGCTAGCTAATCAGATAAAATTATTATTTTTTAGTAGTCTCTGAGTCTACCCTTTTTTTTTTTTTTAACTGCTTCTATGTATAATCATGACTAAATACGTGCCAGTGCACTTCATGCGGGTTGGAGGAATGAGTACAAATTACTGCTACTTCATCATAGCCTGCTGTTTTTTAAGTCTAGATTAACTTTTATTCAGACATTGGGCCCTAAGTCCTGGCCTAATTTACATTAGTGCTTGGAGAAGTAACACTTGATAAAATATCCATGTATAAAATGAAATACTTCTTAAAATGTACTAAAATTTGTGGTACATTCCTTTTGCCAGGCATTCAGTTTAAGCCTGCAAGATGCAACGTGGATGTAAAGAAATGATAGTACCTTAGGGGATTTTTTTTTTTTAAAGTAAAAGTTCACTCAGTATTTTTTCACTAACTATTTTACTTGCATTGAAGTGCATCACTGATTGAATATACATAAAAATAGAGTAGAAAAGTACTCATAGATGTTATTACTAATTTGACTTTAATGAAGTTATTTCCATAATCAACATTGAAAGGGATCATTTAGCTTGTATTATCTTTCATTTAAAATCATTATAAAAATCATACTATAAAAATTAAGAACAAAGTTGTCTACCCTACAAAGCTTTCTAAAAACAACTTTAAGTCATTTTTTGTGCTTTTAGCATTTGACAGTCAAATAAATAAGTTATTAAAATATATGATCTATGAAGTCTAACAGAAACAGAGGAATCATAAGGACTGTAAGGTTCAATTGTTACTTTTCTTCTGAGGGTCTCTTGTTAGCTTTAAGTTGTAGAACATGTGCAGTCAAAATGAAATTATTTAAATGATTTATTTATGTATTATAACATTAAAGAATGTATTGGAAGAAAATAATATCCTAAGAAAACCAAAAAAGTTCCTTTTAGTTAACTGGAGTGCTTCATTTATTTCCTTTGTGTCTTACTCTCTTGTTTTTTCTGTTTTATTGTTTGCAATGGTAAATAATGTGTCAATCATAAAAATGTTGTAGGTTATTATTTTTTTTCACTAAGTTTCCCCAAACAGATACAAATGTATCTGTTTCCCAAGTAAGTGTTTCCCCAAATTAGTACAAATGATTTATTTATTTACATTGTCTCTAAGGAAAAATGTCTGATAGTAGACAATGCTGTTCTTAATGATTTTTCATATAGTTCTATTTAATCTAGTAAATAATAAAAAGTAATTTCATTGTATTTTATATTATTTGCTTTGTTTCCTTATTCCTTTGGAGGCATGAAATCCTTCCTTCATAATTCTGAAAGTTTTCAATACAATAAGATGATTTTTTTACATTCCTCATACATAAAATATTATACTGTATGAAATTTCTTAGCTTCCACTAGTAAATATATTTTTAATCTGTTTTAATTTATTCTAAGTAGTAATATGGAATATTGCTACTGGCAAAGAGTCCTTCTTCAACCTAAATTAATTAGGTTTCTTTGAGCCCTCTTCTCAATCAAACCTTGACCTTAGCCAGCCTTCAGCCAAGAATCCTGTTAAAATAATATCTGATCATCTTTGATTTTTTATCGAGTTTCTCAGTCTCCTTCACCTTTGATATATGATCACTTTGGCCTCCCTTTAGAAGAATTCTATCAAATCCGGATAGTAAAATCTCACCTTTCCTTGATGTTTCCTCTTAACTAATTTTCTGCCCTCTGATTCTCTCTCTCTGTTCCTTTTATAAATTCCCAGCTAACTTTACTATATTTGGAATCTTTCTCCCCTAGTCAATAAAGTTTAATCCTATAGCAATGGTCTTGCTTAAGCTCTTTCTTTATATTCTAGTAAGTGTCAAAAAGATTGTTTCTTTACCCCTGTGGATGACTATATTGCCTTTCTATGGAATAATTAGGTTACTGGTATCACTTAGAGCTTAAGTGAGAAAAGGAGACATTGGTTTCCACGGTTGTAAAAGGTAAACTCTCCTCTCCAGTTTTTTCTGGCTTAAATTTAGAATGTAGGATTACTTCATCAAGCATTTGGAGGTAACAAATATATTACTAAAATAATCTAGCATACGATTATTATCCAGCAGGCTTGAAGGACTAGGTAATAAAGTGAGAGTAAACAGAAGAGGGTTTTAGAAGTCAAAATATTGACCAATGGTCCATCAGTCGGTTGACATATTTACAAAGGACCAAAGAGTGCAAGATTCCTGTTTCTTTCTTTGGAAGGTATGAGCTCGATCAACAACTCCATGTCTTATACCTCAGACATTTCCCTCTACAGTTCTTCTTTCCATTTATCTTTTAAATATACTTATACATAAATTCCTCAACTTTCCCACCTCCAAATAAACCTCCCAATTCTCTAATCTTGGCCTTTTCTCTACCCCTTTACAGGTAAGATTTATGAAATAAAAACTAATTTTTACTTCTTCACCACCAATTTACTCTGGACTTCAAAGCATTGGACTCTGTTCTGTCACCACTAATTCCTGATTTTTTTTTGGGGGGGGAGGTTTTTGCTATAGGGCACGTGCGCTCTCCAGACAGACAGAGAGAGAGAGACATAGAGACAGAAAGCGAGAAATCACCCCCCAGAGGGGATGGTCACGCCGCAATCCCTTCTCCTCCATTCTCCTCTCAGGATCTTGGGCACGCACACACACGTGTCCAGCGTGAGTTTTAAGCCACCGGGTCCAGGATGTGAACCGTGGTCGACTACGTGGGAGTCCAGCGACATAGCCATTATGCTAACTGCTGGTTCCCTGATTTTTTTTTTAATCAAGTTCAATTCAATGTCCTTTAATTCTAAATTAATTGAATATTTTACTTGTTCTCATCATTTGTAACAAAGGCAGCTTTTGTATTTTTGAAATGTTCTTTTGGTATCTACTGATACTGATTCTTCTTATTCTTTTCTAGCCTGTCTTTTTAATCTTCTTTGCAAGTTTTCTTTCCTGGGACTATCTCTTAAAAAACTCATCAGTCTCCCCTTGTTTTCAGCCTTTTTTTTTTTTTATTCTGTACATGTTATGTGAATATCTTACACCAACCATACATCATTTTAAATAACATCATTAGCATAATGTATTTTTTGACTGTTCTTACATAACACCTAAGATTCAAAGTCACTATCTGAACGTCTATTGATATAGTTAAATCTCAGATTCAACATATCTCAATGACCTTAATTATCCATAAGGAGTAATATTAATTACCCCAAAAGAAAACAATGGTGGGACCAGCAGTTGATATAATGGCTATGTTACTGGGCTTCCATGTAGTTAACCACAGTTTGAGTCCCAGACCCAGTGGGTTAGACTCATGCCAGGCATGTGTGCATGCGTGCCCAGGATCCTGAGGGGAGAATGGAGAAGGGATTGCGGCATGGCCATCCCCTTGGGGGGTGTCTTCTCTCTTTCTGTCTCTCTCTCAGTCTTTCTGGAGAGCACACACATGCCCTATAGCAGAAACCTCCAAAAAAAAAAAGAAAAGAAAACTATGGTTATAGTAGATATGGTGTTTAATAGAAAAAAAGAAAAGAAAACTATGGTTATAGTAGTTATGGTGTTTAATAGAAGAATTCACTACTTACTTGAAGGTAGAAAGCAAAATGGGGGACTGGCAGGTGGTATAGTGGTTAAAGGTGCTGGACTCCCACATGGCTGACCATGTTTCAAGTCCTGGACCTGACAGCTTGCTTCCTCACTTTCTCTCTCTCTCTCTCTCTCTCTCTCTCCTGGCTTTCTCTCTCTCTCTCTCTCTTCCTCTCTCTCTCTCTCTCACACACACACATACACACACACAATCTCTCTCTGCTCAAATTAAAAAATAAATCAATAAAGTTAAATAAAGTAAGTGTTAAATTAAAAAAGAAAGCGAGATGAAAAACCAAACATGGATTCAGAAGAGTAAGTACCCAAATTTCATTCCCCTTGAACCCTTTGATTTTCCATTGTTGATTGCCATTGATTGAACCTAACTGTGATCCAGAGGGCAAGGTAGTTATTGATGTACTCTCTCTAGTTAAACCTTCCCACACATAAAGGTGAAGGGAGCGAAGAGTGGATCTAGATAAACACAAAGGGAGTGTCTAGCATAGTTCAGCAGTTTTGCTTGCCAGTACCTATTCTTGTCATTTGTCTGATTAAAATTCTTCCCTCCCTGATGACAGAATGTATGGCATCAATTGAGGTTGGCTCATCTGACTCCTAGTATAAGGAGTAAATTGGTAACGCTAGACCTTTTCTGGCAGCATTTGTACAGTAAGTAGGCTATGATGACATTTGGATTTCTGGAGATTAGCACAAGTTCAAAACCAGTGTCTGTTTTCCCCTAGAAAGTCTTAGCATTTCATTTTAACCAGTGCACAAACTAGTCAATGGAAAAGATTTGAGGGAAAAAAAATTACAGTAGGTTATTGTGGCTATGTTTCAGGTTCTTTATTCAAAGTACTCTGACCTCTCAATTGTTTGAAGATATTTAAGTCTATGAATAAAAATATATACAAAACGCAGCAAAAACCTTTGACTTTCTATTATGGTGACTCAAGTTAGGTGTGTCTACCAAATAAGTGTTTATGTACTTGCATCAATAGGTGGAGCCTGATTTTCTTCACCTTGACTGCAGACTGGGTTTAATGACTCAACTTTTAAGGAAAATAGTGTGACGGAAATGATACCACATAACATAACTTTTTTTTTTTAGATTTTTGCTCATGTGTTCCCCAGAAAGACAGAGAGAGACAGAAAGTGAGAAATCACTCCCCAAGGGGGATGGCCACGCCACAATCCCGTCTTCTCCATTCTCCTCTTGGGACTACATTTTAACTTGATTATCTCTGTGAAGATCTTATTTCCAAATAAGGAAACACTCTGAGGAAACTGAAACATATCTTTTTTTTTTTCTTTATTTTTTACTTTGCTGCAGAAGGAATAGTTCAACTCCTAACACTTCTCAAAAACCTGCCAATAAAGATTGGCAAATTTCCACACTTCAAGGTACAGGCCATATCTTCCCTTAAAATTCTGGTGCTTTACCATTGTCAGTACTAGAGTTTAACTCACCTGGACATAAAGGAGATGAGAATGGATATGGAGGAAAATCATCTCCCTCTTTTGAGACAGTTATCATAACTGAAAGCCATAAGAGAAGAGAAGCTAAGCTGCTACTTCTATCAGACAAGGACGTTTGAAGGGATTTCAGATCTGATTACTGATAAAGTTACATATTTCTTCTAATGTTCACTCAGCATTTGTTTTCTTTGAAATATCTTTTCTTTCATTGAGTTTTAAAAAGGTTTGTTTAAATTATTTTTCTGATAATTTACTGGTTTCTTATATAGTATTATATATTCTTTTTCTTTCAATTTCTTTTATACATTTAATCACATGTTTCTTAGCTTGCAAAGTGAATATCCCAGCATGTATACATTTCTCACCAGTCCAGTTGACAGTACTATGAAGTTATCTTCAACAGATAATAACCCATTTCTTTGTCCAATAAATGCCTTACCTCTCTATTTTTCTTTTTAATATCCTTCCTCAGACTACTTCATCTATCTCTTCCCACACTGTATCTGGTATTTATAACCATTTATTATGATTTTATGTCCTCTAGTCATTCAGCTTCAGTATAGAGTGCAGATGCTCAGTATATATTAAGTGGAGACATACAATGTCTCTCCTTCATAGCTTGGCTTGTTTCACTCAGCAGCAAATCTGCCATATTCACCCACTTTCGGTCAAAAGTCAAAGTCTTGTTTTTTGTGGCCGAGTAGTATTCCATAGAGTATATGTGCCACACTTTTTCAATACATTCATCTGTTTGTGGGCATTTGGGTTGTTTCCATGTCTTAGCAATTGTGAATAATGCCAAAATAAACATCAATGTGCAAGCACTTTTCTGACTGAGGATTCTTCTGTCCTTTGGGTACATATCAAGGAGTTGGATTGTTGGATGATATGGTAGTTCTATATGCAGATCTTTGAGGAATCTCCATATCATTCGCCACAGTGGCTGGATCAATTTACATTCCTATCAGCAGTGTAGGAGAGTTCCCCTTTTACCACACTCCTTCCTACCAGCACTTATCATTTTTTTATTTTTTTTAATCTTAGTCATTCTGACTGGAGCTAGATGATCTGGAGCTAGATGATACCTCTCTGTGGTTTCGATCTGCCTCTCCCTTACCATGAGAAATGCTGAGAATTTTTTCATATGTCTTTTGGCTATTCATATGTCTTCCTTAGAGAGTGGTTTTCTCAACTCATTCTCCCATCTTTTTTTTTTTTTTTTGAGAGATTCTTCTCTTGTAATGCAGCTCACTCAGTGTGAGCTGTCCTAAGGGAGACTGGCACAATGGGAAGAAAGTAGCTATAATGTGCATGCCACTTGCTGCCTGAAAAATAACATAATTATCTGGATACATCAGGAAAATTCACACTTTGCAAGTAGGATAAAACATTAGACTCTTTATGATTCTTGACTTACTGAACCTGATATGATATGATGGGGAAATAAACATAAACTACCGGGATCTGGGAGCTTTATCTCAGAGAGTGTAGTTCAACCTGAAACAGAATACAAAGTGAATGAATAGGGAAGATTTAATGCTAAGTGAAGCAAGACAGAGTATGAAAGACTCACTCTGTATGTCCCTACTCAACATATAGTGAACGTCTGCACTATAGAGCAAAAACTGAAAGTTTGGAAGTTATAATAGTATTAGGGAGGGCAACTGAAGATATCAAAGATAGTAAGGATGGGGTAAAATGGAGGTGGGTAATAGAGGCAGGGAAGGAGGGAAGTAAATGGGGAAAATATGTTTAATTGACGCAAACACGTAAAGTAATTTGCTGATGGTAATATGTATGATCATGTCTTTGACTTGACTGATTTGCACCATATTCTTTCCAGAAAAAGCAATGTTGTACACTGTAAAGATACATAGTGATTAAATGTAAATTAAACATTTAAAAAATAGCATTAGATCTTATTTTGTTTTTCCCTTTTCTATTCTTATGGAATTTAAGTTTTCTATTGTTTTTCCTATGCTGGTTGGGGACTCCAGTATAGTACTAATTGAAAGTAGGTCAATGAACACATTTTTTCCTTTTTTTAATTCTAAAGGGAAAACCTCTAAAATTTCTCCACTGATAATAAAATGTGCTATAAATTTTGATTTATTTTTTAGCAAGTGAAAAACATCTTTTCCCTTTTAATTGAGTAAAATTTTCTTATCAAGAAAGGGCATCACAGTTTATAGGCATCTTTTTAAGCTCTCATTGAGATGATTATACATGTTTTCTCCTTTAGTGTGTTACATATTTTCTAATCTTAACTGACCTTTGCATCCTAGGACAAAACCAACTAGGTCATAATGTGTTATCATTTTTGTACATCAGTGGATTTGTTTTGCTAATAATTTGTTTGAATTATCTCATAAATATTTATGAGTAAAATTTGCTTGCACATAATTGTTTATTTGTCTATCTCTTGAAGAATAATTACAGTTTCTCAAGCCAGGACCATGTCTTATTCATTGTTATGTCTTCAATACTTAGTAAAATGTCCAGCATACATATTGTGCTAATAAATGCTTTTGAATAAATGTGCAATTAATCATATTTTAACACAGAAGTGAACCTACAGATAGGTTTTAAGTATTCTCAACTTTAAATAATATAACACATATTCATCCAATTTCTATATTGACCTTTCCTACTCACTATTCTCATGAGCTACATATATAAAAGAGAGCTTTAACACCCCACTATCACCAGACCCTTTTATACCTACCTCCAAAATGTCATTCCAGTATCTGTATTTTGTTAATTTCTACTCTTCCACTAATGTGTACACACTCACTGTCACTTCCTACCTGGGTATTATAAATGTCTTCTAATTGGCTTCTCTACTTTCTAATTTTCTCCACTCCCAATTCACTACCTTATCCAGTTGTCGTAAAGAAGTTATCTTAAAAGATAAATAATATTGCCTCCTCCTCTGCCTCACTTAAAACCTACCAATTTTTTTTTATTACTATACTTGGGAATAACACTCTAAATATACTGGCTTGTATGTTACCTGCAAAGCCTTTGCCCACACCTTCCACCTCTCCTTGTGCTTAGTTCATCTTAGCCACACTGATCACCCCCAATTGAAATGCAGTCCACCTTCCACCTCGCCTTGTGCTTAGTTCATCACAGCCACACTGATCATCCCCAATTGAAATGGAGAAAGCACTTCCCTTTGACTCAGCTTGACAGACAGACTGAGACTTTGAATCCCAGCTTAATCTTTATATTAGCTCCCTGTCTTTTTCTTCATCATTCTATTAAATTATTTGTATTTGTACACCTAATATTTTAGTGATCTTTTTCACCATTTACATGACTGACACCATAAATTTATGAAGCATGTTTGACTACTGTTTTATATTTATTGACAATTCATAGTATATTGCTTTAAATTTTTATATTGCCAGTACTTTTTTCTTTTCTTTTTTTTTCTTTTTTTGAATGAACGAAGGAAAAATACACGGCACGGAATTAAAATGGTTCAAAACTTTTTTTCTTGTTTTTCCATTTTGGGGAATAGTACAAAATAAAAATCCAACACAAATAAAGGGTTACTAATAAAGATGAAACTTATGAAGCAATCCTCAGTTAAATAGAGAAATTACTAGTTGAGATCTGAAACAGCTGTGCAATATTGTGGTCATATAAACTACATTAATAAATGCAATGTATCTACACAACATGAAAGTAGCTGATGTCTCTCTTATGGTCAAAAGCATTATTTGCAACTTAATCAGGACACAATTGAGAATAACTGGTACAGTCTCTACCAAAAATCCCTGAGTAAACTACTTAGGACTAATACAGAATCGTTTAAGAATTACTCAGATGAGCTTGAACCACTATCAAGTTTCCAGTCTCTTTTTTTTTTCTTTTGGAGAGGTTTTGCTATAGGGCGCAAGCACTCGCCAGAAAAACAGAGAGAGACATAACGCGAGAAATCACCACCCACGGGATGGCCACAGGGTCTTCGGCATGCACACACGCACGCCTGGCATGAGTTTAAGCCACCAGGTCCAGGACTCAAACTGCAGTCGACTACGTGGGAGCCCAGCAACATAGCCATTACAACAACTGCTGGGCCCCAAATTTCTAGTCTTATAGCAAGCCAGCTAATGTTTAGGAAACCATAGTGCTTGTCCTACAGATTTGTTTCTTAGTCCTGAGTCCTTAAACCAAATCATCAAATCTCATATGATATTTAGAGAGACTTTCATTTGAAACCTCCTATTTCTATTTTAAACTGATTTGCTTATTCTACTGGAGAATGTATTAGCAAATGAACTACCAGAAAGTTCAGAAGAGAGGAGACTGAATACGAGACTGGGAAGGCAAAGGAGCTAGTAGACAGGATGGCAGTGTTTATACAAATTAGCTGACAAGAAAAATCTGCTCTCCCAGCACCTGTGGTCTAGACTTCCTCACATATCAAGACCCCAGAGACTGAACTGTTTGGGGCAGAGCTAGAATGAGCTTACTTTTTGAGGTTTAATCTAACACATCAAAAAACTTCCTCCTACCAAACGTTTTTATCACACATCTCCTGGCCCCTACCCCCTATCTCTCATACCTCTAACTTGACCAATCGTCATTATGACCCCACTTAATAAGCAACCAGCCACACCTCACTGGTTTATGGATGGCCTTTTCCTCCTCTTATGTGATAAAAATAGGTTGTTCATAACTTCTCCCAACTCAGGCAGAATTGCCTCTGGAGGAGCCAGGGAATGAAGGCAGGAGACCACAGAGTTTGCCTAGGAGCCAGGGAATGAAGACAGGAGACCACAGAGTTTGCCTAACAAATTTAGTGCTATGTGTAGAAAATAACGAACCCCTCCCTCCAAATGCACCTGTGAGATGCCACAGCCGAAAGCAAGAACGTAAGTGGTTTTCAGGGAACATGATCTGTGTTCATAGAGGTTGAGAAAGAGGATAGAAATAAAACCAAAGTTGTCATATCATCATGGCTGAAAGTCTGCGAGCATATCTGAAACAGCCTTCAGAAAGTCCTCAATATTTCAAAGGCTCAATGAAGGAGAAAAGAAAATTAAAAGTGTGAATTTCATATAATTATGTATATATGTGCACATATAAAATTAGGCACATAAACACATAATTATCTCAACCAAGGTTATAAGATAACTGAGTAATATAATTCACTATAGTCTCAAATAGATCCATTTTTAATGAAAAAAATGTAAATATGTGTTTCCATTTAAAATGTTTACATTTGATAGTGTTTTAATTTAGCTTTATATAGGAAGATTTCCTGTCGTTAAAAAGAATATCCATGTGGTCAAATAAAACCTGTATTGTAAACTCCCTGATATATAATTTTAAGTATGTCTTAAATTTGGAGATAAAAGGGAAAGCTTATCACTACACCTAGAAAAATAAGTTAATCAGAGAGAAAATAACTAACCAACTGAGGCTATGGAGCTGTAGATGGCCTTTTCCTAAGGTGAAAGCAAAGTTATCAAAAATGAGTAATACTAGGAACCAGCAGTTAGTGTAATGGCTATGTCGCTGGATTCCCACGAAGTCAACCGTGGTTCACGTCCTGGACCCGGTGGCTTAAAACTCATGCCGGACGCGTGTGCGTGCGTGCCCAAGATCCCGAGAGGAGAATGGAGGAGAAGAGATTGCGGCATGACCATCCCCCCTGGGGGGTGATTTCTCGCTTTCTGTCTCTATGTCTCTGTCTGTCTGGTGAGCGCACACGCCCTATAGTGAAAAACCTCTCAAAAAAAAAATGAGTAATACTTTGGTGACAGGTGGTCTAAAAGAACATAAGAAGACAGTTGGTACTAGAGTAAAAATGTTTGTGGACTAGGCTGGATCCAATCAGAGAATATATCCTTTTAAACTAATTACATTAAATAGAACCTTTAAAGTATGGAGTTCAAGGGTTTTTATAGAGGAAAAGGAACAAGGACAGTTGACTAGGTGCTATGAACAGAGGACTAAATAGAATTTTGTAAAAGTGTTAATATACCCTGTCAATACTCTAGGGAATAGTTCAGATTTTGTGGACAAATTTTTCATTCATTTAAAATATTACTGGGATCAGCAGTTAGTGTAATGGTTGCATTGCTGGACTCTCACATGATCAACCATGGTCAAGTCCCAGACCTGGTGAATTAAAACTCGTGGTGGGTCCGTGTGCATGAGTGCCTAAAATCCAGAGAGGTGACTGGAGAAGAAGGGATTGTGGTGTGGCCATCTTCCCTGGGGTTGATTTCTTGTTTTCTGTCTCTGTGGTGAGTGCATGCATGCTATAGCAAACCTCTCTCTCTCCCTCTCTCTCCTCTCTCTCTCTCTCTCTCTCTCTCTATATATATATATATATATATATATGATTAATTATTTTCTTAGTCGCAGCGACTATAATAAAAGAGTGTAGACTAGATAGATTATAAAGAATAGCCATCTATTTCTCAGAATTCTTGAGACTGGAAAGTTGCTTAAGGAGGAGACACAGATAAGCCACATTAAAAAGGCCAAACAGGGAACCAGCAGTTAGCGTAATGGCTATGTCGCTGGACTCCCACGTAGTTGACCGCGGTTCGTGTCCCGGACCCAGTGGCTTAAAACTCACGCCGGGTGCGTGTGCGTGCGTGCCCAAGATCCCGAGAGGAGAATGGAGGAGAAGGGATTGCAGCATGACCATCCCCCCTGGGGGGTGATTTCTCGCTTTCTGTCTCTATGTCTCTCTCTGTCTGTCTGGCGAGCGCACGCGCCCTACAGTGAAAATCTCTCCAAAAAAAAAAAAAGGTCAAACATAAGACAAGCAAATTTTGAATTACCTTATACATGATAGTAAGTATTTCATGCTTATGATCTCAGTTTGGTTTCCCTGAAGGCACTTTATTCCAGAAGTTTTTCAGTATATAAATTCCCCACTAAATTGTAAAGATCTGCTGGATATTTTTGTCTAATTTTTCTGTGTGTGTGTTTTTTTTTAGTCAAGAAACCAATGAAATAACAACACTAAAAATGTCAAATATTGGGACCAGCAGATGACAAAATGGTTACATAACTGGACTCTTACGTACTCGACCGTGGTTCAAGTTCTGGACCTAGAGGCTTGAAATACACCTGGCGTGTGTGCATGCATGCATGCCCAAGATCCCAAGAGGACAGTGAAAGAGAAGGGATTTCAGTGTGGCCATCCTCCCCAAAGGGGTGATTTCCTGCTTTCTGTTTCTCTGTCCCTCTGGCGAGTGCATGTGCCTTATAGCAAAAATTACTCTTTAAAGAGAGAGAGAGAGAGAGAGAGAGAGAAAATGTTGAATGTTAAGAATAGAAATAGTCTTTTTATAATTTTGTCAATTAATATTTAAGTCAGAAAGACAACTTCAAAATGAGTATTCCAATGATAGTAAACAAAAGTCAAAGGGAAAAATACTTAAAAGAGAGATCAAGGCAATTTCTTTCTTTTCCTTCCTTTCTTTCATTCTTTTTTCTTTCTTCTTCCCTTTCTTTCTCTTTTTTCTTTTCTTTCTTTCTTCTCCCTCTGTCTCTATTTCTTTCCTTTCTTTTCCTTTCATCTTTCCTGCCTTCTTTCTTCTCTAACTCCTTCCCTCCTTCCCTTCTTCCTTCTCCCCTTCCTTCCCAATCCTTCCTTCCTGATCCTTTTTTCCTTCTTCCTTCTTTCTTTTTCATTTTCTTTCTTCTTTCTCTTTCTTTTCTGTCATTTGTACTTTTCTTTCTTCCCTTCTTCCTTCTCCCCTTCCTTCCCATCCTTTCCTTCCTGATCCTTTTTTCCTTCTTCCTTCTTTCTTTTTCATTTTCTTTCTTCTTTCTCTTTCTGTCGTTTTTTCTTTTCTTTCTTCCTCTCTTTTTCTGTCTTCTTTCTTTTTTCTTTCTCTTTCTTCTTTTCTTTTTACTTTTCCTTTCTCTCTCTCTTTCCTTCTCTATCACTTTCTTCTTGTTTTTAATTTGCTATCAGACACATGCACTCATCAGGGAAAGACAAGACAGGGGTGATGGGAGCAGCCACCCCCCCAAAGGGGATACCCATGATGCAATCTCTTCACTTCCATTCTCCTCTTGGAATTTTGGGCATACATGCACATGTGCCCAATATGTTTTCCTAATTGCTGGGTTTAGAATTCAAACCAAGCAGATGGCCATGTGTGATCCAGCCACCACATGTCACTACCTGGCCTAATCAAGACAATTTCAATGAATTAAAACTCTGCCATCTTCAAAATATATATTTCAGAAGTCAGGTAGATATTACACAGGTGAAAAAGCAAAGATAGGAAATAAAAAAAAGTGAGGAATGTGAGAAAAGGCTATTACAGCAAATTAGAGAACAATTATTTCATCGAAAGGAAGAAAATACATTTTAGCCATGTAGGATTGATCATTTATTGCTATAGCCTTTCTAATATTTCAGTAAATTTTAATAATATGGATTTTTATATAAAATATCCATATTTTTAAATGTTGGCTTTAAAAAGTGACTATGTAGCCCAATTTAAACATATCTTTGAACCATAAGTTTGTTACCTCTGCATGAAAATGGAGACAGGAAAATCATTTAGAGAAAGAATTACAATAACAAAATAAGTAAAATGCCTTAAGAATAAATTTTAGAAGTACCAAATGTAAATAATCAATAATCTGCCATTAGCTAGGAACAAAATAACATAAAATACAAACTATAGATATCTGTAGTGAATATACCTTGTTAGTATTTGTAATCCTCTTATTGTATATAATACAAGCATTTTTTGATAGCAGAATTTTTTTTATCATGTTACCAATTTACTATCAGCAACTCACAAGGATGCATCATAGATTCTATTTAAACTTTCTATAAACGTTTTTTAATCAGAAACAGCTATATGGGGACCAGCATTTAGCATAATGGCTATGTCGCTGGACTCCCATGTGGTCAACCGCGGTTCGCATCCTGAACCCGGTGGCTTAAAACTCATGCCGGGCGCGTGTGCATGCATGCCCAATATTCTGAGAGGAGAATGAAGGAAAAGGGATTGTGGTGTGGCCTCGCCCCTGGGGAGAGATTTCTCACTTTCTGTCTCTGACTGTCTTTCTGGTCAGCGCATGCGCCCTATAGCAAAAACCTCTCCGAAAAAAGGAAACAGCTATATGTTATTCTCCCAAGAGTCTGAAGAGAGTATTATAATTCTAAACATGATTTTAAATATTCTTTCCTCCATTTTTTATATATATATATATGCTTAAATATTGCTTTAATAATTAATATTAATATGTTTTAGAAGGAAATAAATGATAACTTCCCTTATTAACTGCAAAGAACTTAAGGCAATCATTCAAATTACTATTAGATAAACACTTTAAAATATTAACATTTTCATTATGAATGCAATTTTGTGGTAACTTTATATGTATTTTACATATTATCTTGCTCGATCCTCCAAAACAACTGTATTTTAAGGTAAGATTATAAGTAATTTAAGGGTGAATAAATGAGTTACCTAGTCACAAATTGTTGCTCAAAGTTTCTGACCACCAGTTTCTTTGTATAACAATCACAATACCAGAGAGTGCAGTTAAACACTGAAATTATATGTAGCATTAAATGATAATGCAAGAGATAAAGAATGGTTATAATAGAAGTCCTGTGGCATTTATTTTTTGGCATGGTATTTAAATAATAGCATTGAAATATGTTCAGATATATATAAAGGATAAATAACAAATTCATTAATAAGTTATATTTCATAATAAGAATTGAAAGGTTTTATGAAGGCGAGCTGCCTGGGAAAAGGTTTCATTCGGCCAAAAGAACACACGATGTCTATTACAGATAAAGGCATTTTCGTGAGACAAAATATTGGAATACAATGATTATCTTAGCTTTCTAATCCTTTATTTCCCATCACTTTACTATCACAGAAGAAGATTCTATTTTTTTTTAGGGAAAGAAGAGGCAACGGAACATCGTAGAGAACATATGTAGGCCAAAATCTAATACCTACTTGCCTGAGGTTGATCCCAGTCCTGAAGTAAGACGGAGAGTAACACAGACCAAAAATCATTTCTATTATTGAAAAAGAATGTGCCTTTTATTTGAAAATAATTTGGTTTTCGGGAACCAGCAGTTAACGTAATGGCTATGTCGCTGGACTCCCACGTAGTCGACCGCAGTTTGCGTCCCAGACCCGGTGGCTTAAAACACGCCGGGCACGTGTGCGTGCGTGCCCAAGATCCCAAGAGGAGAATGGAGGAGAAGGGATTGCAGCGTGACCATCCCCCTGGGGGGTGATTTCTCGCTTTCTGTCTCTATGTCTCTCTCTGTCTGTCTGGCGAGCGCACGCGCCCTATAGCGAAAAAATCTCTCCAAAAAAAAAAAAAAGAAAAGAATTTGGTTTTCAAATACAAAAATGTAGAATTAAAGTAGCTTATTTTCTCCCCCTAACCTACCAACCAGAATATAACAGATGACTGTAACGGCAGATGTCTTCAACTGCAATCTCACAAGGGAATCCAAGTCAGTCTCTCAGCTGAATTATTCTCAAGAGCCCCAAGAATCATGAGAAGTAACACATGATTATTATGGTTTTAAGTCATTAAATTGCAGAGAGATTTTTAATGCAGCATTAGATAACTAAAATGGGTTTATATACTGTCTTCTACCATGAATCTCCTCTGTTATAGCTACAATTACTGCAATCTCACAAGGGAATCCAAGTCAGTCTCTCAGCTGAATTATTCTCAAGAGCCCCAAGAATCATGAGAAGTAACACATGATTATTATGGTTTTAAGTCATTAAATTGCAGAGAGATTTTTAATGCAGCATTAGATAACTAAAATGGGTTTATATACTGTCTTCTACCATGAATCTCCTCTGTTATAGCTACAATTCAATGATGTTATTTAAGTAATTTTTTTTGAGAGTTTTTTTTTTTTTTCACTATAGGGCGTCAGAGAGATTTTTAATGCAGCATTAGATAACTAAAATGGGTTTATATACTGTCTTCTACCATGAATCTCCTCTCAGTTATAGCTACAATTCAATGATGTTATTAAGTAATTTTTTTGAGAGTTTTTTTTTTTCACTCTTGGGCACTGACACACACGCGCCCGGCTTGAGTTTTAAGCCACCGGGTCCGGGACGTGAACCGCGGTCGACTACGTGGGAGTCCAGCGACATAGCCATTACGCTAACTGCTGGTTCCCAGTAATATTAACTCTGTAGAGGACATATGCTAAGCCATATTCTTTTAAAAAATAGTTTTGAAAGAGTTATTTATTTAATTTTATTTATCATTATTTTTTGAATTTGACTAGAGAAAGAAAAAGAGAATGGGAGGAAGCAAGGCACCAGGTCTGGGACTTGAACCATGGTCTACCATATGGGATACAGTGCCTTAACCACCATGCCACCTGCCAGGCCTCTAAGCTATATTCCAATCTGTAAATATAAATAAGACATATAAACTCATTTAATTATCAACACAATTATTATTCCTATTTCATATACACAATCTGAGATAGAACTCTTGGTCAGTAAGACACAGCTAGGAAATGTTCAAATTGGGACTCAAATCCAGGGAAGTCTGCACTAAACTACATTACCTCTTTGTCCAATGAAGAAAGAAAGAAATTGAGGTGTTGGAGCCTCGCACACGATGGCGACCTCGCTATACTGAATGTTCCCTTTCTGCTTTCTTTGCATATAAGGAGCTGAACTTGCCTAGCAACGTCCAGATTATTCTCAAAATGCACATAAATTGTGTGCCAAGACCACACCATTGTGAAGGGACACAGTAGCAGGAAGAATACGTTTTAGTCCTAATTATACCAGGTGACTGTGGAGAGATAGACAAGACAGACCTGAAAGGTAGAGAAAAACTTTTTTTTCATAATATTACACTGTGTTCTTGACACTTGCAAGAAAAAGTTATTGTATGGATTTTATTGTACTCAATTTCTATCCTCATGACTTACATACTTGGTCACTCAGTGATTCAACAAGAGATTGACTTCTTGAAATGGGTGGTTAATCCTTTCAAGGTTTATATTTTTACATTTCCATTTATAGACTTGGCATACAGCTTTTTGACAGTCATAACCTAGAGAACAGAGAACCTTGATTTAATTATTTGGTAATGTTCTCAGGCACAGCTGGCATTCTGACAAAAATAAAACCTTTGTTAAATTAGCAAACTGTGAAAAGTGCTGTCATATTAACCACTTATTGTTTTCTAAACATCTTTTTTAATGTCACACAAAATGTACAAATATGATTTCTGCCAAAACAGAAAAAGTAAAGCAAATGATTTATTTTTAAAAATCAACATTGGGATTTATAATTAAACATGGGCAAGTTCTCTCTGATGTGAACTGAAATTTCTGCTTGATCCACTTCATCAAGAATAAAGAAGAGATAATGCACACATTATATAATTTACTTACTTTATTATTTTAAGTAAATCATCTTGGAAAAGAGATGTAATTGTGAAGTCTACACACCTAGGTTACAAGTCTATAACTTTATCAATAATATGAGTAAAACACCAATTGTAGCTACTACTATCCACAACTATTTACTTCCCTCCTATAAGAAATTCATTCTAATCTTTCCACTGGGTCCGGGACTCAAACCGTGGTCGGCTACGACATAGCCATTACGCTAACTGCTGGTCCCCCACCTTAGTGGGTTTCAATGAGAATTTTCTTGGGATAGACAGGAAGCACCTAGTGACTTGCTGCTTTGTCAAGAAGCACCTGCTGCTTTATCAAGAGTGGGTAGGGGCAGGAACCAGCAGTTAGCATAATGGCTATGTCGCTGGGCTCACACGTAGTCGACTGTGGTTTGCGTCCCGGACCTGGTGGCTTAAAACTCACGCCGGGCGCGTGTGTGTGTGTGCACCCAAGATCCCGAGAGGAGAATGGAGGAGAAGGGATTGCAGCGTGACCATCCCCCCTGGGGGGTGATTTCTCACTTTCTGTCTCTATGTCTCTCTCTGTCTGCCTGGAGAGCGCACACACCCTAGAGCAAAAACCTCAAAAAAAAAAAAAAAAAAAAAAGTGGGTAGGGGTAAGCTGCGGTATATATGTGGTGACTAATGCGCACCTAGTAGACGATGAGGAATTTCTCCCTTTGCACATTCATACAGTCAATAAGAAAAATGTGTGTGTACTGAGATAGTGAAACATTTATGCTATTTACAGACTTTCAGCAAATCTAATGACTATTACAAAAACGTTTTATTTATTTATTTATTTATGTATTTTAATCTTGGTGAGTGGGGACATCAAGTTGAATAACATAATTTTCTACAGTGTTAATGTAGTTATGTGAAGATAAAAGCCAAGACAACTATTAAGACATCTCAAGAAATGTGATTTTTTTTTTTTTTTTGTGAGAGGTTTTTCCTATAGGGCGCATGTGCTTGCCAGACAGGCAGAGACAGAGAGACAGAAAGCGAGAAATCACCTCCCGAGGGG
>NW_006159714.1:797186-884013 GCF_000334495.1 Tupaia belangeri chinensis | reverse complement strand
CGTGAGTTTTAAGCCACCGGGTCCGAGACGAGAACCACAGTCGACTACATGGGAGTCCAGTGACATAGCCATTATGCTAACTGCTGATCCCACAAGAGCCTTTTAAAAAGGGGAGAGTTGGCCTTTTTTTGATGTGATGATCACTATTATATCTTGAAAAGATCATAAAACAGCAGTATATAAGTTAAATTAGAGATAAAGAAAAGAAGACTTGAGTAGAGGAGAAAAAGAAGAAAAGATGGCTGACCACAGTGGTGCAGCAGCAACATTTAGAGGTGCTGAGCCAAATGGAATGTTCCGAGTTCATATCCCAACGTCTCCCTGTGCACATTCTGCACGTGTGTTCACGATCCTGACTAGCTGAGGCTAGGGGTAGGACTATGTGATGGCACAAAGGCCCTGCTGTGGATGTCTATCTTACTGTCTGTCTCTCTCTGTCTCTTTCTCTTACGAAAGAAAGAATTTTTTTTATAAAGCTCTGAGAAGATATAGAAAGCGTAAGATTTATGACATTGAGAGTAAGAATGACGTTTGTTTGTATAAGTGCTGTTGTTTGTATGCACGCAGGGTACGGACTCTCCCCTTCTCAGAATCTTGTCAGAGCCGAGTAATAATAGTTCTTACAAATGTGGGTTCAAATTCCAACTCCATCACTCAGAAGCTGTATGACCTTGGGTCAATAGTTTGTTATTGTTCTGGTTTTATTCCATTAGGCAACCTCCAAAAAATGTTATAAAAGCTAAATAACAAAATGGAACTTTAGGCTCCATTTTATTAAGATGTTGGTATTTGAAAAGTTTCTTAAAAATAAAATATTGAGAAATTAAAAAGTAGAATGCAAACTTTAGATGAATAGTTATTGGTATGATTATTGTATCACTCTCGTATTCTCTTACTAGGTCAGTTCAATAGATGAAGTGTTTAAGATTTTTATCTCTTCCTATTTCAAAATAACGATACTACTAAGATTTTATTGTGATTAAAGGCCTTTGATGAATCTAATCAGATATAACATCCATTTTCTGTAGAAACCACTTGCTTAAAATGATTGTGTCCATTAATTTATGTTATCTGGGAGTTGTGTGGGCAAAATCTCCAATGCCAACTTAAGGACTAGAATCCTGTACTCAGTCATCCTGACTGCCAGCTCTCAGCAGCACTTGGCACAATTAGGCCTTCACTTCTGAAGCCCCACTCCTGTTTGTTCTCAGGAGACAGTATCTTAGCTCATTTGCTACTTAACACCCTTTCTGAGCTCTTTGATTAGGCCTCTTCCTCTTCTCTTGTCTTCAGGGGGAACTTTTTACAAATTGCTCTACTTTTTTTTGTAGTTAATTGCCCTTATCTTACTATTTCTCTCTCATTCTTTCTCTCTCTCTCCTAATATTTCTCTGAAGAGGAAAATAGGAGTATGAACACATACACACACATTTTATATATATACATATATATATATATACACACACACACACAATATGAACATGTACACACACATTTTATATATACGTATATATATACACACACACAATATGAACATGTACACACATTTTATATATACATATATACACACACAATATGAACATGTACACACACATTTTATATATATACATATATATACACACACAATATGAACATGTACACACACATTTTATATATACATATATATACACACACACAATATGCATGTACACACACATTTTGTATATACATATATACACACACAATATGAACGTGTACACACACATTTTATATATACATATATACACACACAATATGAACATGTACACACACATTTTATATATACATATTATATATCATATATGATATATATAACCTTAGGAAACTCACTTTCTCCCACAGTTTAAATGACCGTGCCCATGAGAATGAGTCTCAGCATTTATCTCCAGTTTGTACATTTTTTCCTGAGAAGCCATGCCTTATTTTGCAACTGCCAGCATTTGAAGGTTCTTTCTTCTGGCACCTGTACTTTAACCTGCCTAAAATATAATGTATATAATGTATCACCTCCCTCTGAGACAGTCTTTTGTTAATTCTCTTTTATGCTTCCACCCTTTTCCCATGTTAAAAAATGCCAAAATCATTTTTATCACCTGTTTTTAATGTTTTCAAATCCCATCATGTAGAGACTCTTCATTCCCATTGGGACCACTAAATATTATCTTAGCATAATGAAGTTTTTGTTTGTATCTAGACTTCCCAAATTAGAAATTAAATTTGGTCCGGAGTTTTTCTCCATGCATACCTCAATGCCAATCCTCTCTGTCTCTGATACTCTTGGTAAACAAACATGAGAATACACTAAGCACAGCATTGTACATTGTTTTTTATTTTTTAATGGTCTTAGGCTGGCCTATGATTAAAGCAGCAAGATCCCACGTGGCCATAAACAGTTCCAATCCCAAACCCAGTGACTCTGAGTAACTCCCAGGCATATGAGCGCATGTTCGAAACCCCAAAGGGAGGGAAAGTCAAAGGAAAGGGGATTGCTGCATAACTATTCTCCATGAGGGGCACTTTCTCCTCTCTCTCTCTCTCTCTCTCTCTCTGTCTCTCTGATACTCTCTGGGAGTGCATGTACACTCCAGAAAACAACAACAAAAAGTTTTCTAGAAGTGGCTTTGCTTGGGAAAACTAGTAGCTTTGTCATTACCAAGAGTGGATGTACTTGGTTTGGTGCAAAAGATGAAAAGTCCAGCAATGTTTTCAATAGGAAGTCTTGAGAGGAAGCACATTGGAAAAACTAGAAAATGAAGAGGGAAAGTGTGCCGTGAGAGAGCCACAGAGGGGTTTTATAATCTCTCTTTACATTTCTAGCTGACAAGGAGGCTAAATGTAAGAGGAGAATTTAAACTGGGGACATTGAAAGGACAAGTCCATTTTGGTGCGAAAATATTTTGAAAGCCATGCGTAGTTTTTATATAGGATACAATTTTCATGATTTTTTGAAGACTACCCTTCCAACACAAACACAAATTTATGTATAGAGGAAACACAAAAGGACCCAGCAGAAAATAAAAGCCTGGGTAAATTTGAAAACTGACTGAGCTGTGAAGTGTGCTTCCAACCTTTACTAAGGTCCATGGGTAAATGAAAAAAAGCTTTACTGGTTTGAGATATTTGGGGACATCATACGGTCATTTAGAGCTGATTAATAATCTATGCAGAGACGAGAGAAACCCTTCAGATTAAAATGAGGGTTTTATTTATTTTATTTTGGTCTGTGTGCTTTTTGTTTTTGGTGTTTTTTCTTGTTTTTGCTATAGGATGCATGCACTTGCCAGAGAGAGAAAGAGAGAGAAAGAGAAATAAAAAGTAAGAAATCATCCCACGGAAGGGATGGCACAGCACAAACCATTCTCTTAGGATTTTGGTCATGCACACATGCCTGGTGTGATTTTTAAGTCATAGGGTTCCAGGCTTGATCCATGCGGTAAGCCATGTAGAATCCAGTACCTTAACTTCCATGCCACCTGCTGGCCCCAAAAGTATTATTTTTAAACATTGTAAGCAGAGACAAAAGTGGCTACGCACATGGGGGAGACAGCCTCTGCAAATTTAGTCCAGGCAAGTTACTAAAACAAATAAAGCAAACTAGCAAAAATAAAAAAAAAATAAAAATAAAAAATTAAAATCTTCAGGAGGAAAAAAAAAAGATATTCAGAGTTGCTTCAATATGTTTCTTAAATGTGCAGTTTTTTTTTTTTTTTGGAGGGGGTTTTGCTATAGGGTGTGTGCGCCCGCCAGACAGGGAGGGGATGCGCTCGCCAGACAGAGAGAGACATAGCGACAGAAAGCGAGAAATCACCCCCTAGGGGGGATGGTCACGCCACAATCCCTTCTCCTCCATTCTCCTCTGGGGAGCTTGGGCATGCACACACATGCTCCCGGTGTGAGTTCTAAGCCACCGGGTCCGGGACGCGAACCGCGGTCTACTACCTGAGAGTCCAGCGACATAGCCATTAGGCTAACTGCTGGTTCGCTTAAATGTGCAGTTTAACAAAATGTTGTAAGATGCATAAATGATCCCAAGCCCTTCTTCAGCCTCTGTGTAGCATCTTCTCAGAAAACTCCACAAGTTCCTACCGTTTGTACCAACATAACGATTCACATTTCTACCTGCACCCCAGGTTTATCCTCTGATTTGCAAATTCATTATCCAAATCCCAGCTGGATATGTACTTGAATTTTTCATGGATGTTTTTACTTAATATTTCCATTGTGGAACATTCCATTTTGTTTCCCGAACTGGTCTCCACTTTTCACTTATCTCCATTTGAGCAATGGTACCAGCGTACGCTCGGTTTTCTCAAAGCAGATATTTAAGGATCATTTGTTGACCTTCACTTTTCTCATCTTCTGTATCAATCTATGACTAAATCTGGCCAATTCAACCTCCAACGAAAACAAATACTTCTATTTCTACTGTCTCAACTTTAATCACTGTTATTGCCCTGACTTATTAAATACTAAACCAAACCACAATAAACAAAATGTCATGAGTTACTTTGCTTCCTGTGTTTTATTCCACCTTCCCTTGCTAACTTCTAGCCTCACATTATTTTAGTCATTTGAACACAGAAAGCTATTTTCTGATTCAGGGCTTCCCTTCCTGCTCTTCCCTTAAGCTGGAAAACCCCTTGCCTCTCCTATCCCTTGCTTTTCACATGGCCAAATATATTCCATCTGTACTATGATTCTTCCTCAAGGAAAACTCCTCCATCTATCCCACTCACTGCAACATAAGTCTCTGCACACGTGTATCACTACTCTTTAAATTTTTTTTTGTTTCCTTCATAGCACTTAAAAATAATATGCGTTATGTTGTTTATTTAAACATTTGATACACCTATTTCATAAGAAAATAAGATCCCGAGAGCAAGCAGCCTATTTCTTTTCCCAAAGTGCTTACAATAGTGCCTAATGAATACTAGGCTCTCAATAACTATCAGTGCGATAAATGAGTCAGGCAAATAGAAAGTAAGTAAGAACTGTTTCCCCAGAAAAAGCATTCAAGGTTAACTTTCCTACTCTGCTTGGTCTTGTCAGTACCTTTTCTTTGATACATAGAAGTGAGTGAATTCATGCAGATACAGAGCAGATCCTCAGAGCAGAGACTGAGACCTAGATCATTTTATTTAAAGTGTAGAATTATCAGAAATCTCCGTCTTACTAGATTGTCCTGACAGCACATGTGAGAACTAATCAGAAGAAGAATACAGGCTCTGTAACCTTGCTCAGTGTGAGCGCCCGAAGATCATGAGACGGCTAGATATTACATGCACCTAGCTGAATTTGGAAGTGCTTCCTGAACTGGTCATTTAGAAAGCTTCTTTGAGACCAATATCTGAGAAACAGAGAGGAAAGAATTAACTAAAGAGGCAGTGGAGTGCTCTTGGCTATGGCAAACCCTGACCTCCAGAAGCTCACAATTAACTAACTTCCTTTTTATTCCTGTTTTAATTTCTTCCTTTTATTTAACTACTTTCTACATGGTTCCTATAGAACTGTGAGAAATGTAGAATAGAAAATTCTGGAGGCAGTAATCTAAAAGAAATAAAGTGAGCAACCAGCCAATTAATGGCATGGTGCTTAGGGTGACTGGATCCCAGACAGCTGACTGAGAATTTCCAGGCTTGACTCAGTGGCTTGAAAAATATACTAGGTGAGTGCATGAGTGCATGTTCCAAGTCCCAAAATGAGGGAGAGGTGCATGAGTAGAGATTGCAGCTTGACCGTCTTCTAGAGAAATGCTGCCTCTCTTCCCCCTCTCTTTCTCTTTCTCAGATGAGTACATGTGCCTTCTGGCAAATTAAAAACAAAAAGTGACCTGCTGCAAACAGTATGCTTAGATACATAAAATGAAAATCTAACTAGTATCAGAACTTTTCTGAAATGTGAGTCATGATCTTCTTATTTGGTACAGAAGAGTATTGAGCTAACCAAAAGACTCAGTACTTCCAAAACTTCTCAATTCTCCGAGAGGAACTAATTCCCTATGTTTTCTGCTTCCAGAGCACTTTATATAGATCCTATTTAATCCCTATGACTTGGGATTAAATTAAATTATGTGCCTTTCTGGCTGGAATTTACAATTCAATAAGGCAAAGACTGTGTCTTGATCATGTTTCCGTCCTTATCGCTAATAGTTGTGCTCAATAAATGATCATTTTAAAAAGTATGGATCATAATTCAAACTACCATAGAAACTTCCATCCTGAATCTAAAGTTCCTATTTTGGTGAAGGTCTGCTTGACCTTTATTTCCTGTGTTCTCTGCCAGATGACCTTTTAATAATCTAAACTAGGCAGAAACTAGTTCCTCAATCTAGTGAAGCAAAGTGAAATTTACATATCTCTTTCTCCTCTAATTAACTTAAAACAATTTTTTTTTGCCAATGGCTACACGTAATCACCAGAGAGAGAGACAGAGAGAGGGAGAGGAGAAGGCACCCTGCAGGGAGCATGATCACACTGCAGTCCCTTCTCCTCCATCTTGCCCTCTTTTCTGGATTTTGGGCACACACACATATGCACCCAGATGTCAACCTGCTGGTCAACCATGTGAAATTCAGTTGCCTCAACCATGAAGCAATGGAGCAGGCCTAAGTTTTTTTTGTTTTTTTTCTTTTTAGAATTATTTTATTTGACTTTATTTATTATTCTCATCATTTTTATCATTTTAATTTGACCAGAGAGAGAGAGAGAAAGTTCGTAGGTAAACCACCAGGTCTCGGACTAGAACCATGGTCCGCCATGTGGGAGTCCAATGCCTTTAACTACCACATCATCTGCTGGTCTTGAGACTTCTTTCTTTCTATATTTTATTTTTTTTAGAGAGGTTTTTGCTATAGGTTTTTAATATAGAAAGACAAAAAGAGACAGAGATACAGAAAGCGAAAAACCAACCCCAGAAAGGGGGATAGCCACACCACAATCCCTTCTCCTCCATTATCCTCTCGGGATCTTGGGCACCACACACACGTGTGCCCAGTGTGATTTTAATCTACCAGGACCAGGACTTGAACCACAGTTGACTACATGGGAGCCCAGAGACTTAGCCATTATGCAAACTGCTGGTTCCAAGAGACTTACTTATTTCTAAAATTTAGAAACAATATCACTTCAAGTATTCTGTGAATGAAAAAAAAAGAGAGAGAAAATTAGAGTTAGTTCCAGTAAAATGATTGATAACCAATTTGGTATAATATGCTGGTATATTAGGTTTGTTAGAGCAATTACTAGATACATCCAGCTTAAAAAGTTAAAGATAGGTCTTCCAAATTCAGATATTTACACCCAATCTGTTGTCATTTCTGTGTCCTAACCAGTCCTGATTTAAGGTTTATTAGGCAGGAAACATTCCAAAGTTTTCATATTCTAAATTATATTCCAATATCTAAGATAAGATTTTGATTTATCTATTGTCAAACATTTTGCTTCATAATGAATGCAGAGAACCGATTACCCAAGATCTTACATCCACTTTGGCTTAATGGTGCTTGTAAATAAAACATTTGCATAATGAGCAATATTTATAAAAGCCAATTACCGCTAATATGGATGACCTTTTGGCATCAAGTTCGCTAATAACCTTTGAAATGTGAACTAGATTACACGGTGCTAAAACAAAACTTAGGTGTAATAGAAATCAGGCCCCTCGTATACATAAGAATGAAGGTTATTTTCTATTTTGGCTGTACTTTATAAAGGGTGTTAATTAGATATGTGATTTGAATTAGAAAATTAATTGTGGTTCATTTTTGAATAGAGAATATTAAAAAAAATGTGGAAATGAGTGAAACTAGATGCAAGAATCTTATTTTCACAAAATAATTTCTAATGAAACAGAATTATATTAATATGATATACTAAGATTCAGATATTTTCAAAATATGATTTTACTAAAAGTCATATTCCGTTTATGTATAGAGATAGCTACAAGTTTGGGGATGTTTGCCAATTTATATGTACATTATATAACAAGTAATAATTATTAATAATATTTAGTCAGATTGAATTTTGGCTTCTCTTTTAAAATGGCCATAATAAAGTATCTCTAAATATTTAATTCACTTTTTTGTTATGTTATAAAATTAATCTATTTCATCTAATGCTGGTAAAACTAAAATGTATTCTCATAAGATGCTTTTATTTCTGTAGATTTTGTTTTAAATTGTTTATTACAATGATATATAATCTAATAGGCTGCCTAACTATGATGAGATAATTTAATAAACCACAGAACTGGACACATTTTAGCAGTAAAGTACTGATGTAAAATATACTGGGATCTTATTTTTGTACCTCTGCTATACTCTATTATATTTAGAGTATTATTTAGAAATCAAAATGTAATTATTTAAAGTATAAATAACATTAAATTACATGTCAAATAATTTTCAGCATTGGTAACATTATAACAGATTTTCTTTTACCTATCCAGGCTGCCTAAGTAGAGTTAGTAGTGTCAGTAATTGACTCCCTTAGATTTTCTGCTGTTCCTTCACCATTTATTGACACTATACCCAGGTGACTTGAATTTATCCAATTACCCAGTCATTATTCAGGCCCACTCCCAAGCTCTCAGTCATAGTAGCTCATGCAGCTATTTCATGTTCATTCATTAATATTCTACGTAACCTCTTTCATTTTCTTCCTAACAAAACCACATATATCTTACTTTGCTTGGTTAACAATTTACTAATGTCGTAAAATAATTGTGAAATTTCATTTTTAATGATATGACTATGTGCAAGCCCATTGGAAGATATTTTCATGATTTTGAAATTTACTTTCTCAGGACACATGAAGTCAAGTGGTAAGGCACAAGTATGCAAGATGAAGTAATAACTGGTGTAAGCATTAGAGTTGGTTATGGTGATGCTAGTCTGATAGGCCTTATTCATTGATTCTTGATTCAGAGATAATTAATAATCATTGCCTAATGATTTTTATATGGGAAGAGCTAGTGAAAAAGAATTATCCAAGTCATCCAGAAAGGTATCATAAAAAAATTGTTACTTACTATTTATTCTGAAAAAAGACCAAGATTTTTATAATGAAAAAGAATTATCCAAGTCATCCAGAAAGAAATCATAAGTAAATTGTTACTTACTATTTATTCTGAAAAAAGACCAAGATTTTTATAAATGGAAATGAAATGTGAAAGATTTCAGAGTAAGCTAGAGGTAAGAAAAAGAAAGTTAGCTTAAAATAACAATTAATAAAATAAAAAGGAGTTTCTAGTAAGTCATAAAATGCCTACCTTGAAAAATAATAAGTGTCAGAAATAGATCAAAACCATTCTGGACATTGAAACAGGAGCACATGCACCCCGGCAGGGTTAGCTCAATCTGTAGAGAGCAACAAAACCTTATTATGAAGCGATTGTTATTATAAGGCTGTAATATTAGTGGAAATACAGTTTGTAAACGATCATGATCACCAGAACATACCTCATCAGAACTATGACAGTTAATGTCACACCTTTGCACACAGCAACTGTATATTTGATCACATGGGTCATGAGCATTAATGTGCAATTTAAAGATTGACGTGGGCACACTCCCTCACCACAAGGGATTAAGCTTGTTTTTTTTTGTTTTGTTTTTTTTTTTTCAGAAAACTGCACATTGATGTTTATTGCAGCATTATTCACAATTGCTAATACATGAAACCAATCTAAATGTCCACGGACAGAGGAATAAGTCGAAAAACTGTGGAACTTTCATTATATCATTTAGCCATAAAAACAAGATCCTGGCTTTTGCCAGAAAGTGGCTAAACATGGAAGATCCACTGCTGAGTGTAGCAAGCCAGGCCACGAAGGAGAGACACTTGTATGTCTCCACTTCATATATACCAACTTCCCATGCTGTATGGCTGAAACTGAATGACTAGAGGAAATAGAAACATTGAAAAGAGTTATAGATACTGGATACAGTATAGGAAGAAGATGGGAGAAGGAGGAGAGTCTGATGAAAATTAATAACTAGACAAATAGATTATTTTTTTGAGAGGTTTTTGCTATAGGGTGTGTGTGCTCTCCAGATAGAGAGAGACAGAGAGACAGAAAGGGAACAATACCCCCCAGGGGGAATGACCACACCCCAATCCCTTCTCCTCCATTCTCCTCTCGGGATCTTAGGCATGCACACACAGAACGCCCAGCGTGAGTTTTAAGCCACCGGGTCCGGGACGTGAACCATGGCCGACTACGTGGGAGTCCAGCGACATAGCCATTATGCTAACTGCTGGTCTCCCGAAAAATAGATTTTTTGAAGAAGATTATTATAAGGATAGATTTGGGGCAAGAGATTATGTCAAACTGATAAATACTCAGGTAACAAAATTTGTCAACACTTTTAAAACAACATCAAATATCTACCTTCCAAGTAGAGCATCAATGTACACTGTCAAACCTATTCTTTCTGTAGATTAATCTCCATATCCTGACATTTTAGCAAGGCTTTATTTTATTCTCAAAAAAGCACCATAGAATGTGTTGAAAATATATCTAAACTGAATATAGTAGGCGATGATATAATCAATTTTATTTTGATCCCAAATATTTCTTTTCAGTTCATGTCTCAAATTTACAACTTTTCAGATTGCTTCCTCCAATTTTTAAGCTTGAAGTAAGTAGGCTTAAATGCTATAGAGAGAGCTAACTTATAACTTAATATGTGAAGACTATATAATACTCTCACAGAGAGATTAAGCATGTTTAAAGACATAGGTGAAGGGAAGACACACACACACACACACGCACACACCCAAAAAATGGGTCAAGTATTTTGTGTTTATGCTATTTTCAGTGAAAACATCCCTACTACCTAAAATCTCTGAAGAGCAGTTACCTATCAATTCTGCAAGTGTCACTCCATGACTCAGAGCAAGACACAAGTGTCATCTAAGAGCACAGGGAGCTTTATGTACCTGTGTTAGTGAGCACTCATAGCTAGGGCAGCATTAGTCTCTGAGTGTCACCTCTAGACGGCAAACCCCAGTCTGTTCCCCGCAAGCTCCATGCCCATTCCTTAAAGTCTTCCTCCTACACATAGCAACACACAAAACCTTTCTTCCATTTCCTTTGTTTCAAACTTCTTATCACAATATAAAAGATTTAGGAACCAGCCTATATGCATTGATTAAGCTACCTACATCTCACATGCTCAACTGTGTATTTATAATCCCAGACCTGGAAGCTTGAGAAACATGCCAAGCATATGTGCGTACATGCCCACAATGTGAAAGGAAAGGAGGGAGAAGAGGATGATACAGGATTGCATTATAATCTTCCCCCCAAGAGGTGCTTTCTTACTTTCTCTTTTTGTCTCTGGCGAGCATACCTGCTCTCTGGGGAAATAAAAAAAAAAAAAAAAATAGGAAACAGAAACAAAACAGGCCTAGTCCATGACCTGGTGGTTAAGGTAGTTGGGTCTCATATGGCCAATGGAGCAGTTCAAGAGTCTCAGGCCCTGTGGCAGGGGGCATGTGCATGCATGATTCAAATCTTGAAGAATGGAGGAATAGGAGAAGGAAATGCAGCATGACCATGCCTTCTGGAGAGAGGGGTGCTTTCTGCCTCTCCTTTCTCCTTCTGTTTCTCTGGTAAGCACAAGTACTGTCTGGAAAAAGTCTTTTAAAAGAAAGAAAAGAAAGGGAAAAGAAACTAACAAAAAAAATTAAGTACACTTGTAAATACCATTAGTACCTAAGCTGCTCAGTTTTCACAAGCTGAGCACATCCTAGTAACCAGTATCTGAATAAAGAACAGGGGTAGACAGGCTCAGAGACCACGTTAAAACAGACAGGGCCTATCATCCTCATCAATGTATTCAGCATGTGAGTGAACGTAATTTGTTTATTCAATGCCAGAGTAGCTTCTCACTCTGCTAGTAAGTAAGTCTAGTCAATGTTGCCTGGAGATGAGTAATTTTCTAGCTAAGCCTTTTCCAAATTTCTGACCCATGAAATTGTGAGCTCAAAGTCAGTATAACCTCCCGGAGATTTCCACATCAGGTTAATCCTATAAATTGATACGGTAGACTATAGCAACAATTATTAAGGCCTATCTTCTGAATTCTTTTTTTTTTTTAATTTTTTTTGGAGAGGTTTTTGCTATAGGGCGCATGCACTTGCCAGAAAGACAGAGAGGGACAGAAAGATAGAAAGCAAGAGATCACGCCCCTATGGGGGACGGCTACACCACAATCCCTTCTCCTTCATTTTCCTCTCAGGATCTCGGGCTCACATGCACATGCACCCAGCATGAGTTTAAGTCACCGGGTCTGGGACTTGAACCGTTGTCAACTACATGGGAATCCACTAACGTAACCATTATGCCATCTGCTGGTCTCTGAGTTCTTTAATTTACTAATTTCACCGGGCAACTGGAGATTGCTCAACTCATAGCAAACACTAGAAATAGATAGAAATAGATGTCTTGATACATCAGTAAAGTGTTGAATATTGTAAACTTTCTTTATCCTGGTACCCTATTTTGCTTGTAGTTTATGGTGTACAATTCCATATTTAAAAGTTTTAATATACCATTCCTTAATGGTTTCATAACTGAGAGAGCAGAAACATTTCCACAATATTTAGAAAAAACGCTTCAAAGAAAATTTGCATTCTTTTACATTCTGAGTCCAAACTAAATTTTAACTTCTTTAGTAGATTCTGTTATAAATAATACTATCCAGAGTACTAAAGGTATTTTGACAACTCCCAGGTATTGGCAATTTATAAGTTACACCTCAAAAGCAATGACATCCCTAACTAGCTTCTAGTTTAGTTTTCCTTTCCTGTTTTCTACTTATATATACTTCACCTTCATTTTCCTTTAAATAAAAATGTTTATTACACAGTTGTGTTTTTAATGGCAGCTTTTGTACAATGGTCTTAAATAGAATATAAAGGCTTATTGCAACAAAGGCATTAATATGCCAAAGTACATGGTACCATGTACAGAGTACAGAAATAATTTTAGCAATAAATTCAGTACTTATCTACATAGAGGTAGCAAGCAGACACCAAACTGTCTATGGCTCTGAATATCATATAGCATCAAATAATACTTTATGGAGTTGATCTTTTAAGCTGAAAGACCATTCAAATATCCTTAATTTCAAAACACAGGTTTTCTTTTCTTTTTTTTTTTTTTTTTTTTTTTTTTTTTTAAAGTATTTTTTTTAATATGCATGCATTCACCAGAGAGACAGAGAGACAGAAAGCAAGACATTACCTCTTGGGGGGATGCTGCAATCCCTTCTCTTTCATTCTCTTCTTGAGATTTTGGGCATACACGCATACATGCCTGTTGTGAGTTTAAAGCCACTATGTCTGGGATTTGATCTGTGGTCAACTATGTGAGAATTCAGTGACATAACCATTATGCCATATGCTGGTCCCAATAATAGTTTTTTAATGGTGATAAAAATATTTAATTTCTCTATATCTTGCTGATAATGTGAAGGGGAAGATTTATGTGTTGTGGGGTAGTACTCAGTAGGATTGACAATTAGGGATATGGATTTATCTGTGAATAGCAGAAGGTTTTTTTCTATCTTATTTTATTTTACAGTTTCTTATTTACACTCGATTGTTGTACATCTTTGTGGGGCATAACATGGATTTTCAAAGCACACATGCAGTGTGTGACAATCAAACTAAAGATTATCACCAGGAATTTTGATCCGCCTCTCAAGTTTTTGACAAGTGAGGGGATTATCACACACATGTCAAGACCTACTTGATATTTTAAACTGAAATGTTAGAGGTTATCTAAACCATTATTAATGATAAGGCTGACTAGCAGCTAAGAGCATGAACTTCAAAATCAGAATGACTTATGTTGGAAACCCAGCTTTGTTACTCATTGTCTGAGCCATGGTTTCTCACTTGTAAAATATGAAAGTGATCAATGAACCTATCATCTGTTTATTAAAAAAAAAAAAACTTTATTGAAGTCTACCGAGTAGATCTCACTCTATATGCTAGAGATATAGCAATAAACATAGAGCACAAAAACATTAAACTTATGTCCTTTTGAGGAAACAGATATTATAAAGAAAGCAAGATATCTATGAAGAAAAATAAACAGAGAAAAAGGTTAAAAACTCCTAGGAGAATGAAGTATTAAAATTTTAAGAAGACATTTAAAGAAGCCCATATTGAAGACTTGACTCTTAAACAGTGTCTGGAAGGAGGTGAGGGGGGCATCATTAGATTTCTGTATTTAAAAACAAAAAAATGAAACTTTATTTTGGCTGAAAAGAACAGTAGATTTTAAGGTGGGAGTTTGAGTGCTCTATTATTGAACACTGGGCACTCAGGTATAGAATAAATAGAGGAAAGAAAGATCTACGTACCCTTTGTTGTCAGGCAGAGTCCCCATAACTATTATTTCTCAAATGTAAGTGTCAAAAACAAAATTTTGAAAAAGTGAGATTAATAATCTAATTGGCATTTCTCAGTAATTCATGAATCAGACAGCATCCCACCTACAAAATAGAAAGGCACTTCCATGAGCTGAGGATATATACATATATATATATAGAGAGAGAGAGAGAGAGAGTGAGGGAGAGTTATAGGTAGAAGAGGCTGCAGAAAGCCTCAATGGTGAATGAAAAGTTTATTGGTCCTTTCAAAGTTACTTTCTTTATAGGGTTAAAGCTGAAGAGACTTCCTTGCCATGCTGACTCATTTGTATTTGTTGTTGTAATCTGTTTTTTGAAAAACTGTCTCATTTTTAGGTTCAGTTTGATTATGTGGCACTTAGCCTAAATGACTCCATTTCGATGTGGTCTGAACTCGGGGTCTAAGGCAAGAGATCAGCCCACAATAATGACTTTATATAAATTTTATTTAATGTAAATAAAGGAAACACAAATAACATATGAGTCTTTTTAAAAAGTTTGAAAGCAGAAATATATTGAAGTTTCAGAGGACAAAGATATTGTATTTCATTTATTCCAATGTTAATGATGTATTTTAACATGTATGAAATTGAAATTCAGCTAATGATCAATGTGTTAAGAAATTTTGTTATAATTTAATTATGTTTTTCTTTCTTGGCTGTAAAAAATATTGATGAGCTAGTTGGCTAGGTGATGGAATGGCATTATGGATTCAAAGAGATGTTACAGCTAAAAAATGACTTGGAAAAAATAGGAGAAAAAAATTGCATCCCTAGTAGAAGGCCAGAGTCCTCCATTTCTAGGAACAACAACAATAAATTTAAAACTAAAACTAAAAAGCAGGCAAGAGTAGAGAAAGAGCTGAATCAAAAGACAACAGGACGGTATACGCCAGGAAGAAAATGGATAAATTGATAAATTGATCACAAAGTGATCATCAGAACAAACATATTTCCTTATGAAAATTAGATGCTTCCATGGAAGGTGTAGGGATTAAAATAATTATGAAGCAGTGGAATAAGAAACATTAAAATGAAAAAGCATTTCTTTTCCTAGAACTCAGCAGAAACGAGCAAAGAGATTAAACTGATCTGCAGAAAGTGACGGATGTGACGAAATAAACTGGAAGTTTTGTAATAGGTATCCCTGAGAAAAAGTACAGAACAAGGACAAAAATGGTAATCAAAGATAAAGCTGAAAATAAATATTCTTGACCTGAAAATGACACCAGTAGAGAGGACAAAATAATTTACCATTTGCCTGGAATACATGACAATCTGTTTAGTAGACAAAGAACTCTGAGCATTTACTGAAAGGGAAAAATGAATAAGAGCAGATGGTGGCATGATGGCAACACAAGTGAACCCACATGGGAAGGTCCGATGTTCACATCCCAAGACCTCTTTGTACATGCCGGGGCACAGGCAGGCATACTTGTCACCTGAGCTGGGTAAAACTGGGGGTGGATCAACAGTGAAGACACTGTTAGGAATGCCTATTTCTCTCTCTCTCTTAAAAAAATAAATAAATAAATACAAGTTAAGTACATAAAACCAGGTTACTATAAATAAGCACAAACCAGGACAAACTGGCTTTCTTCTGCATGAAAGTGAATCAAGGAGAAAACTAGAGAGGCAAGACTTTCAACAGACAGAGGGTTGTCTGTTGTTGATAATGTGCATCATAAAAACTTTAACTCGACTGGTGTATAGTGTTTTCATGTTAGGAAAATTTATTTTACAAGCTGTGATGATGTACAGCGATTAAAGGAATGAAATATTTTTTTAAAAAATCCATTAAAAAAGAAAGAAAAGCAGCAGTGAATACAAAGATTTAAGGAAAAAAAAAATGTTTTCCCAAGAATTTTGTAATCAGGTAAAATGTGTTTCCAGTGGGATGACTAGAACTCCCTTGCAATTAGGTAATATCTATGCTCATTTTTATAAACAAACCCAATCCTACCCTCAAGTGGACAGCTACGTTCCAGGACATTGTCAGAATATAATCTCAAACTTACTTCCACTCAAGAAGTTTCAAAAACTTGACTCTGATAAACACTATTTATGGAGAACTTTCTGTAGGTTGTACTGCCTTCACATGTCATAGCCAAATATTCCTCAATGTGTATTCACATGAAGGTAAAAATCCCTAGAACTAGTAGAGAAGACATACAAACAAAATTGCCTGTGATGAAACATGTCAGGAGTGTGCTGAGCTAAAGTAGGCTCAACAGAATCCTCTTTCACAGAATTTCTCAGAGCTTGTAACAAACGAATGTACATTGTAAATCTTTTTTTCTTTTTTTTAATTTATTATCATAATCTTGTTTATATTACATTGAATTGCATATAACTTTACAATGTATTACATTGCTTTTTCAAAAGGGAATGCCATGCGTGTCAATCAATATAGAGACATTAAAATCCCCACTTCATCATTCAATATCTTTTCATTGTTTTTCCCGATCATCATTATTATTATTCCAATTATTTTTTAACCAGTCAATCACTATTTATCATTTTGCTTGTAAAAAGACTTTACCTATCATGAAATACTTCTCAGACCAATCCAGTTGAGAATACTGTACATGTCATCATCAACAGGTAATAAGCCATATCTGTGTCCCACTAATGTCATGCCTTTCTATTTGTTCTCTTGCTATCTTTCTCTATCCTCTTCTCTTCACCCTCCACCCCATACTGTCTTATTCTCATTAAGTATTTTCACTGCTTTTATGTCCTCCAATATTTTGCTCTCTACCATAGAGTGCAGATAGTCGGTATATATTAAATGGATACATACAATATATTTCTTTCATAGTCTGGCTTACCTCACTCAGCAATAGATCCTCCATATAAATCTTGAAGAGTGAAGTATGCAGCCTTCAAATATATTCACTTCTACTGCTTCTCCAAAACACAAAAATTACTGATTATCTCACATGATAATGAATATTCCATTGTCCATATGGAAATGTCACTTGCAATACTTTTAAATTTACTTTTGTAAAAGCAATATTTGTTTGGATCTGTACAATCTGTGTTGAAAGTTATTTTAAGAAATCGCTTGTGAAACTCTTGGTCACATCCATTGCCTTGCACAGTAGTGTTGACTTATGAACCAACAGGAGAAATATTTGGTCTCTATACCAAGAGCAGTTTTGTTCTTCCTAAGAAAACTGTGAGTTTGTTTGTTTTGGCTGTTGTGAACCTCATGACTTACTCAAGTGTCGTTTTCACATTGGTTAGTAAAAAAACTTGTAGAAAAAAATATCATGGTAAATTTCTCTGTACATATAAAGGAAGAAAGATGCAAACAAGAAAGAGCATCAACAGCACAATGAAGGGAAGAGACAGTGTCTGTTTTGCTGCCCAGATCCAGTCTTTATTCTGGACTTCACCTGAGAGGCTTCAGAAGCTATTTGTAGAAGGGATCTTGCAGGACTGTGGGCACAAGCAATGCTGCTCTGGCCCCAGGTGCCCATGAGAAACATATGGAAGGAGAGAGCATTTCTCTTTCCATTTGTTCTCCAACACTGTGAAAAAGGAATGCAGTTACCGTTTGGCCTAGTGGGAGTTCTGCAGTTAGAGAACCCTATGCATTAAACTCAATAGACATGTTTTTTGTTTTTGTTTCTTTTTTTTTTTTTTTTTTCCCCCACAGGGTAAGAGCCCGGGGGACACCCAATAAACATTTTTTTTTTTTTTTTTTTTTTTTTTTTTTTTTTTTTTCCCACAGGGTAAGAGTCAGGTGGCACAACCAAGCATCAGTGAACACAGCAAATATGAATTACAGCCTGGTCAAAAGGCACTGGTTTCAAATGTGTCCCATCTGAACAATGAGGCACATGGAACGTTTAAGAACACTTGAGGCGAAATTGTTGGGGACACGAGGTCCTGCGTTTACGATGCTGAGAACTGTAAAGGTGTGGAATTTAACTGCAACACTGATATTAGCCTATCTGCTCATTGGGGTAGTGGGATTTGGGATTATTCTGCTCTTTGTTTATTAGTATTAATACTCTCTCTTATTTCCTATTCTTACTTTCTTTAATCTTAGTTTTTAAACATCAGCAAGTTTCATACTGTGGTATTATGTACCTCTGCTAAGTCATGTTAAATAATTTCTTAGAATAAGGTGGTATTAAATACATTATTAAGTAATTAATATTTTAAAAAGCAAGTATTTTATTTGATCCAGAGTTAGATCAATGGGTTGGACATTCACAAAATCCAAGTCACCTCAGATAATGTGTGCCAATGTCTGAAAGATTTCAAGATGGTTTATAAGGCAAAAATCATAAATGGGTTGGTGAAGGGGCTGGATGGCCTCATGAACACCTGGAATCACTTTGCTTAATTTGTTTTTATTTTTTTCCCAAATGAGATTCCTTGTTTGTTATGAGCAGTGCTGGGTTCATGCTACCTAGACAATTACATTGTCACTGGTTACTTACATGTTCAAAATTTTGTAGTAGAAGAAATTCAAATGATCAATAGTCATTTTATGCAAAGAGAAGCTTGTGATAATGACCCCTCAAAATTTTCTTCTAATCTACAACAACCACAAAAAATTCAAATCACCAGTAATTGTGAATATATAATTTACATGGCAAAACTGACTCTACAGATGTGATTAAGAATCTTAGAAGAGGGAGCTTGCTCCATATATGCCAAATGGACCCAATGGAATCACACTGCTGGTTATCAGATGGAAGGCGGGAAGAGCTATGGAAGAGGAAAGGTGGAAGAGGCAGGGACTAGATTCTTCCTAGAGCCTCCAGAAGGAATCAACTCTGCAGAAACCTTGACTTTTGCCATTTAAGAGCCATTTTGGACCTCTTTCAGAACTGTAAGGTAAATGTACATTCTACAAATACACTAAAATAATTTTTTGAATTATGAAGTTATGTGTGATGCCTTTATAAACTCCTGTTTTTTTATCTTTTTTTCCTGAAAAGTTAATATACTACATTTACAGTCATAAAAAGTAAACATGAAAGGTATATTTATTATGAACTATATTACTATGAGGAAATGCAATAAACAAAGCATGTTATCACTGATATATTATTGTAGAAATGGATGTTGTGAACCCAGAACCCTCATGTTATCAATTTTAGAGCATTGTCTTGCTAACATCTAACCCTATGTTTGCATTCCAAATGTCTATTTCTAGAGAATGTTGTGTGAAAATCAGTGACCTAGTTCAATTAATCTGTTTTTTTGGAGGCCACTATACCTAAGTGTAGGGCAGTTATGTAAAGCTAGTAGAAAAGAATGGTTTCCTAATTCCTAGTGCAATGCCCTTTCCATTATACCAGGATGCATTTTACATTTCCCCCAGAATAAAGTAGGAGTGTCTCCTTCTCCACTGGGCTGTGTCACTACTAGGTGGTGGGAAGGAATTCAATTTATATGTACTCCTCCAATAAGAATAACGCTTTATCTACAAATCCATTTGTAATCCTGAAATCTTGTTTTATTCTCTGTGCCTTGTGATTCTTTATGAGAGAAAACTTTAATTTATTAATTTATTTGTTTTAGACAGCACTCATAAGGTACACTCACTTCCTAGAAAGAAAGACAGAGAGAGAGGGATGGTGAGAAATCCCCACACATACACTGCTGGCGGGGAATGGTCAAGCAGAAATGCCCTCTCCTCCAATCTCTGCTCAGAATTTTGGGTGCACACATGTACTCAGCGTGGTTTTCAATCCATCAAGTCTAGACACAAACAGTGGAGTTAGCTGTGCAAGATCTAACATCTACCACAGCACCTGCTGACACACAGGGGATTTTTTATTTCGGGGGGGTACCTAGAGGTGAAGTGTTTTAATTTTTTGTTTGTTTTATTTGTGTTTGTTTTCAACCAGGCCTCAAATATATAGGGACAGACCTACTGTTACCTTGCTAGTTCTACCTATTGATCTTTATTGTCAAAGTTGAGCTAAACCTACTCTAAATAGTTCTGTGGAAAGACACAAACAGAAATATTCAAGAAAAGAAAGTGTAAAGAAAATAACAAAATTGTTTGTTTAAGATTATAGATGCTTTATTATAATCCCACAAAAAAGACCAAAATAGATATTTTAAATCTTACCATCGTAATTAATATTTGCAGATAATTGAGCACATAATCAATAAAATATTCATAGATATGAGTTTGCCTAAAATTAGCTTCAATGTTTTATGCTGTTGAGATCATAATTCTAGACTATTACCTATTTCACAAAAAAATTCAGCTTCCCATGAAATCCAGCAGAGAAAATATGTGCGCCTGGGGAGAAAGCACTTTCCACCCTTATAGGCGCTCCAATTGAATCTGTTCTACTCACAATCCTTCATTCATAGCTGTTGCCATAAATTTTAAAGGTTCTGGAATTCACTTTTCAAATGAAACAATGACCATTATTCCGCTAAAATCTCTCAATATATCCCAAAAGAAACACTTCATTCCACATTGTTTGCAATCATTTTATGTGTATAACTTTTTTGAGATGGGAAACAATATCTTCATACTATAGAAAATATAATCATGACACTACTTTTGAAACAATGACTAAAGTGTGGGTTTTCAGAAGAATGCAATATGCAGGACAAGAGTTCTACTTACAAATGGACGAGACAAAATAGTTGTGTGATGCTTTCAAATGCAAAAGAAAGAGAACAAAAATTGGGAGAGTTTTGTCCCAATATAAACAAGAGTTTTGTCCCAATATAAATGCTTTGTCCCGATATAAACATTTTGTCCCAATATAAACAAGAAATCCATTCACACAAAATGAAAGCATTAAGCCTGGTTTCAAAGGAAATAATAATGATTATTTAAAAAGCAAAAGCAAAAACAAAAACAAAACAAACAAACAAAAAAAGAGAGAATTTTTCCCTCTCAAAAGGGTACCATGGTCCTTGTGTGGAGAGTGTATGACCAGATTCAAAGTCCAGATGGAGCTATAGGACTGAAGGCTGGAATCATGAGCAAGTGGGAATTAAGGCCAGTACCATATGATAGATGAGAACATTGGAATAAAACATGGAAAGAAAATAAATTCGATACGAGAAAAAAATCCAAATATAATTTTCATCAAGCTCAAAGATTTAGTTGTTAGACAAGTTTTAGTATTTACCATCACATTCTGGAAAAATAGCATGATGGTTTAAAAGAACAAAGGAGTGCAAGTATTGTGCTCTATTTTAACTTTTATATTGATACACAAAAAATTTATAGGTACCTCATTAATGTTATCTAAAAGTAGATTTATTTTCATTAATTGTATCTTTATGTGTAAATTTTACTAAATAGGTAACTGAATAAATAGATGTGTATATACACAAATAAAAGAAGGAAAAGATTAGGATATAACTTTATAAGCATTTTAAAATGTAATTGTATGTTTATTTCATTAGAAAAAGAGAGAGAGGGAGACAAAGAAATAAAGACAACCTAAACTGGGTCTCCCCATTGCAATTCTCCTCTTGCAGCCTGATGGCATCATAGGCATGGCTGGTGTGTTCAAGGACACCTGGGATATGAACCTGGAGGTTTTCCATATGGCCTCCAGCACCATGTAGCAGCAACCCCACAGCCCGCACTACCATGACTGAGCCAAACTCTAATTTATAATTTAAATTATCTCTCATTATTCTTTAAAAAGAGAAAGCATAATCATGTAATTTGATTCCCAGAATAACAATTCTCTAAATGATTTTTTCTGTTCTAATTAAGGCAGATAATGTATTTTAATCATTCTTTTGCATATATTTATAGCTGTTGGCTAAAATACTGTAGTTTAATATGGAAAATTACTAATTATCTTATCAATTACCAAAAAAAAATTCAATTCAAGATTTTCAATTTCTTCAGTATTTTGCTTATACTAAATCCATGTGGTAGACAAGAATCCCATCACACAGTCTAATTTTCTTCTATTACAATAATTTGCTAAAATCATTTTGCAGTACAATTTTGATTTAGATCATTCCCATGGCTACCACCTCTCAGCCACTCTTCAGTGAGGTCCTGGTGAACCTCCGCTTCCAGCCTGTGCTTCCCATATGCATTTGCCATCTTCCTCTACCTCCAGCACAATCACTATCTCCTTTAAATCTCTCAGATAGGGACCAGCAGGTGGCATAGTGGACTTCCACATGGCTGTTGCAGTTTGAGTCCCAGACCTTGAAAATAACACGGGATGCAAGTGCATATGCACCCAAAATCCCAGGAGGACATTGACGGAGTAGGGATTGTTACCTGGTCATCCACCTAAAGGTGATTTCTCACTTTCCCTCTATTGTCTCCTACAAGCACATATGTCTATGGCAAAAATCTAAAAGAAATTAAAATCTCTCAGATAATCCTATGTCAAATCATAATTGTTTTCATATCAAAGACTGTTGAGTAAGAGCTAATTCTTCCATACATAAATTAAAATCTTTAGTTATATCTTTTTTTTTTTTTTTCAGAGATATTTTTGCTATAGAGTACATGCAACCACCAAAGGGACAGTGAAATGGAAAGCGAGAAATCACCCCTCAGGGGAGATGCTTATGTCACAATCACTTCTTCCCCATTCACCTCTCAGGATTTGGGGCATACACAAACGCACCCAGCATGAGATTTAAGCCAAGGGGTCAGGGGATCAACCAACAGTTAACTACATGGAAATCCAGTGATATAACCATTACATCATCTGTTGATCTCACTAGAATCTTTAAAGTTGTTTATTTCCAATGTACATGTTGCACTCAAATTTATTTTTCATTGCTTCTAAGAGTAGTTATTTCATTTTACCTGGTTTACGTCTTCCTTGTTTCTTACCTTCCATGGCTATTTCATTGGCATCTATGCCTTTGCTCTGTTTTTGTTTTTGTTTTCCCAAAACCTGTTTCCAAAAACTTTCTTTGTCTTTTCTACTTATCTAAGTAGTATTTCTCATTTAAGGCCTAAGTCAATTTCATTATTCCAACTTATAATCAATTTCCTAGATATTTGTTTACTGATTGCGTATTAAATTTCATACGGTTCGATACTTTACTATTTTCTGGTTTGATAAGTGCACAACACCAAAAGACATGGTATATGATATGAAGTACATATACATAAAGGCTCATTCAAAATATGTATGCCTTGTTTTTTACACATTTTCTGCACTTTGCGGTTTACTTAAACAAACTCATTCTTTGTATTGTAGCAATAGGTTCTAATTATGAGTGAAATCAAGGACCTGTCTATACCTGTCATTCTCATATCACTCCCCTTTCCCTTAACCCATATGTCTCTGACATCTTCATGACAGGAAACTCTTCTGAATATCCTCTTCTTTTTCTTAATACCTATATGTGTTCCTGAATGAGTCACTTCTGAAATGTATCGATGAACCAACATATTCTCTCTCTTCTTTCTCCCTTATCGCCATGCATTTCTTTCTTTTTTTTTTTTTTTTCAGAGAGTTTTTTGTTATAGACATGCACTCGCCAGAGAGAGAGAAAGAGACAGAAAGCAAGAAATCACCCCCAGGGTGATGGTCACTCCACAGTGCCATCTCCTCTATTCTCCTCTTGGGATTATGGGCACACATGCCCATGCACCCTGCATGAGTTTAAGTCACTAGGCCTGGGACTTGAACCATGGTTGACTACATGGGAGTCCAACAATGTAACCATCACACCATCTACTGGTCCCATCTTTTTCCCTTTGTTTCCTGTCTCTGTCATTTTCTATTCAGTGAACTCATCTATTCCTCTAACTGTACTCATTTCTTTTATGTAAAAAGTAAAATAAAATATACAGTATTATCTCCTCTTCGATGTCCTTCCTAGTTTCCACACTCCCATTTTCAATAGTTCATTGAATATTTTCACCTATTTTGCATATTATTCATTATAGTTAAACCCCTTGATTTACTTTCCAAATATGTATTACTTCTCTATGCTAATGTAATTAACAATTTCTTAATTATTACTGCTAAATCTCTTAGTTCTTAGTTGTATCTTATTTCAACATCTTTCTACCCAAAGTTCTGGTATATTTCTGTGTGGTACAATTTATTTCTTGGTATGAGACCTGTCAAATGAACCAATTTTTTTTTATTGTGCTTGGAACAATGTTGCTGAAAACCCCTTTATTTTACTTGACTAATATTCCAAAATGTATAGTAGACATTTTATTAAAACAAAGTACATTTTCTTATGACAAAAAGGCAGAAATTTTTTAATTACTTAAAAAGTACTACATTTGTGGACCAGCAAATGGCATAATGGTTATGTCGCTGCACTCCCACATAGTCAACTGCATTTTGAGTCCCAGATCCCATGGCTTAAAACTCATGCTAGGCATGTGTGTGTGCCTAAGATCTTGAGAGGAGAATGGAGGAGAAGGAATTGTGACATGGCCATTCCCTCAAGGAGTAATTTTTCACTTTCTGTCTTTCCAACTCTCCAGCAAGCCCACATAACCTAGTGCAAAAATATCTCAAAAAAAAAAAATCACAACATTTGTATTCTTCATTTGTAGATTACACAATGAGTTTGAAGTTTTATGATAATTTGTTACAGGTGCAATTTTTAGAAAGTTAACATTTCTCAGAACTCACATGGATTTCTTGTAATTGTTCTCTCTTTGTAGTTGGATTAGCTCAACTTTAACTTGCACTAATTTACCTAATGATTTATTCATACTAGTGAGAAAATATGGAAGTCCACAAGCCTTGAGTCTAAAGATTACAAAAAGTCACATGAATTTATCTTAAACGTTCTAGCCCAGTAAGCAGAGCTTTAAGGATAAGTGAATCCTCCATTTTTCCTAATTAATCAAGAAATAAAAATTCTACACAATTGAGATAAATGCCTAGTTACAGGTAGCTAGGCAAGCATTAAAGTCTTGTCAGTCTCTTCTGGGATTTCTGACTATTTTGTCTTTGCTTCTGTTTTTAATCTGATACTGATTTTTTTTTTTTTCTCTTCCCTTACCATTCTATTTGTGGACTTCTACTCTAAGACAGAAGTCATCGCTACAATAGAGATTGCCAGATCTGTTTTCAACTTGCTGATGGAAGGAGTCCCTGTCTGCAAGTTACCAGAAATTCCCCAAGGAAACACCTCTCCTGGTTTTATAAAATATCTTCCCATGCACCGACAGTCTAAGGTTTAAAAGGCATCATTTTTTCATGTTATACCTTATTGCTTATTTGTAGAGCTTCTGAATGACACAGAGAGGCCTGCTAGCAAAATTTCTATTTGCTATTTTTTTAATTCAAAGAATTATTTATTTAATTGAGTTTATTATTATAATTGTCACTTTTTAACATGCTATAGTGCACATGCACTCTTCAGAGAGAGAGGGAGATAAAGTGAGAAAGCGAGCTTCCCAGGTCTGGGACTCAACCTGCAGCTGGCCATGTGGAAGTTCAGTGCCTCCGCCTACTGCGCCCTCCCCACCCATCTTGGTAAACCTTAAAACATACTTAGAAAGTCAGAACAGGAGCACCTGTCAACATAATCTTTTGCCTGTTTTAATACTGATGAAGTTGCTTAAGTGATAAATCTGCCCTTGACAAAGACTATAAAATCATCTGTTAAACCATTACATAAAAATTTGTATTAAGTTATAGCATTACTTAATTTTGACAAAAGATTTTACTACTTGAAAATGGACAGAAAACCTAAATCAAAATAAATATTTGTTTTATATCGGTAATATCATCACCATTGGCTAATATCCAAAAACTTACTAAGGGTAAAATGTTGAGGAGTGATGTGATAGGCTTGTTGTGCAACTAAATATAAAATAACCTAAAGATTATGATACAAAAAAGGGGTTTATGTATCATAATTTCCAGAGACTAACTTTAAAAATCTGGAAAAATTTTCTCTGTCAATGACATCTTTTAGTAATGGCAAATAGGGAGCTAGAAATATATTATTAACATTTCTATGAAAATGTGTGTTACATATTATATATTTATTTATTATATAACCTATCCCAAATATATAGATATACTATATATTATATATACATTATATATAGTATACAATATATATTTCCAATTTTTATTGTGGTAACATATATAACATAAAATTTACTTTCCTGACCATTCTAAGGTGTGCACTTCAGAGCTATTAAGTCCATTTATGTTGTTTTGCTACCATCACCACCATCCTTCACTAGAATTCATCTCATCTTGCAAAACTAAAATTCTAGAGGTCTTCAGGTGACTGTGATGAACTGTACACTTTGAAAACCACTGATATAGAGGGACTTATTAAAAAATGTTTTTTGAGGAAGATTAGCTCCCTGAATGGTCAAATATGAAAGGATTGGAAACAGTTCATGTAGAACAGGAATTTAAAGTATAAGTTTATTTTGGTCCAAACCAATTTTGAAATCCATGCCTAGCTTTTCAAAATATTCATTTTCTATGAACTTTTTAAAGACTTGTCATAGTATCCAAGGAGAAAAACAATTATATTTTAGGTTAAGGAAAAAACTTAGGTGAAAATAATTTTTTTCTTAAGCATAAGACTAACAGTTTTTTGAAGAGATATTTTTGCTATAGAACATGTGCCCTTGCTGGAGAGACAGAGAGAGAGAGACACAAAGCAAGAAATTACATCCCCCCAGGGCGGATGGCCACACCACAGTCGCTTCTCCTCCATTCTCCTCTTGGGATTTTGGGCACACACTCACGTGTACCCAGCATGATTTTTAAGCCTCTGGGTCCAGGACTTGAACCATGGTTGATTACATGGGAGTCCGGTGACACAACCATAATGCCATCTGCTAATCCCTCATGTTTTAATTTAATAAACTTGCTTTGATATTCTAAATTTGGTCCTCCAACCATCAGTATATGTGTCACCGGGGCATTTGTTGAAATGCAGTATATCAATCAGTTTCATCCTATATCTGCTGAATTTGGGTCTGTATTTAATGTGCATAAAATTTGAGAGCACTTTATTAAAGTATGCACTAGGGCATATGACGCAGTGTGGATATGACATACAACCTGTTCTAAAATGCAACAGAGCCAACAATGAGAAATCCAGATATAGACTTGAGTGAATAACATAGTTAGATGTCATTCTTGTTTAAGATGGCCCAGATTATAAAAGGCAGAAGAAACCCATTCTCTGATACTGTATTCCTTTTCACCGCTAAGTGTAGGGGGTTTGAGGACGACGATGTCTTGAAAACAACTTCTTTCAAACCTTACATGTTATCCTCAAGACATTATCCAGGATGTACAATCTCATACTAATAACACAGGTAGACAAGGTGAGCAAAGATAAATTTTTGTAAGAAGGTTTAACAGGGTATATTTAAAGTCTTTCCAGCAGTTAGCATAATGGCTATGTCGCTGGATTCCCACATAGTCAACCGCAGTTCGTGTCCCGGACCGGGTGACTTTAAACTCATGCTGGGTGCGTGTGCATGCGTGCCCAAGATCCCGGGAGGAGAATGGAGGAGAAGGGATTGCAGCGTGGCCATCCCCCCTAGGGGGGTGATTTCTCGCTTTCTGTCCCTCTGTCTCTCTCTGTCTGTCTGGCGAGCGCACGTGCCCTATAGCAAAAACCTCTCAAAAAAAAAAAAGATAAAGTCTTTTTTTTCCTTAATGAATTGGGTCTTTCAAAACTTCATAGTAGTTCACACTAAAGAATGATTTCAAGGAATGATTTTAGCATAGGAATTAATGCAAAATGAGTAAATCCTTATTATAATAATATGCTAACATCTAATGGTTTCTTCCCTAAGGTCATATAATATTTTCCTCAAATTTTTAATTGGACATTAACTGAGAGGTGTAAAATTATCAAGCTCTGTAAACAGTAAAGATATTTAAAATATCAATCACTAAGAAGTTAGAGATAAAACATCGTAATGTGTTTTAATGTTGTGTAACTATATATTTACTCTAGCAATATACAATATACATACAAGAAAAATAAGAGGTGGAAGTAATTTGTCCTTTTAAATGTGTATTGATTTTTAAAAAAGTAATTATATGTTGGAAATGTTGTCTACTTGAGTAAAAAAGCTAGGTATTTTTTCTCTATAATAAAAGTGACTCATAACTGTGAATGTAAATAAAATGAAATCTTATTAAGCTATTACATTAAAAATAAAATAATTTTCTGAAAAACAGGAAGATTTAGAAAATGATTATTTTTACTAATATTAGAACATATTGTTGTTACCTCATATAATAGTATTATCTATATACCAAAATATTTTAAAGGAGAAAGAAACATATTCTAATAAATACATCTAATTTCTCTAAAAAGAATAATGTTTTTCTCTTTGCCATCTTGTGAAAATTAAAGCACTTAATTTTCTCACATTAACTATGTACTTAATTCAAAACAGATAGACTAGTCAGGGAATATATATAACAAGCATCAGGAATTTGTGATACTAAAGTTTGTGGGTATAGATAACAAATAAAAGAAAAATCCTATCTTCGAATATAATAGTAGAAATTCTGAATATGCTTATCATACTCTCACACAGATGTAGATATTAAGCATGATTTAAACAAAAAGCTATTAAAAGGTGGGTAACAGAAAGCAATTGGGGGCCCAGTGTGAGTGGCAGAGTCAATAACACACTGATCTGCAGTGCTAGAAACCCACGGCTCATCCCTGAGTCAACTTGAAGCACGCCAGGTACATGTATACCCATGATTCTCACTAGCTGGAGAGCCAGGTGAAATGGACCATAGTGTAACAACAGCCCTCTCTTTTCCTGTTTCTGTCTCCTCAAGAAGTAAAAAAAAATTTTTTGAGAGGTTTTTGCTATAGGGCGTGTGCGCTCACCAGACAGACAGAGAGAGACAGAGAGACAGGAAGCAAGAAATCACCCCCACCCCCAGGAGGGATGGCCACGCCACAATCCCTTCTCCTCCATTCTCCTCTCGGGATCTTGGGCACACACGCACACGCGCCCGGCGTGAGTTTTGAGCCACCTGGTCCGGGACACGAACCATGGTCGACTACGTGGGAGTCCAGCAACATAGCCATTACGCTAACTGTTGGTCCCAAGAATCATTTCTTCACTGTTATATATTTTGTCTAAATCTGATGTTAGTCTAAAGAGTAGACTAACATTCAACTTTGCTTCTCAACTTAATGCTCATTTACCTGTGGTAATAGGAAAATTTCTTTCACTATAGAGTAGGAACTGCATCTCAAGAAAATCAAATAACAATGATAGTTTAATATTATTAATTTGCTAAAGAAACAAAGGTATAAATCATGAGCTGATGTTCCTAAAAGTGACGGAATTATAGAGAAAAAAAAATAGGCAATTACCTTTTCTGTGTGAATCTATTTCTTGGATCTCTAATCAGGTCCATAGATATGTGTCTGTCTATTCTTTTACCAGAACTAACATATCTTGATTACTATAGCTTTGCAATAAGTCTGGAAATCGAGTAGTGTGACAGACAAAAGAATCATCTCCTAGATGTCCATGCCCTACCCACCAGAACCCGGGGCTGGTTATTTCAGGTTTTATGGCAAAGGGAAATTAAAATGACAAAGCAGTTGATTTGAGTTGAAAAGAGTATTCTAGATTACTACATAGAATGTACCTAATATGATTATAAAGTTCTTTTATAAGAAGAGGGAGGAGGAAGTGTTAATGCAGAGCAATGTAGTCTGAGAGTGACTTGACCAAAAATTGCTCCCTTCAGAATTGGAATGGGTCACTAATCAAGACATGAAAGCATTTTCCAGGACCTGGAAAAGGCAAGGAAGTAGATTCTCCTCAGAACATTCAAAAGAAACACAAGTCTGCAGACACTTCGACTTAGCCCAGAAAGATCCATTTGGAACTACTAACTTTCTGAATTTGAAGACAATCTAAATCACTGTGTTTAAGCACTCAGAGGGTTGTAATTTGTTACAACAACAACAACAACAACAAAAACTGGTGAAGGTATTGTGAGTCATCCACATTTAGTCTTCTTCAGAAAGGTGCTGGCTATTGTAAATCTTTTGCATATAAACTTTAGAAACAATTTATTGATGTCTAAAGAATAGATTGCTTGGGTTTTGTATGGATTGAATCGAAAAATAGATCATGATAAGTTAGGAAGAATTAGCATATTAATTATATCAAGTCCTTCAATCAATGCATATGTTATAATCCCCAATTTATTATGTCTTCTTTGATTACTTTCATCAGTGCTTTTCAATTTTCTGCCTATAGGTATAAATATGGTTAGATTTATACTTAACTATCTAATTTGCTTTATGCTACTTTAAATACATTTTATTTAACTTCTCACTTCAGTATTTTTTATTGCTGCTGATATATATAATACAGTAACATTTATATATTAGCCCTACTTTCAGCCATTTTTCTGAACTTGTTCATAAATTCTAGAATGTTTATGTTGTTTTGGAGTTTCTACATAGGTAATAATGTCATCTGTGAAAAACAGAGCTTTATTTCTTATATTTTGTTCTTTAATCTTTATTCATTGTCAAGAAATAAATGCACTCACCGGAGCGAGAGAAAGAACCTGTCACTGGGGCATGATCACACAAAAATACTGTTCCTAACTTCTTCATCTTGTCCAGAAGTAGATACACACACACACACTCCCAACATAATTTTCAATCTGCTTGGGTGAAACCAAATCGTGGTAAGCCATGTAAGATTTGGCTCTCCATGGACAATGTCCAAAAACTGTGCTACAGGAGCAGCCCTGTTTGTTCTTTTTCAGTCATCATAAGTATCATTTTATTTTCTCATCTTATACACTAGCTTGAACTTCAAATGCAAATGTTCAACAAGAACAGTCAATAAATTCTTACTTTTATCGTGATCTTAAGGTAAAATGTTCAATTTTTCACTATGAAGTATGATTGTACCTATAGGTTTTTAAGAATAATTATTTATTTATTTTATTTTATTGATTCTGTAATTTATTTTAATTTGACCAGTGATAGAGAGAGGGAAAGTGAGAAAACACACCACCAGACCTGGGACTAGACTATGGTTGACCATGTATGAGTGTCCAGCACCTTAGCCATCATGCCATCTGCTGGCCCAACTACAGGTGTCTTAATTAAGCTGAGGTGCTCAGTGCGGTGGCGCGTGCCTGTAATTCCAGCTACTCAGGTGGGCTGAGGCAGGAGGATCGCTTGAGTCCAGGAGTTCTGGGCTGTAGTGCGCTATGCCGATCGGGTGTCCGCACTAATTTCGGCATCAATATGGTGACCTCCCGGGAGCGGGGGACCACCAGGTTGCCTAAGAAGGGTGAACCGGCCCAGGTCGGAACATGTTAATTAAACTGAGGAAGCTGTCTCTATTCTGAGTTTTCTAAGAGTTGTCATGAATAAGCGTTGTTTTATTTTTTTCAAATTTTTCCTGTATGAAGTGATAGGATCATATTAATTTTCTTTGTTACCTTCTTCATGGATTACTCTTACTGATTTTTCTATTATTGGACCAGGCTTGCATTACTGAAATGAATCTCGCTTGTTCATTACATGTGATTATTTTATACATTTTTAATATTTGATTTGCTAATATTGTGTTGAGGATTTTGCTTCTTTGTTCCTGAGATATTTTTGTGTGTATGTCTTCTTACTTGTAATGACTGTCTCATTTTGATATTGGGGTGACGCTGACCACACAGAATGAGTTGAGAAGTCTTATCTCTACTCCTATTTTCTGAAAGAGATTGTAAGGAATTTATGATTATAAAGAATTTATGATAAGAATAATTCCTTATTGTTTGGTAGAATATACCAGTAAAACTGTGTAGGCCTGGATCGTTTGTGTTTAGGTTATTAATAACTGCTTCAACTCCTTTAATAGATTTGGGCCTATTCAGATGATTTACCTCTCCTTGTATGAATTTTGATAGTTTGTAGGTTTCAAGAAAATTGATCCATTTAATCTACATTATCATTTAGAGATAATGTTAGTAATTTTTTAATTTTTTAATATCCATAGGCTGACACGTGATAGTTCTTTTATTGCTAATATTGGTAATAATATGGTTCCCTTTGTTTTTTTTTTAAATTAATCTGGTCAGAGGTTTGTCAATTTATAGTTAGAGAGCTAGGTTTTGGTGTCCTGATTTTCTCTATTGATATCCTGTTTTAAAGTTTATTGATTTATGCATTAATTTTTATTATTGCTTTTCTTCTGCTTTCTTAATGTTTAAATTGATTTTGTTTTTCTAGTTTCCTAAGTTGCAAGCTTAGGCCATTCATTTTAGGTCTTTCTTTTCTAGTAAATTACAGAGAATACTATATAATTTCCTCTACATATCACTTTCATAAGTTGTATTTTTATTTGTACTTTATTCAAAATATATTTAAATTTGTTTTGAAAATTCTGGGACCCATGTGTTATTTGCAAGTTTTTATTGAAGCTTTTAAAAATAAATTAAGCTTTGAGATCAGCAAATGGCAATGTGGTTACATTGCTGGACTCCCACATAGTTGACCACAATTCAAATCCCATAACTGGCAGCTTAAAACTCATGCTGGATGCATGTGCAATCATACCCCAAATCCTGAGAGAACAGAGGAGATGGGATTGCATGTGGTCATCCTCTCTGGGAGGTGGGGAGTGAGTTCTCGCTTTCTGTCTCTGTTTGTCACTCTGGTGAGCGCATGTACCCTATAGCAAAAAATCTCTCTACAAAATTAATGAATTAATTAGTTTAGTTTTCATTATTCACATTACATTATTAAATACTGAGTCCAAATGTAAAGTAGGTCAAACTGCATGCATGCTTTGAAAAATCATATCGTATACCATAAAGATTTATGACAATTACATAAAAACAAGAAAATAAGAAAAAAGAATCCTGGATATATCATGTTAAAAGTACTTAAATTAAAAGACAAAGAAAGATGTATATAGTCTCCCTGCCCAATATTTAGACTCAACATCAGACATAACCTTTTGTATCCTTCCAGAAATCAAAGGCATATATGTACATATGTACATGCAGATTTTATAATATCCAAGATGAAGCTGATTCCTGCAGTTTTCTATATCTTGCTTTAGAAAATTTAAATTGTAAAATATAAATAACATTAAATTTACTACTTAATTTTTTTTTCTCTAAGTCATAAGTTCTTGCTGTAATCAGAGAAGTCAAAAATCACACCTACCCCCTTGCAGGGATGGCCATGCCATAACCCTATCACCTCCATTCTTCTCTTGGAAATATGGTCCACAGATGCTGAGTGTGTTTTTCAAACCACTGTATCCTAAATACAAATCGTGCAGTCACTCAAGTGGGAACCAGGTGTCTTAACAACCACATACTCTTGGCAGTTGGCTTATTGCTGAAATCTTTGTGCTTAATTCAATAAGCTTCTTTAGAAGGCTGCTATTTTATTTTTCTTTGAGAGATTTATGCTATAGGGCACGTGCTCTCGCTAGAAAGACAGAGACAGAGAGACAGAAAGCAAGAAATCACCCCCCGCCCCCCAGAGGGATGGCCATGCCGCATGGCCATCCTCCATTCTCCTCCATTCTCCTCTCAGGATCTTGGGCATGCATGCACATGTGCCCAGCATGAGTTTAAGCCACTGGATCTGGGACTCAAACCAGGTCTAGTACATGGGAGTTCAGTGAAACAGCCATTATGCTAACTGTTGATCCCTTCTGCTACTTTTCTTTTTTTGGAGAGAGATTTTTTGCTATAGGGTGTGTGTACTTGCCAGAGAAACAGGGACAGAAAGTGAGAAATCTCCCTCCCGGATGAATGGCCACACCACAATCCCTTCTCCTCTATTCTTTTCATGGGATCTTGGGCATGCACACACATACACACCCGGAGTGAGTTTTAAGCCAAGTCTGGACTACATGGAAGTCCAGTGACATACCCATTACACCATCTGCTGGTCCCAGAAGGCTGCCATTTTTAGAAAAAAGAGAAACTCATATCTCTTTTTACAGTTCAGAAAAACGTCTGGGGAAAAAATGTCATTAATTTTAAAGACTGTATTATAGACTTTACCTGATGTAGCTAAACATGTATATTTTATTTAAAGAAAGTATTTGGTTTATGAAGGAATGCATATTTTCCCATAGGGCAAACCAAATTTTATGTTAAACTCAATATTTCCTAGATTTCTTTCCTTATGAGGCAGAATCCTCAGTGGTGATACATTCTGCAGTGATATCATTAAATTCCTCTTTTTGTAACCTTTCATTTTCTTTAAATCAAACCATCCCACCAACACATATAAAGAAAGCAAGGTTTAGGTTATTGTAGCCAACATCCAATAACCTGAACCTTGTTTTCTTTATTTCAAGAAAAAGTCAGGCTAAAGCCACATTTTTTTAGAAATACTGTTTCTGGTTTCCTGATCCAGGGCAATAGAGTCATAAAATGCTGTTATAGTTATCACTACTATTTAGGCATGTTTATAATTTCAAAACCTTGAAAAACAGTTACGTGTGAAAAATAAAAAATAAAAACCTCCATTTTTATCCTGTATTTCTCTCTTCCGAACTGCCTTCCTTTCCTCTGTTGCATGGTGCCATAGGTTTCTTTAGCTGATATCTTCTTTTCTTCCTACATGCCTAATTATGATTCTCCCTGATCCATGAGCCCCTTTAGAAAGCTCACATTACTCTCAGAATTCAAACACCAAATAGTGAAAATCCATTACAGTTAGCCAGCTTGAGGATTAGGAGGTTGGAAAGTTAGACATAGGACATATTTTGAAAGAGCATGAATGCTATGAAAAGAAATTGGGCTTCGTCTTTCCACCAAGCACTATAATATTAGTTAATATGTTAGCACACAGGGACACACTTTATCTTATAAATATAATTTTTAAACTTTAAGAAAAATATTTATCAATAATATTGTAGAGAAACAGTACACTTTCTGTTACTTGAAAGATAACAACTCTAGAAGGAAGCTTAGACTTTGAAACCTCAACATCATACCTCAGGTTTAGTGACGATTTATCAATGTACAGGTTACGCATTTCCAATGAATTGGTAGTTTCATGTGTGTTAACCTCACAACCAATCTAATTCCCAAATGGTTATTCTTCATCTGCTTTCCTAATAAATAGATGACTACATTAAAAACAATCCACAAGATGCTTATGATATGTTGTAAGAAGTAAACCAAAATATAAAGGTAAGTTGAAATAAAGACTGATTGCATGAGACAATGTAGGAATATTCTAGGGTGATGATTCAGTCAACAACTAGATTAGGGTTGGCTTTGGTCCATGAACAAACTGTAGAGCTACTTGATTCTTCTGAATAAGGACTCCAAGTCTTAATTAACATATTTGGCTGTATGCACTGTGCTTGAATTTGGATAATATTTTGATGATCCAGTAATCAGAAACATTTTATTCAACACCACTCTACTAATGGTCTTTAAAAAGCCAAGTAAATCATTTTTGTTAATGAGTTATTGTTCATGAATTAGCCCAAATAAGCCAGACAGTATTCTGTTGTCTTAATTTACTTAAGTGGTATATATATGAAGAAAGTGATGTTTACTTAAATTTAAAAAGTATTAAATACAGTTTTAAAATTTTATCTGGATTATTCACACCCCTGCTTTTAAAGAAGACTTGTATCTATTTTTTTTCTTTTTCCTATTATATATTCTAATACATGGAAAGATAAAATAACTAAATTAAAAAACAAGTACAGAACACGTTGGTTGTTAACAAATGGTATGAAGAAAAGCAAAGTAGGGTTGAGGCATAATGTCTATTACTGTAGGATGAGAAGGAAGGAATGAGATGATACGAAGCCTTTGCTATAGTAAAGGCCTGAGAAGAGAAGGGAGCCATTCATGTGAATGGATGATGGCAGAGTTTTCCAGATAAATGTAACAAATGTAGAATCAGCTGGTGGCATGTTGCTTAGGGCAAATAGAACCCATGTGCCCACCACAGGCTCACATCCTGACCCAGAGGCTTGATAAAAACTCCAGGCACATGTGTGTGCATGCCCAAAATCTCAAGAGGAGAATAGAACAAAAGGGTTATGGCATGGCCATCCCACCGGGGGATACTCTCTCACTCTCTCTTCTTCTCTTTTTCTCTGTGTCTCTGGCAAGCACACATGCCCTATAGTAACTTTTTTCTTTTAAAAAGAAGTCTTGCTCTCTATTTCCATTCAATATTTATTGAATGTTAGCACTCTATGGCAGAAATTGAAAGAGCCAAAGATATGATAGTAGAGAAGATAAGTGTAGATACCAGAGACTGTAAGAGAGGGGAATGAGTGGGAGACGTAAAGGGAAGAAACATTCAACAGACAAAAGAATGTAAAGTTCTTTGTGAAGAAAAAAAATCTATAATTTCTGCTTTGTAAAAGTAAGAATTAAAAAAAACCCAAACAAACAAATGTCAAGGTCCATGGTAAACTGAATGTTAGGCTTGAGAAAAAGGAAGGAGGCCAAGAGAAGATTTGTTTTCTACTTTTTCCATACTATATCAAAAGTGCTGACCTCTCAATAGGAGCTTAAAATATATTCGTTAAGTCAGTCCAGTGTGCTAGAGCACAGGAAATGAACGAATGATTTTAAAAGACTAGGTGAAGAAGGACTTGGGGAAGAAAAGTAGCATTATCTGCCTTGTTTTAATAGGACCATCTAATGATGTGTTTTAAGATCCTTAAGAAGACAGTGTCATGGAACCAGCAGACAGCATAATGTTTATGTTGGTGGACTCCCATGTAGTCGATTGCAGTTCAAGTTCCAGAACTGGCTGCTTAAAATTGACACCAGGCACATGTGTGTGCATGCCCAAAATCCCAAGAAGAGAATGGAGAAGAGACTGTGCTGTGGCCATCCCCCTTGGGCAGGGGGGATTCCTTGCTTTCTCTCTGTCTCTCTGGCATGCTTTCTCTCTGTCTCTCTGGCAAAAAATCGCTCAAAAGGAAAAGAACGAAGAAGAAGAAGAAAACAGCAAGGGCAAAAAAAGGCAAAGGCAAAAGCAAAGGGAGAAGGGGCCAACAGATGGCGTAGTGGCTATGTCGCTGGACTCCCATGTAGTCGACCGTGGTTCAAGTCCCAGACCCAGTGACTTAAACTCACACCAGGCATGTGTGCATGCACGCTCAAGATCCCCAGAAGAGAATGAAGGAGAAGGAACTGTGGCATGGCCATCCCCCCTGGGGAGGATTTCTTGCTTTCTCTCTCTCTGTCTTTCTGGTGAGCAAAAAAACAAAGGAAGAAATTATAGCATTATAGCATTTTGGATCAAGATATTCACAGTGGGTGTTAGGGAAATAATACAATTCTTATATATGCTTTAAAGATACAAATTGTAGGATTTGTTAACAGATTTATAGGTATGATTAAAAAAAAATTGGAAGAATTGAGGAGGACCCTACCCCTAAACATAGTTACCTATGCGAATATTTTTAAGAAAGGAATTATATTTACTGAGATGCCAAAGTTAGAAAAGAATAGATAGTGAGAGCTCTGAACTAAGGAAGTTAGAGATATGTTGTTTGAAATGTTCATTTTACATCTATATGGAGAAGTTGAGTGAATGATTGGAGATCCAGTGCTTTTGTTCAGCTAGAGGTCTGGACATAGGAGTTCTCAGCATAAATGGTGTTTAAAGCCATGTGATGAGATTATCAAAGTGAGGATACAGGGGAACTGCCAGTGACTAAATCCTGGAGCACACCAATATTCAAGTGATTGAGAAATGAAAAGGAGCCTTTAAACAAGAATGAGAAGGAAAGTACAACCAGGATAGGGAGTGAGGACTAGTGAAGTAGGAAGATAGCAAAGTGATCCTTTGTCGGATTCTCTTATACAGGATCCTGCATTAGTGAGAAAGTGATAAAGCTAATAGATTAATACAATGAGAATTAGTAGGTCAATTAAATTGAGAACTGAGAATTGATATGAGAGTCATGGGTGATTTATGCAAAATGTTTCATGGCAGTAATAGAATTTCAACGTAGAATGAAAGAATCACAAATAGTGAAAGCAAATAAATCTTTTGACAAATGTGGCTTTAAAGTTAACAGAGATTGGGTGGTACCTAGAGAGATATTTGTGTTCAAGGTTTTTGCTGGATAGTATATTTGAGTAATATTTGAGTAATCAAGAGAATAACTAAGTGGCATAACTCAGCGATAAAAGTTAAAAAGGAAAACATTGCCAAAACATTGTCATTGAGTGTATGAGAAGTTGTATGAGCCAGTGAAGGGTTGCGCTTACACATTCCTGAGTCACTCACCCATTACTACAAAAGGAAAGGAGGAGAGAGTATATGTAAGTTAACAGTGAGAATGTGCAATATCATTTCCTTTCTTTAATTTTCTCAATGAAAACAGGAAGAAATGTTACTACAGAGAGTGAGGGCAAGGAATGAATTGCTAGAGAACTAGAGAAAAAAAGAAGCAAAAGAGTAGACTAAGAGTGGGAAAGTGAACAAACTATGAAATGCATTGAAGGAGACTTGCTAGTCAGTTGCAAGGGCTCATGTAAGTCAGTGACCAATAATTTAAAGGTAGACCAGTGGGCATAGTAATATCTTTCTCCTCAGCCACATTCTGCTTCTCGGTGTGGACATGGAGAAGGTGGAGAGCTGGGTACAAGCAGGATAGGGAGTGAGGACTCATCGCAAGAAAATAATGTTTACTATATGGTGTATATTCACATAAAAATAATTTCAAACTGAAAAAATACCCAGTCACATGTACATATGTCTGTAAAACGACATGACCTGGATGGGCCTAGTGATTGTAAGACTATAAATGAAAAAAACATACTAAGTTAGCCGTTCTTGTTTTGGCTCCACACTACAAAATAATTAGACTGGAAAGCTGTATGCTTTATATCTCTATAGGCACTGACATTTAAATGGTTATACTCTTATCAGAAGCCAAATATTCAGCACCACCACTTCTCCCCTTAGCCTGTCTCACTACTCACCCCTTTTCTCTGTCACCTACCCACAAGAACCTGATTGGTTTATCTGTGATGAGGAAATGAATAGTGCCCACACCCTATTCGGGCATTGCATAGCTGATCAGGAATAATTCTCATACCTGAAAACTATGGTGTTGTGGGAAAAGTCATGATGCATTTTTACACAGAAAAAATATATCACTACTTTACTGACATCCCATAGTTTCTTTTAGTGGAAGTGAGTTGTTTCCTTTGTCTTGAGATGGATGAAAAAAGTAGCATTTTCTTTCATTGAGGGCATAGTCACTAGTTGTACGGCATTTAAAATGGTTTTGTATTGCCAATAGATATTTGGCAAACTAGACTGAGATTCATCCTGAAAAGCAAAGCAAAACAAACAAGAAACAAACAAACAAAAAATTAAAATGACCTTCTCTATATTGACTCTCACTTACCGGTAAAAAAAGCAATTTCATGAAGATTTTGACTGGTGTCTATACAGTAATGTGAGTGTGGCAGAAACCTGGCAGAATCTCTTCTCATTTGGAACAAATTATGTCTTAGAAAGAAAAGCACAATTTGCTCTTAAAAATATATTTCTGAAAGAATGCTTTTGATAGGAGATTTTTCAAACATATTAGAGGCAATTCCGATATATATATATATATATGTGTACATGAAACAGAATGCTTCATTATTATTCCTATCACAATCATCAGTATAAAAAAAGAGAACACACAGCAATGAGCTGTGTGAAATTTAAAATGATTGATCTAGTCCAAGTTCATATTTTTTAGTAGCAAAACAATTTGAAGGTCTAGCTATATTCACAAACTCTTTTAACAATTTCAAGGAAGAAGTTATTTTAAGAAAAATGAGTTGGTAATTTGCATGTCTCTAACTGACATTCAAAGGTGGACTTTCAAGTTTTGTTGGAAAGCAGGAAGATTTGAGTTATTATTTGAGCTTTATGTGAACTGGTAGTGCAAAACAGAGAAATGAAGTAACATCTGTTTCTTCTTATGTCTGTCCTTTATCAGTAAGGTACATAGGGCAATAATATAAGTATCTTTTAAGTGATAAGGGGGCATTTAATATGAAGGATTAGTATTAATCTTCAGATTCTTTTGATGAGCTATTCTACTTCATTAGATAGAAAACAATATTTGAGGAAAATATCTTGGATATAACTAGAAAGGGATTTCTTTATTTAATTGCCAGTGGGTACATGCTCTCACCAGAGAGAGACAGAGAAACAGAGTTGGGGAAGCAGCCTCCAGTGGGATATGGGCCCATTGCAATCCCTTCTCCATTTCTCCATCCTGTCAGGATGCTGGGCATACATGCACACATCCCCAGGACCAGAATTCAAACTGTGGTCAGCCATGTGAGATCTTGCTCTATTAACCAGCACGTTATAGGGCCAGCCTAGTAAATGATTCATTGAAGAGAAGGTGGACTAAAGCTTCATTCGCCTGCTGTTTCTGTTAAAAAGAGATTATAAAAGAAATTTAAACTAGAAAAATTATGTAGATGGGCCAGCAGGTGGCATAGTGGTCAAGGGAACTGGACTTCCATATGGCTGATCACGGTTCAAGTCCTGGACCTGGTGGCTTTCTCTCTCTCTCTCTCTTTCTCTCTCTCTCTCTCTCTGTCCTCTCTCCCCCTCTCAGGTCAAATTAAAGTAAGTAAATAAAGAAAAAAGAAAAATCATGTAGAATTGTTTCTATAATCCTGTGAGAAAGCTTTAAGAGCAGTTAACAAGTTTATAAAACATAAACAGAAGTATGTTGGCAGGTCTCCACGGTGCAGCAGTAATGCAACATTCGATGATGCTGAAGTCATGTAGGTGAGACCCAGGGTCATATCCTTAGGTGTCCCTGTATATGCCGGGCATCATTTAAATGTGTGCCTGTGAGGCTGCAGTTAGTTGCCACATGAAGACCCTGTCAGGAGAGAATGTCTTTTTCTTTTTTTTTTTTTTTTCTCTCTTTCTAACTCACTCTCAGACTCTCTCATGGAAGAAAGAAAAAGATATCTATATCTATATCTATATAAATATCTATATCTATATCTATATATACATACACACACACACACACATATATACAGACACACATACATATATATACACAATTGGCTTTGGACAAATGACTTAATTTGCTTTGGTGAATGTAGGTGTATATATAATATTGCCTTAGGTCACGTGTGCTCACCAGAGAGAGGAAAAGACAGAGACAGTGAGAAGGAAAGTAAGAAATCATCCCCCCATGGGGGGGGGGGAATGGTCATATCATAATCCCTTCTCTTTTGTTTCTTCTGGGCTCTTGGATATGTGTTCACACATGCCTGGAGTGATTTTCAAACCACTGAGTCCAGGACTTGAACTGCAGTTGGCCATGTGGGAGTTCAGCAACCTAAATGCTATGCCATCTGCTGGCCCCCCTTTTCTGTGTGTATATATATATATATATACACACACACACACACACACACACACACACACATCTAAGTCTACTTATTCATAATCTACCACAGCCTTCCAGCCAGCCAAGATGATGGAAGTGTTAAGGTTTACCTGGAGTCTGAACCCAGGGGGGTCTTGTGACTTCAACATTGCCAGGTGGCTTCCTTCCTTCTGTAACACTGTGGCTGAGCCTTATTTCATGGAATTTGTCTTACTCATTCTACTTTGTACTATTACTGTGTTATTTTATTCCTATTAGAAGGTGGCTGGAATACATATATATTTTGCTTGTATATGCCGCATGAGGATTAAAATATGCATGTGACCCTGATCGGGAAACCAAAGGAACAGAATGAACCAAGAGAAGTTTAAGTGTCATGGTAATGGAGTGTCAAGAGAAAAGAAAAATGGTCAGGGCTAATTCGCCCAGTGGGTAAACGGCTGGGTGGATGTCTGCAGACTGGATGAACTGCCAGAGGACACAGACAGCCAGTTCTATGGGGTGAGCCCATAATAATGGCGATGATTGCATCAGTGTTATTATATTATGTGATACTGTACTGGTGAGTTACAGACCAACATCAAAGAGAAATTTCTAATTTTAAAGAGAGGATGGATCTAGGAATACTTTTTCAGTGTTAGTAGGACTAATTTGCCTGTTTTGCGCAATAGTGTGCCTTTCATAAGATGTCTACTACCTGCATCATCTGACAACCAGGGAGAGAAGCATCATTCTGCTTTCAAGATCAGTAATCATAACAGCTTAAGAGCAGATTTATAAAAGTAATACCTAACAATTAATAAGCACTTGCAATGTAAAAGATAATGTTCTGAACACTTTTTGGCATGTACAATAGCCCAATGAAATTGTATTTACTGCCTTTCTCTTTTATTTGTGAAGAAACTCTAGCACAGAGATATAGTAAGTTATCCAAACTCACCTAGTTAGGAAATTTTGAGTGATCTTTTATACCTGAACCATCTAGTTCTAAATCCCGTACACTTACAGAGCAAATAATAGTGAGCACGAGAAGCTTGAGTGTCAGTCATTCATCACATCCTAGTGACATACAGAATGTGCTCCCATCCTGTGAGGGAGATTAAGAGACTTAAGAAATCAAGTTTCCCCGAGAATCTTACAATGTAGTTAGTTGAAAAGTGAAAAAAAGAAAAAAAATATGACAAGCCACAATTTTAACTTTATAATTTAAAGTGGAGGCTGATTTTTATAAATTGGAATTGTTGTGGAATTTATTTTTCAATTTTTTGTTTTTTGGAAGACCTGACAGAGGAGGTGAACCTTTTATAAGAGATTAAAATTACAGGTGGATGTGAGCAACAAGTACTTCTAGTAACAGTATTAAATTGTGCATCTCTTTGCTCCTAGAAAAAACAAAAACAAAAAATAAGAACAAAAACAGACAAACAAACAAACAAAACACCTGTTAAGAAAATTTCCATCCTTGGGAACCAGCAGTTGGCGTAATGGCTATGTCTCTGGACTCCCACATAGTCAACCGCGGTTCACGTCCCGGACCCGGTGGCTTAAAACTCACGCCAGGTCCGTGTGCGTGCGTGCCCAAGATCCCAGAGGAGGATGTAGGAGAGGGGATTGCGGCGTGACCATCCCCTCTGGGGGATGATTTCTAGCTTTCTGTCTCTATGTCTCTCTCTGGCGAACGCACACACCCTATAGCAAAAACCTCTCAAAAAAAAAAAAAAAGAAAAAAAGAAAAAAAAAATAAAAAAAGAAAGAAAAAAAAAAAAAGAAAATTTCCATCCTTTTCTGTTTGGGGAAAAAGTTTAATACAAAGAAACACCCTCTCTCTATATGACTTACGTAATACTCAGGGATGACTCCTTTGTTTACGTATGACAAGACCAGATATAAGTGATTAACTGAGTTCTCTGTCCCCACTGACAGATCCGGACAAAATGCTTTGGTCACTTACTTGACCAAAGGATAGTTAAATGCCTTTTACTCCTCCTTTTACTTCTGGCTCATGAACTTTGACTCACCCTTAGACAGAGCTAGCGTACAACTCTTCTCTAAGAGACCCTACTAAGCATCCACTGATTAAAAGACAGATAGTTCCTAAACAGTTATCCAATCACTAATTATGGCACACACATTCCCATCTCCTCATACTGGGATCCATGTAGCTTGGCTTACCTCCCCCTATAGAGAAAAGCCTGTTCTTCCCTGACCTTTCAGAAACTTGGAGAGCTCAGGATCAGAGCATGTCCTTTCTTTTATTAGTTCCCCTCACCTTACTGCAGTAATTCCTTTCCCACTCTTGCAATGGCCTTCAAATCAAGTCTTACCTAAGTCCAGACTTGTGTTTAGTTGACACTGGACAAAGAACAATGTGAGAAAACACACACACACACACACACACATTCACACACACACATATGCCAACATAAAAGATTCTGTTATTTATAAAACAGTGAAGAACTAGCCTTGGCAGAGCACAAAGTATATTTTGTACAGTGTGGGGAAATATATATGAGCAGTCTCAAATAGCATAAGACTGGTTTATTGCTAACTTGAGTAATCATAACCAAGAGTTGTAAAAAGACAGTGTTATCTATGAACTACTAAGTACTTTCACTGTGCCAAGTGCTTCTTATAAAGGGTGATAGGAGATGCTACCCTAAAATATGCCACTTTGACATAAGGATTGATTTGAGCTAAAGACACTTGTAAAACAAAAGCAGCTGTAAGAAGGGAATTCTAATCTATACTTTTCTTCCTAAAAATAGGAAAACAATTAAAAACCCTCCCATGTGAAAGATGCCCTCCTTGTATTGGAGAAAAGAAACATTCTTTGACAGGAGTCATAGTTAAAAGAACTGAGGAAACAGAATTTTCAAAAATAATCTTTAGTTTCTTTAACCTCTCACATAGTTTAATTACTTTTTCACAATTGCCTTTCTCTATTCAACCTAATACAAAAGCAAGTTAGTTTTGTCACTTCTCTGGGTCTTCATTTCCTTATGAGGTCTCCTGTGTCATGTAAAACATATATCGTATTTGTGTATTTTCTTCCTCTTACTAGGTTTTATGTCAGTTCAATTCTGAAGCCCAGCTGGAACCCAAGAGCATAAAGTTTTCTCTTTCCTATACTTTTTTGCTCAAAACTAATGTGGGCCCTATGAATTAGAAGCTGCTCATTCTACATTGAACTGTGTCCTCACCGAACTTCAACTTTGAAGCCACAACCACAGTGGGACTGCATTTGGAAACAGGGACCATAAAGAGGTAATGACTGAGGTTCTGAGAATGGGGTTTATGTCCATACTATATGGCTCATGACCTTACAAGAAGTGGAAGAGACTCTAGAATCTCTCTTTCACATACGTACAGAGGAAAGTTCATGTGAGGATAACCAGTGAGAGGGGGATTGTGCATACAGACAGAGAGCCCTCACCAGACACCACTCAAATGCCTTCTTCATCTGATACTTCTAGCCTTCAGAGTTGTGAGAAAATAAATGTTGTTTAAGCTTCCCAATCTTAATGTTTCCTTATTGTATCTTGAGCTAACTAACCCATTACTACCATCCTCGTTTGCACGTAAGAATCTCTTGGGTGGTAAGTGACAGACATGGAATTCAAACTGTCTGACAGCAAAGGCTCAGGTGTGAGAACCTAAGGGGATTTATTATTATTATTATTATTGTTATTATTTTTGTAGAGAGATTTTTTTGCTATAGTGTGCATGAGCTCACTGGAGAGATAGAGAGAATCAGAGACAGAAAGTGAGAAATCATCCCCCGGAGGGGCTGGCCATGCCACAATCTCTTCCCCTCCATTCTCCTCTCAATATTTTGGGCACACACACACACATGTGCCTGGCATGAGTTTTAAGCCACTGGATCCAGGACTTGAACCAAAATCAACTATGTGGAAGTCAAGTGATGTAACCATTATGCCACCTGCTGATCCCCCTAAGGGAATTATTTTTAACCAGGCTGGTAGAAATAGGCTTTGATGTAGAATTCCAGAGAATTGGATTTGTGTGTGAAGGTCAAGGGTCTGTGAAAATATAAGTATTAAATTTGTTGAATATAGGTTAGCTTTGAAAGATTTTTTTCTCATCTGGAGAAAAATAAGTACTACACATTTTTACATAAATGGATGAGTAAGATATTATAAGTAGAAGCACCCAACTAATGTTGTTCATCTGATAGCTATTCAATAAATATTCATTAAAATTTTGCTTTATTGTTAAGAGGTTGTTTATATTTAATAACAACATACCCTACAATTCTGGTTTGAAAAATTTCCTCGATTTACTGGAAACTTTAAAATTCCAAAGATAGTTAGATTAAATACTAATGAATAGAAATGTGAAAATCATTTAACACATAGCTATTGCTAGATCCAGAAGAAGTTAGGATCTCTTTTAAAAAATTTTTTATTATTATTCATACATTAAATCACTATACATCATTTAGATTGTGAAGAGACTTTACCCAGCATGATTTACACCTCAGTCCTGCCCAGTTGAGACTGTTATACACATCCTCGTCAATAGATAATAAACCTTATCTGTGTCCCACAAGTGTCTTACCTCTTCATTTCCCCCCCAAATTTCCTTTCCTATGCTCTTTCCCTCCCACACTCTTTTTCCATTTTGTCTCTAGTGTCCATTACAATTTATAATACTTTTATGTTCTCCAGTCTTTCAGTCTCTTCCTAGAGTGTGGACAGTTGTTACATGTTAAGCAAAGACATACAATGTCTCTCATAGCCTGACTTGCTTCACTCAACAACATACCTTCCATATTCGTCCACTTTCTATCAAATTCCAGGACCTTGTTGATTTTTATGGCTGAATAGTATTCCATGGAGTATATGTGCCACAATTTTTCAATCCATTAGGATCTTTAAATATTGCCCATGTTGCTGGAGCCAGCAAGTGGCGTGGTGGTTAAGGCTCTGGACACTCCCACATAGCCAACCATGGTTCGAGTCCCAGACCTGGTGGCTTGCTTTCTCACTTCCTCTCTCTCTCTCTGCTTCTCTCTGGTCAAAGTAAATAAATGAATGAATAAATAAAATTAAATAAATAATTAAAAAAATATTGCCCATATTGAGAAAACTAAACCAGACTAAACTGAAAAAAATTATCTAATAGTAAACATATTTTCTATAACATATGTAAAGACCTGAACACTCACAGAATTTATTTTTGGCTTAATTTAAACAAACCAAGTTCTAACTCCACTGTGGACTCACTGTGCCTCAAGAGTGTCACTGTATGCTAGACATGTGTTTTATTCAATAGTGAATACAAAAATTACTATTTTTATAGGGTTGAATTCCACTAACAGAGGGAAGAAGAGATAGCATAACCCATTATTGCTCATCCATTATAATGGGAGAAGGTACTTTAAACCACTACACACATAAAAACATGACTTAAAACATATAGTCAATTAGTGGAATAATTATCTTATTTTAATACAAATTAATATGTGATTATCCAGTCTTACAAACCAACTCATAACATGAGTCATACTTGTTTCACAAAGAAATTTATCATAGAATTTCTTTAAAGAAATGTGCTCTCTGATGCATTTTAAGCATTTTTTTCCAGGCACATAAAATGTAAGCACAGTTGAATGATGAGGCACTTGAAAGCAAGTTATGGTATTAATATAATGATCTTTACTATTTATATCAAACCAATTCTACAAACTGCCAGTCAAGAATAAGGTTTTCATAAGCCTAGAGAGGAAAATATATAATTTCAAGAGAAGAAGGTAATGAATACCTTCCCCTCTAGTGAAATAATCATAAAGAAAGAGAGCTTTCTCCATGTTATAGCTCCAAAATTATTTCTCTGGACCCAGAGGCTATACATTTTAATCAGAAAATATATATTGTTTATTTAAATTCAACCAAATTAGTATACTACTAAGAAGCAGATATTGTATATTACAGTGGGTGAGAACATAGATGCTGAGTATGGAGACTGGAACCAGACAATCAATGGTGTGCCATTAGCAAATTCCTGGGCATATAGTTCCCTCATCTGTAAAATATGGGCTGATGCTAATAGTAATAACAATTCCCTTAAAGCGTCAGGAGGATCATAAGTTAAGATATGTGAAGCAACTAAAATAGTCCAGAACATTGTAGGTGCTTGTGTAAAGATCAGCTGCTGTTCTTGGTTTTGTTTTATTTTTTTGTTTTGTTTTTTATTTTGTTTTGTTTTTTAAAGATGTTTTGCTATAAAACATGTGTGCTTGCTAGAGAGACAGAGAGACATAAAGCAAGAAATCACTCCCCACGGGGGATGGCCACACCACAATCCCTTCTCCTCCATTCTCCTTTCAGGATTTTGGGCACACATGCACACATAACCAGCATGAGTTTTAAGACCCTGGGTCTGGGACTTGAACCATAGCCAACTACATGGGTGTCCAGTGATGTAACCAGTATGCTGTCTGCTGGACCCACTGTTATTAGTTTTTTAAAACCATGTCAATATGTTTTATTCCAAAAACTCATAGTCTAGCTGTTACACTAGTCTAAGACTACCAGGGACATATATTGTTGCAGCATGATAAATATTAGATTGAGGTAGCTTTGGAGGGTCTCATATCTTGTTTTATAGATGAGGTGCTAGACATCATCTGAGATATGTTTAACAGTCATAATAGTAGTTCAAGGTATTTAACATAGAAATATTAGTTTTATAAAATTTATATATATATGTGTGTGTGTATGTGTGTGTGTGTGTACATATATATATATATCCTAGTAAACATGCTTGACTGGATTTTAATGAAAAGCATTATCTGCAACAGGATATCTTTGGTAAAGTCACTTGCCCTTTAGCACTTTCTTTGACTTAGATTTTGACTGAATTTTCCTCCTCCATGCTTTGGATATTTCTACCTAGAAAAGCACACAGATACTAAAGGCAGTGGAAGAGGGTGGGAGAAGGGGGAGAGTGAGAGGAAAGGAACCAAGGAGAAAAATAGAGAGGCAAGTCACTTATGGGGCAGAGAAATGGATGATTATCTGTTGATAGTAATGTGTATGATCTCTCCGATGGACTGGTTGGTGTGAAGTATATTCATGCTGGGTAAATTCACTTTGTAAACTATAGTGATGGAGTGACTGATTGCATAAAACAAATTAAAATAATGATTTTCTTTTTAAAGCACATGTAGGGGCTAGCCCCTGGCCGGGTGGTTAAGGCGGCTGGATTTCACATGGCCGACCATGCAGTTCAAGTCCCAGACCTGGTGGCTTGAGAGTCATTCAGGGAATGTGTATGTGTGTGCCCAAAATCCTGAAAAGAGGGAGAGATGGAAGAGAAGGGATTGTGCTGTGACCATTCTCATGTGGGGTGCTTTCTCACGTGGGATGCTTTTTCATGTGGGGTGCTTTCTCACTTTCTCTCTCTCTTTCTTTCCTTGTCAAGTGCATGCTCCCTCTGGCAAGTTAAAAAAAATAAGATTAAAAAGGCACATGTTGGATATAGTTACCAGCAACTCACTGTCATAGTATATAGCTAATGTAAAAGATGAGAACATACGAGATTGATGCCTTCAAATGTTAAAACACTGTTTTCTAACTGCTGCCAAGTAGCCTTCATCTTTTTCCAATCTAAAAAGATCAGTGCCTATAGTATTTAATGTGGGAGGCAATATGTCTGAAAGCCAAATAATCTAAATGACATTTTCAAAAGTTTTTATTGTGAAGGCCACAAATGTTCTGGGAAGAATTTACTGGCTCCAAGAATTGCCAGATGTTTTACTTTTATATGAAAAAGGGGCAGTGGTTGGATATTTAGGGGTAGGCTGTATCCTTGATACGGATCTCAGCAACTTTCATTAAGCTATTTCGTTCTTTCCTTTTTGGAAAAGAATGGAAATTATTATTATTTATTAAAATGCATAACTGATTATGTGTAGTATTTATTCAGGATTCTTAGACCAAGTCAGCTAAAGGGTACATTTGAAAATCTCTGATTAAAAATTATAAAGCACAAGTGTTATTCTTGCCAAGTGTTCTCTCTTTAAATTCACTACAATCAAGCAATTTCTTTCTACATTCAATTACTATATTTATTTTTCCATTTAAGCCGTGGCATTCTTTCTCCAGTAATATGCCCCATTCAGGCTCAGGTCACCAGGCTCTTAAAACACTAAAGACTGCTCCCAGAGATTTCACATCTCTTGATCCCTGAAGGAGACCCATTAGTAGAATATAACAAAGACCTACAACTATATACACCATAAAATTGCAATTAAAGACAGAATCATGCCCTAGACATCCAGTAGGAAGGATCTAAACCATGTCTTTTGGAAAATAAAAAAGATGTGACTTTTAAAAATTCTGAAAGCATGGTAGTAGACTAGCTAGGAAAGAACTGGAGAAGCACGAAGCTATGGAGTGCTACACTGAAGAGGCCACAAGTAATGAAACCAGATTGCCTGAAATTATGAGATGCCTGCTGAAGATCAGAAACTCAGATCACTAAGGAGCTGCTGAGCGTGAGACTACAAAGGGAAGAAGTAAACAGTAATTGAGAGAAATGCGAAGGAAAAGATACCATTCTCCATTTCCTTTTCTCTTGCTGTCAGTATAAATATTACTTAAGCCGAGAATATCTCACTTTATAACTTTTAGAGATAGATTTATTTTATACCTAATAACCACTTTTAAACGTCACAATATACTACTTTTTAAAAAAATCACAAGGTAAAGTATCTCCAGAAATGGAATTTTAGGAATTGAATTATCTTTATTCTGTGATAAAAATCATTTTCACATAGGGTCTAGAAATATCAGGTTTACATTCTGTATTTCCCAAAAGAGTTTGGAGAATAATCACATAATAATTATGTTTTCAGAAGGATATTAAATAGAAATTTTCTCCTGAATGTGTCAAAAGAAGTAGTTTTTTTAAAATAGAATCTAAATCCAAACAAATCTAATTCAGTATTGTTTGTGTGTAGTTAACAAATTTAGATCCAAGATGATTATTGGTTTGATTTTCTTTTACTTTCCCAAATATCTTACTTAGATATAATATTTCTACTAGCCCCAAGTTGACATTTTATTGTACATAATTATATATATTTCCCGATGGATCTTTTTGTTTACTTGGAAGAAGGATGATGGAGCGAAAGACAATAGCTTGAATGTTAAAACAGATGTGAGTTCTTCTTTATTTAGTTTCATGCATATCATATCAATATATATAATTGATTGAAAACTCATTTTTCCCAATTCTATGCTAAAATGCTTTTAAGACATTAGGTTACTTAATTGTCATGATAATTCTAACAGATAGACATTATTATTATACCCATTTCTCAAGCAGGGATTAACTTGCTAAATGACAGGTCACATAGGCCATAATCGACAGAGGTAGAATCCACAATAAGCAGTTTTACACTGGAGTCCACATGCTTAATCAATATGATAGTCTGCCTTCTTAAAATAAAAAGGGCTTAGCTATAGAGGCTTCTTGTATTCTGGGTCCTTGCAGCCTAGGTTCTAATCCCATTACACAATTTATGCCAGTTCACTTTAATTCTTACAACGGGTTCATAAATTAGATAATGATTTTCTCTATTTTTTATGAGCAGATAAACTGAGATTTAAAAAAGTTGAGTAACTACTTTGCTAAAAGAACACAACTAAGTATATGGCAAAAATCTATCTTAACATGAATTGTTTTGACTCCAAAATTTGTGCTCTTCCCAATGCATTGCACCATCACTCCTTTCCTTTTATCTGACTTTCCAAAGAACACTGTGTGGTAATCAGTGCTCAGTCAAATGCCTGTGCTCTTAATTACTAAGTACTGAAACTAGGCGTTTAGGTTACATTTGTTCTACCCAAGATTTCATTCTGTATGACAACCCATTTTCACTGAACCATTCTTGTGACCAAGTTGCCAGTCGTTTTGATGTTTTTGACATATTAAGAGCTTACTGATTGTAACCTTTACTATATGATCCTGTTTGTAGATCAATGACTCTCAAACACACACTTGATCATTTAATAGCAGTCGCTTGTTTTTCTAATCTTGAGCCAGATGATATCTGGAAAATATAAAAGACTTAGGCAATAGCCTAGGCCAGCCAGAAACATGGTGGTTAAGGCAGCTGGATCCCACATGGCCAACTGCATGGTTCAAGTCCTTGGTCCTGGTGACTTGAAAAAACATGAAGGATACATGTGCATGCATGCTCAAAATCCTGGAAGGAGAGGGAAGTGGGATTGAAGGGAGAGAAGAGATTGCAACATAACCATGCCTCATGGGAGGTGCTTTCTCACATTCCCTCTCTCTTTCACTATCTCTCTCCAGTGAGTGCATGTGCCCTCTGGCATATGAAAAAGAAAGAAAAAGGAGAAGGGAAAGGAAAAGAGAAAGAAAGAGAAAGAGAAAAAAAAAGAAAAAGAAAAAGAAAAAGAAGCCAATAGCCAAAGAAGATATCATTGCCATTAATATTTTATATTTTATTGATTCATTTACTTCTTCATCCTACCTAGGAATTATTAAAGGAGACTTTAGAATGCTATTTTTCTAGCTGTTAATAGAGGATTTCTAGAATATTTCTTTTTTCAAAATGAAATCAATGGCGTTAAAAGTCAATCTTGATTTTCAAGAAGAAAGTATCACATTGAATTAGGTAACCTGGCAACATGATTTTAAATCTATATCTTTTTTTGTTGTTGTTTAAATAGACAGTCTTATTAAGAAATTATATCTGATGTGACTCTCTAGCCTAGTGGTTAAAGGACTTGGATCCCACATGTTCAACTGAGATTTGAATCCAGGCCCACGTGACTTGAAAACTATGACAAGCACAAGTGTGGGCATGCCCAAAATCCGACAGCATATGGGACCAGCGGTTAGCATAATGGCTATGTCGCTGCACTCCCACGAGACTACTGTGGTTTGAGTCCCAGACCCGGTGGCTTAAACTCACGCTGGGCATGTGTGCGTGCCTGAGAGGAAAATAGAGGAGAAGGGATTGCAGCATGGCCATCCCCCCCGGGGAGTGATTTCTCGCTTTCTGTCTCTCTTTCTCTGTCTTTCTGGCGAGTGCACACGCCCTATACTAAAAACTTCTCGAAAAAAAAGAAAAAAAAATTCGACAGCATAGCAAAATGGAGGAGAACAGACTGTGGTGTGACAACACCCCATTGGAGGGTACTTTATCTCTCTATCTCTGTCTCTTTGTCTCTCTGGGAAGCTCACATGCCCTCTGACAATTTTTTTTAAAAGAAGAAATTAGGGAACCAGCAGTTAGCATAATGACTGTGTCACTGGACTCCCACGTAGTCAACCGCAGTTCGCGTCCCAGACCCGGTGGCTTAAAACTCACGCCGGGCGCGTGTGCGTGCGTGCCCAAGATCCCAAGAGGAGAATGGAGGAGAAGGGATTGCGGCGTGACCATCCCCCCTGGGGGGTGATTTCTCGCTTTCTGTCTCTATGTCTCTCTCTGTCTGTCTGGCGAGCGCATGCGCCCTATAGGGAAAATCTCTCAAAAAAAAAAAAAAAGTAAAAAAAAAAGAAGAAATTATATCTGTATTTAGGTAAACATGAATGTTCAATTTGGCTTAATATAAATGCTCTGATTTCCATTTTCAAGAATAAAAGAGTATCTTCTTTCTGAATAATTGAAAGTCATGTATGACTAACCACACAATCAGTCACCTTCCATAGTGCTTTACATATTTGTAAAAAGTTTTATTGTAGTTGATATACTTTGCCATTCTGAAAAATTTGACCCTATATTAAAATTATAGTTATTTGAATAGAATATTAAAATATTTTCAAAATATAAAGGCATCACATGTTATTAAATATAGGCTTAATGTTACCTTCCTATATTCATTCTGTGTATCCTTCCTTATTTTACTATCTACAAGTTATAAAGCAATGACTTCTAAATAGATACCCTTTGTAGGCAACTTTATTTAGTCGTAAGTTCTTCAAGCTCAATATGATACAAGTCACCGTATCATCATGTCCAAATATAATATCACCTCTCTTATTTAGCATCTCATTAAACGTCCATCATTATCTATGTAATCACCCAGAAATTTGGATACTTACCCAAGTAGCTACCACATCATTGGTTAGATCTGACTCATTACAGAATTCATTATTTTGTGCTCCTTGTCTCCAGGTTAACATTTCAATATTCTCTTCCCAGAACTATTAGAGCAACCCTCTACAACACAAATTGACCACTTTTCTGCTTTAGACCTCAATAGTATCATAACTGGCTAGTACTCAGTCAAGGTCAGCCAGTATTTGAGCTTTTGCCCGTCACTTCTTACTTCACCACTGCTCCCACCCTCCCCCAGCCCCCAGCAAATATAGACAACACCCATTCTCATGCCTTTCTCTAATGCCCTGTGCTGTTTCAGATCTCTGTGTCTTTTGGTCGCTCTGTACACGTCCCAGAAAATAGTCTTCCTCTTTCTCTCCACCCCCTCACCATCCAACCTGGCAGATACAAATTACTCAACAATCGAAATATACCAAGTGTTAACACTTCCAGGGATGTTACTAAGACCTTATCCTTCAGTCAGAATAGACCACTTTCTTTTTTGCGCTATTTTACTATAACACCTTTGTTTTTCATTAGTCTATTTTCCCTTTTCGAAATGTTAAACTCCTAAAGTTAGATCAGCAGTTATGACTAAATATTCCTAATGATTTAATATTCCTTAAGGTCAGCAGTAATGACTCGATATTCTTTAGCCTTCCTAAGGAGAAGGCTAAAAATACATATTGAATGACAGAACTACTGGAAGCACAAAATTCTGTAAGGGTAATTATTTGATCAGTCTTTCACTGTATTCCCAAACTGGCCTTGACAAATCTACATATAATCATTGTTTTTCATGCAGTTAGTTTTTGACATAGTAAGAGAACTAAATTTCATTAAATAAATGATTGGTCAATAGTTATAGTGACTTACTTCTGACCTCATAGATTGTAGGACAGTGAGGAAAACATAAAAAAATAAATAAAAACATAAAAAATAACAATACCTCTGATTCATCTTGGAGTTTTTCCTTCAATCAGGCTAATATCAAGATTTTGTTCATAACTTTGTGTATATTGTTCTTTTGTACTGATTTTTCTGCCTCAAAATAATTAGATACTTGAGAAGATAAATGCCCCCTTTGTGTTTGCCAGGATAAGAGAATTGTTTATTATCTTTCTTCTAGACTACAATAAGATGAAAGAACTCTTTATGAACTGTTCTAGACTACCATAAAATAAGTTAAAACATTATTTGCATTTATAATATGCAAATTTACATTAAAAATCAAAATGGGACTTGGTTGCACCTTTAAAGTCTAAAGATATTTAAAGTTAGGGTTTTAGTTATAAGCACTCAAAAACATGTAGCCTTTGTCATCTTCAAATCCCATTTCTTTCCCATTTAGAATTTTTTTCAGATCAAAATTTTCCTATCTATACTTAAGTTGAACTTGTGAAATTTTGAACTATTTGACTTAAAGAAGTATTTGTATACATGGTATGTCCATTAATCTAATGTTATTCATTGCTTCTATCTTTTTAAAATCACTATTTAATTAATTTATTTTTATTAGTTTTTCATTTGACCAGAGAGAGGCAGAGAGAGAGAGAGAGCGAGAGCAAGAGAGAGAGAGAGAGAGAGAAAATGACAAAGCATGCCCCTGAGTCTGGGACTTGAATAGCAGTTGACCTTGTGGGAGTCTAGTACCTTAACCACTACATCACTTGAAGGCCCCAATTCCATCTTTTTGACCACATATTTTGTTACAAGTAAAATGCAAAGTCTATATTGCTATTGTATATATTTTTTTCTAACAAGCATATGGCACAATCCTAACAACCACTTTACCCCAAAGAAAAGATTTTATAAGAAAGTAGCAAAAATACTTATAATATATGCTGTTGAGGAGATGAGAGTTCTCCAAGTTCAAGTATTTGCACTAATTTAAAAGAAACAAATATGAAGAGCACTTCATAGAGTACAGAAACTTGTAGAAGGTCCTATTTTAACCCTGTGCATTGACATAAGCTATGAATTATTATTATCAGTTGTTACGTGGTCTGTAATAGAAGTTAAGGACCTGACAAAACGGTTATAGCCAGGTTATAGCCTGGTTCACTTGAATTACAAAAAGGCAAATGAACACAGGCAACAAAACCACAAGGAGGCCCTTAGTAAAACAAGAAGGGGACTTCTCTTAACCCTGATATTATTCCTCAGAGGGATCCAAATGATGGAAGTCCTGTGCATTACTTTTTGAGAAAGAGAAACAAAGGTATGTCAAGGTCAATGACCTGTCCAGTATCATCACACAGCCAATTTCTGACTGATTCAGGATAGTCTCCTTTATACTCCTTTATACTCCTCTTTTATCATATCACATCTTCATCCATAAGGTATTTCCTGAGTAAAACATCTCCAGCTGAGGTAGAAAAGGTCCCCAACACCAGCATATGTGCAAGTGAATACATACACACCTATTTGAGCTATTGTTGAGGATTCTAGGGTTAGCATGGATGTTAGGACAGAAGCATAGTCAACTATCGAAAAAAATAAGTTCCAAGAAAATCTTCACTTCTGGCCCTCACATATAATTCTTTTTTTTTCCCCCTTCCCTAGTGCAATCACAATTTCAAATGTCCTCTCTATTCATAAAGCACTGTGAAAAGACAAATCTGACTACATAATGACTTAAAACATAATGACAATTTTGAAGTCAAGATAGTGAATAAAACCATATTGCAGTAATTTATGCAAAATTCTAGGGTATAACTGCCTATGTTAAAATTTTAGCCCTGGTCAGAAAGAACGTGGGCAAATTATTTAAGGTCTCTGTGCCTTCATTTTGTTTTTGTTTTTGTTTTTGAGAGTTTTTTTTAATTCAAATAAGAATATTGATACGTTAGTGGTATCTTAGGGAGTTTCTATAAGAAAAATACCCAGGGACCAGCGGACAGCTTAATGGTTACATTGTTGGACTCCCACACAGTCGACCACTGCTGGAGTCCTGGATATGAAGGCTTAAAACTCACGCTGGGCATGTGTGCATGCATGTCCATAATCCCAAGAGGAGACTGGTGAAAAAGGGATTGCAGCATAGCCATCCCTGCTAAGAGTTGATTTCTCTTTCTATCTCTCTGCCTCTCTCTCTCTCACTGGTGAGCACATGCACTCTATAGCAAAAATCTCTCTCTTAGAAAAAAAAAATCCAGCACTATTATAGCTTTAAATTTTCTTCTAGTATCGTGTTTTTGTCTCAGTATTTGTGAATAAGTTCTATTATCACAGTCCAGCTACAATCACTGAGGCTTAGCTTTGATTTGTTTCATAATAGCTCAACATTTCCCTTATTATGATGGTATTACCTTGTTTCATTCATTTTCCTGAAAATTATGTTGCTGAATCCTAGTACTGGTCCCCACTTTCTACTTACAGAATATTTTTGGAAGGTGGTCCTTCCTGTGCTACAGTGGCTGAACCAAAGAAAATATTTTTTTTTTTGAGAGAGATTTTCGCTATAGGGCGTGTGTGCTCTCCAGACAGATAGAGAGAGACATAGAGACAGAAAGTGAGAAATCACCCCCCAGAGGGGATGGTCGCACCGCAATCCCTTCTCCTCCATTCTCCTCTTGGGATCTTGGGCACGCACACACACACGCCTGGCGTGAGTTTTAAGCCACCAGGTCCAGGACGCGAACCGCGGCGACTACGTGGGAGTCCAGTGACATAGCCATTACGCTAACTGCTGGTTCCCAAGAAAATAATTTTTAATGTGCTTTGTGGTCATGAAAAATGAGGGGAGGCTGAGTACCAATCAGGAAGTAAAACAGATAAAGCTATGCTTAGACTAATATACCCAAGCACCTACACACACAAATACACATGTACATGTTTGTAAACGCATGAGTGAACTTTTTTTCCTTAAATTAAAAAAAAAAAAAAAAAAAAAAAAAAAAAAAAAAGAAGAACCCGACAATGGGGGGACTCCCACATAGTCGACCGCAGTTCAAGTCCTGGACCCGGTGGCTTAAACTCACGCCAGGTGCATGTGCATGCATTCCCAAGATCCCGAGAGGAGAATGGAGGAGAAGTGACTGCAGCGTGGCCAATCTCCTCCCCCCCCCCAGGGTGATTTCTTGCTTTCTGTCTCTCTGTCTCTCTCTGTCTGGCAAGCACATGCGCCCTGTAGCAAAAACCTCTAAAAAAAAAACAAAAAAAAAAACAGAATCTAAGGCCTTATAAGAAGGTAAATCAGAAGGAATAAACAAATTTCAAACATACAACTGTATCCTAATAAAACCTTGCACTCTCATAAACCATTCTACCAGCATAAGGAATGTTCAATTAGACTTTCTGATGGTAAAATTTATTCTAAATAAAACTTCACCTGCATGCTGTGCCTTTTCTACATAAGAATTGAAGAGAACTAGGCAGCTCCTGCACCTGTTGAGTTATAGAAAACCTACAGGAAACCAAGAGGGCAAGTGCATGTAATTAAATACGAAAGATTAGAATAAAACCTTGGGTGGCTTTGGTTTCTGCTGTTATTTTAACTCTCCCTGCTCTTGTACATCATATATCATTAGTGGGCAAAAATCACATAATAACAAATTACTAGCCTTATGCTTAAAGTTCATAGATAATGCATATTCTGTGAGCATCTATGGCTATTCTGAGCATATGGAATGATTAAGCCAAACAGAAAGGTTATCACGTTGTGTTTATGAATTTCGATAACTAGTGGCCTTATGTTTCGCATGTCTGTGACTCTGGAGAGCAGATTTAGGTTCAGCCTTGTGGCAGCTCCTGCAGGGGCTAATCAGGAGAGCTGCTGTGAGCAACACTGAAGTGGAAGTTGCAGCTGCCTAGGAGATGATTTTCATTAAAGCTGCCTGCCAGTGGCAGTGCAGCTTCCAGACAGGATTTGAGAGGCAAAATGTGACACTTGCAAGGTACTTGGACACAGTGGTCATAATTTTCTAATGGTGGCATTGTGTCTTCTGACCATGAATGGACTTAAAAATCTCCAAACAGTCATTGACATAAAATGTACCCTATAACAAATAGGCCCACTTCCATTTTCCTTGTAAATAATCATAGTAATATATATTCTGGTTTTGTCATTACTTATGGATGTATTTAGTATTTAAAATTATTATAGCTATGAACAAAGACTAGCAGACAATGCTAAGTTGTGCTAAAGTGGTAAAATCAAAAATAACTTTTTTCTTTAGTTTTCTGTTACTATTAGTGTCATGTTCTTTTATTATAATGAATAAATGTAAAGATATTGGTAACTCAAATTTTGGTTCATTTAAGGGCAAAAATTAAGCTTGAATTTACTACATATATACACACACACTTATTATTATTTTTAAATTTGCTATAGGACTCATGTACTCATCGGAGAGAGAGAGAGAGAGAGGTGGGAAAAGTGAGAAAGCAAGCTGCCAGGTCAGGACTTGAATCACAGTTGGCCATGTAGGAGTACAGCCCCCTTAACCACCTTACCACCTGCTGATCCCTATCTATTTATTGTTAATAGTAACATATCATATTTAGAAAACAGCATGATTTTTAGGAAACCCTTAGTAGACATAAGTCTATACTTCTATAACCATTAAATACGGGTTTATTACATAATGTTACATTAATTATGTTAGTTTATTGATTTCAGATGATAAGTTATAAAGTGATAGCTATAAAATATTTGAGTCTTTGTTAAAACAAACTCTATGCTTAGAAAATAGGTCGATGACATAGAGTAATGCAATGTGATTTATTTTATTTTTTGAAGAATTGTTTTATTTAATTTTATTTATTCATTCATTTTATTTTAATTTGACCAGAGAGTGACACACACACCCTCCCCCACCCACATACACACAGAAAGAGAGAAATAGAGAGGGAAAGTGAGCAAGCAAGCTGCCGACTTCAGGACTCAAACCTTGGTCTGCCACATGGGAGTGTCCAGTGCCTTAACCATCACGCCACCTGCTATGTAATTCTCCAAGAGAAATGTAAAGAGGATTCATATTAAGAGTTGTATTCTGGTTCAGTATTTGGCCTCAGGCTAAAAAAATAATTTCCCTCTTCTCTATTTCTTTATCTCAACAAATATATGTTAAGTTACATTCATAGCACATCTGATTTTTAAAAATAAATTAAATTTCAGCCCCATAACTAGTGGTAAAGGGAGCCAGATCCTGCATGGCTGACCACAATTCAAATCCTGGCCCCAGTGGCTTAGAAAACCACTCTTTCTTTCACTCTATCTTCTCTCCTCAGTATCTATGTTTCTAGTGAGTGCCCATACCTTTTGACACTAAAAGAAAAAGATTAAATTATTCAGAAATAATTAGAAAATATATTTTTTTCAAGACTATTTCTCATACCATTTTATCTCAAAACATTTTCCTGGCTTGTTGGTCATTCTTCCCGTGTTTGAGGCTAGATGATGGGAGTTCACACTTATGTTACATTTATTGATATATCTCATATATGTATCAGGCTGTGCACCAGAGTGTTGAAAATTGAATGTCTGCAAGATTTTACAAAGTGGCAGTTAAGAAACATGCTTGAAAATTCAAAATTTCTGGCCAAGAAAATGTATATTTTTGCTGATTATACATATTTATGAGTATCTTCTTAGATAAGTGTAATAAAATGGTCTTTACTTTTGTCATTAAGATCTAGAGTTGTTATGTTTTTAAGCAACAAAAAGAAAAGAATAGATTCAACCTACAGAATCTAGGAAATGAAGAATCCAAGGAAGGGAAGAAGAGGTGCCAGGTAAGGGCATTACTACTTGGGCCATCGAGCACCTTTCCATGTTCTCCCAAGGCAGAAATGAATGAGTACATACCTTAGAATTTTCATAAGTTCTAGGGGACACATAAATTTCCCAAAGAGGAAAAGAAAGAAAAGATATTCCTTAAGAGATGAACTGACAATAAGCTGTGGAATTTGTCTCTTTTGGTGCATGAGGTTACCACCTCTGCTTAACGGTGATAAATGATAGATTTTTTTTTAAGAGGTTTTTGCTATAGGGTGCATGCACTCACCAGAAAGACAGAGAGAGATAAAGAAAGCGAGAAATCACCCCCTCAGAGAGGATAGCCACATTGCAATCACTTCTCGTTCTTTCTCCTCTCACAATCTTGGGCATGCACGCACACACACCCAATGTGAGTTTAAGCCACCGGGTCTAGGACTCGAACCTTAGTCGGCCACATGGGAATCCAGCAACACAGTCATTACACCAACTGCTAGTCTCAATAAATTACAACCTCTTAACACATACGTCTCATTCAAATGTGTGCATGTGTGTGTGTGTGTGTGTGTGTGTGTGTCTGACAAGCAAATGTATCAAATCAGTTGTTCAATTTAATGACTAGGTCCTTATAGAATGCTAGACATATATCTGCTCTTCCATTTCACCATGAGAATAATTCATTTATGTTTTGTACATGACACATGTTAACTCCCCTCAAATTATTGGCTTATCTACCAGTTCCAGGAACCCCTGCTATCACTTAGAGCAAGTTTTTTTTTCCCTTTTTTAAAATTTTTATTTTTATAAGTCTACAATTATAGAACTTCTTTAACAGAGAATTTTACATTCTTTTATCTGATAAATGCTTCTTCCCTTTGTCCCTCCCACCTGCCCTCTACCACTCACTTCTAGTGCAGTATCCTGCCTGAGTTCACCGTTCCAAATTGCACAGTTGCTCCAATTGTTGTTCTTCTCACTGCCCTTGTAACATGAGTTCACTCCAGGTGCATATTTATGTGATCTGAAACAGAACTATATACTCAAGTTTTCATATTTTAAAATCATTCTCCTCTCAACTGACACTAAGCGAGTGAGCAATGTGAGATTGTCAGATACTATCACAGGGTAAATTTATGCATTATTTTCCAGAATGTACCTGATACATGGTTGTACTTTCTATACATGCTGAAAATGGGATCTTTATGAAAATTCACACTCACACTCACAAACTGTTTTCTTAAACTCTATATGAGTTTCCGTGTGTATCTCTTATTACATAATTACATATAATATGGTGACTAGGCTTTTCACATGTATGCTCAAATTGTATTTGGAACTAAACGAGAAAATATTCTTTCCTAACTTGAGTAAATATGTCATATGTTGGACATTTTCATTAGAAATCTAGCGTGGAATGAAGCCTGTAGAGTCTGTAAGTCTAGGTGGCTAAACTCTATCCCTATGAATTTTGACACAGTGTTGAAAAAGCGCTAAGCCATGTGTATAAAATTTTTGTTTGTTTAGAGTTTTGTTATGGGGTGTGGCACATTCACCGGAGAGAGACAGAGAGAATAAGTGAGAAATCACCCCCAAAATTGGCCATGCATACTTCTTTCTTCTCCGTTTTCCTCTTGGGATTTTGAGCACAATGCATACGTGCCAGGCATGTTCTCAAGCCAACAGGTCCAAGACTGAAATTACTGTGTCCGCCAGGTGGAATCCAGCACCTTAACCATCAGCAGCGGGTCCCAACCATCTGTACAGTTTTGGGTTGTTGTTTTCCTTTCTTTTCCTTTTTATGAGATAAAAGTACAGGCACTCTCAATGTGGTCTTGAAACACCATGATTATTCCTCACTTCCTAACCAGCCAGGATCACATACACACATGGGTCCCCACCATGTTCGGGCTGACTCAGAATCCAAACACACACTTCTCTAGGGCTCCGGCATCTGGCAGCTTTGCCCTTCTCCCTGCACCATGGCAACTGGACCTGATGGTTTTTGATAATCCACAAATTAGTATTTGTCAGTATCTACTAGGTTTAGAAATATTGCTTTAAGTGGGATCTCCTAAATGCACATCCTTATGTCATACTTCCTTTATCTCAGAACATGTGGTGGAAATAAATGGCAGTCACAAACTTCACACTTTAACTTTGTCAGTTAACTTATGTCCTTACCTATTATTTTCATCCTTACCTGTTTGTAGAATTTTTTTCTACAAGTACTTTGGTAGAACTTTTAGATTAGCAAACATATAAAATGCAAAGATCAAAAAGAGGTGAAAGGAAAATAAATGAAGCTAAATAAGATGATCATACACATTTGGGAATAGCATAAATTGGAAAATCTTCCACTTTTCTATACCCAAATTCTGCTGAGAAGCCTAACTTGTGCACATTTGAATCAGATGAAAGTTTTCTGCTGGCTATAATATTCTAGCTTCAAAAGTAAATTGTTTTCTGATAGATCATGTGATTAACAATGATCATCAATATATTTGATCTTTAATGTCTGAAAAGCCTCACAGAAACTGTATGCCACTAATGATGATGGAGTGTATATCAGCAAATCAATTTTTAAAATGATTACTGCTGTAGATATGCAATCATTTACATATACACACACACACACACACACACACACACACACACACAAAATCATTACAGTTGCAGTTTCTGAAACATTCTAATGAATAACTTTTACTTTAGGCAAAACATAGTTTTTATCAATAATAAAACTGTGGTACTTAAACAGTTCTCATTTTATTGAAACTTAGGCTGTAATATTTTCAGTATAACTAAACAGCAGCCCTCTGTGTCCTTAAAAACAGAGAAGTCTTAAAATATTTAACAGTGTTTTCAATTTTGTGAAAAGAGTGGTGTACTATATTTTATGTAGTATTACAGGTATTGCTATATATTTTATTACATGAACCCCCACCAGTAGAAAGAAGGAGGAATGGAATAAGAAAAAAATATGAAAATGTGAAAATATAAGTGAAAGATTAAATATACATAACTGATAGGCTCAGTGCTTCTGTAATAGTATATAAAATCATGCTTAGAAATGATTCTTTCCTTCTTTTCCAGCTGTTCAAAATTCACTGCCTTCAGCCAATATTTAGGATCTCACATCAGGATGAAGATTAGGTTATTCAAAACATTGCTGGACTACCACATGGCTGCCTAAGGTTCGAGTCTCAGACCTAGTGGCTTGAAATTCATGCTTGGTGCATGTGTGTGTGCCCAAGGTCTCAAGAGAAGAATGGAGGAGAAGGGATTGCAGCATGGCTATCCCCTCTAGTGGGGTGATTCTTTTGTTTTCTGTCTCTCCAGCTAGCGCACATGCCCTATAGCAATAAATCTCTCTATAAAAATAATAAAAGAATCAGAATCCTTGGTAGTCCTTCCTATGTTCTTTCTCTGATATTTGCTATATTTGCCACTGATGGTGATGTAAACAAGGAACGTCAGGAGATGTCCAAGATTCTATTCATATTTCATATTCTTCCCTTTCCCAATTGTTTAGCACCATTTTATTTCTTGGTAGTGAAGAACATAATGCCTGCCAGCACCTTGAACCCCTGTTGTGCCTATTCACTTAGAAGCATGCAGAGCTTGACAGGAGCATATTTCCTTGGGCATTAAAACCTCTAAATCAGTTAACATTCCAAGTAATAAAGATAGGAAGTAATTTATTCTCCCCAGTAGGACATTATATATAGAAATGAGAGGAACTGCCTCTATTTCTACTGTAGGGGCAAAGGAATTCAGTCTTGAAGACTCACTGAAAATCACTGACAATAGGCCAATTAATAAGAGAAAGCATACAGATTTATTTTAAGGTATATGTGCGTGTGGGAGCCATAGAACATACGACCTCAAAAGACACCAGAAGATTATGCCTTAAATATCGCTTCATAGGAGAAAGAAGAGTGGAGAGGAGTGGACAGGGTTACTTGTTTTAGACAATGATTGGTAAATGACTCTCTTTGGAAGCTAAATAACATCAAGGAGTTATTGAAAGATGAGGAGCAAGGGTGAAAAGGCACAAGAACAAAGAGTGTCTAATTATGCAGATATCTCTTATACAGATTTCATAAGTTTCTTAGATTAACCTTTTGGAGCTGACCTCAGAGGAATAGATGTCCTGGCTGTGGAAATCTTGTCTTTCTTCTCTCTGCTGCTTGATGAGCTTCCTGGGAAGGAGGTTTAAGACAACTGCATTTCTATTGGAAAGGAATTCTCAGGAAAGTAAACTCCAGAGAGAATTTCATACCCTCGGGGTCCTGGATAAGAGACAAAGTTTTAAAGTTTCATCCTTCACCTTCCAAGTTCTGCATCTGCCTTGAAAACTAATAGCTGCAAAACTATAAAAGTTGTGAAAATAGTAACTTCAAAGCTACCGGAGGGGACAAAATGGGATCTACATACCCTAAAATTCTTCCTTCCTTCCTTCCTTCCTTCCTTCCTTCCTTCCTTCCTTCCTTCCTCCCTTCCTTCCTTCTTCCCTCCCTCCTTTCCTTCCTTTCTTTCTATCTTATATACATTCAATGATATTGTTTAACTTATGAAGTGAACATTTCTCCCCAGTCCAGTTGATCAAAATGTCTTCAACAGATAACACCACACCTCCCTGTCTGTCAGTTCTCTGCCTCTGAATCCCTCCTCCCTAAAATTCTAAAGAATGCACTATTTGATCTGTCTGGGGGCTCACTATAAAGGACTATTGTCAGGGATTTTCTTTAGTTGATCTCACTCAAGGCTTCCTCTATGTAAGCATCTCTATCCTCAGGAGATTTGTCAAAAACAATTAGTAGGATATTTTGCTGTTGTTGCTTTCATTAGAGCTACCTAGATGTAGGTGTCATTACCAGTTAGGACTAATAAAGACAATAAATAAATAAATAAAAGGATAATAGTGGAGTATGCCATGGCCACAGAGGTCTTTAAAAGCTCCAATGTATTTCGGGAATTCTAGAAAGAGATATGCATGTCCAAAGCTGTATACACACTAATGAAAGAGCCAAGAAGGTACTAATCTCTGATCTTTATCTGAATTGGAAGAATCTACACAAGCAGATAGGTTGACCTCAATTTGAATCTGATGTATAAGGTGAAGAATTTAAAAATATGATTTCTGTATGTGGAATCTGTTCTTATACACAAGTAAACTAGTATTTTATATATCCATATCTATTGCATACATATGTATAATATATACCTATGTATCTTACACATATACTTTGAAATGTAAATGAACTCATGGCATATGTTCATATATAGTAAGCATGAATGTATTTGTATAACCATAAAATATATTTTTATATATATTTTTATATATTAAATATACTCTCTTAATTTTCTACAGGGCACATGCACTCACTGGAGAGAGACATAGAGAGGAAACCCTGAGGGGATGTCCATGTTGCAATCTCTTCTCTCTACATTCTCTTGGGATTTTGGGCACTCGCACATGCTCAGTAGGCTTTTTGTTTGTTCGTTTTCTGGTTTTGCTATAGGACATATGTGCTCACTGGAAAGCAACAGAGAGAGAGACAGTGAGAGGAAAGTGAGAAATCATCCCACAGGAAGGATGACCACCTGAAATTCCTTATTCTTCATTCTCCTTTTGGGATTTTGGACATGCATCCACACAAGCCTGGTTTGATTTTCAAGCTGCCAGGTCCAGGGCTCAAATACCAATCGGCTATGTGGGAGTCCAGAACTTTAACCATCATGCCACCTGCTGGCTTGCTCAGTGTTTTTTCATGCTATTGGATCCATTACTTGAACTGCATAGTCAGTTATCTGCAATTTAGTGTCCTTACTCACCATGCCACTGACTGGCCCCCTACGAAATATTTTTAAAATAAATGTTCATGATTTCATAATCAATCAGTAACAGTTAACATCTGATCTAGTTACAAATATTTGCATATTCACATAATTTAAAGATCTACCAGTGGGCTAGCCATAGTGGCACAGCAGTTCCACAATATGCTCTGTAATGCTAAACACAAATGGAAAAGCCCCAGGGTCCCATCCCAGAGTATCCCTGAGCAGAGTGGAAACATGTGAGTATGTGTGTGTGTGTGTCTGTAATCCGGGTTGACCGAGACTGTGAATAGATCAATGTGTGAGGACACTATTGGAGGTGTCTTTCTCCTCTCTATCATGGAAAAATTAACTTTATTAAAAAAAAAAAAAACTACCAGTAATGCATTACATGATAATACGTTCCCTTTTTCTCAATGATTTTGTTTCATTAACCTGAAAAGTTGAAAAAAAATATTTTAACCAGAGGCTCTTTTATAAAGTATATTAATAAGCAAAAGTTGACATAATTTTAAGTAAATTAAGTGGCCCATTGAAATACTATTTTGTGTGTGGGCACATTCATATATTTTGGAGAAGTTATTCTCTCAGTATGCTCTTCACATAGGATTTATATGTTTGTTTTCACTAAGAAGAAAATAGAAATGCTATTTGAGCACCGGATTTGATTGCTTGAAAGCAAACAAAAAATGCTTTTTTTTTTAGTGGTTTTGGGCTAATTGCTCTTCCCTTTAAATCTCTGTTATTTTCTTCTTTATCTGTTTTCAAGGTAGATTTAATGGCTTGTAAGAAAAAACTTGTTTAATTTACTTCTTCCTTTTGAAATAGATTTTGTTTGCTATATTTTCTTGCCTAACTCTCTGAAATCTTATTTTGTCTTTGTGTGTTGAGAAATTAATAATGCATGTGACTGACTTTTTTCTGCTATTTTTCAAGTTTTAAGAGGTCTTTTTCTAATGATCTGATCCCAGAAATGTATATCCTCATTGCAATTCTGCCTCCGAGAGAAACTGTCATCGCCAGGGAACCATGATATAGCCTTATCTGTTTATTATTAATAGGTAGGGAGTAGAGTCCTTTTTAGATGAAAGCACTTTGAACAGAAAAAAAAATCAAGAAATTTACATAGTTCATTTTAATTATTTGAAAACATAACATGGACATATCCATCTTAGTAAATGCTAACTTGACTTTAGTATCTGTTCTTGAAATATCTGCATCCAAACAATTATGTATTATTTTCTTACAAAAATAACAAATCTTTTCAGCAAACTTGGGGTCTTTTTTTTTCTTTTTAAAAGCTTTTTTATTACTTACATTAATGGGACAGACAGAGAGAAAGTTTCTTAGTCCTTTATTGTGTTACAGAAATACCTGAGAATAGGTGACTCTAAGAGGACAGTGGTGTATTGACTCACAACTCTGGACGGTAGAAAGTCTAGAGGCATGGCAAAATAGCAGAGGGCAGGATATTGAGTATGGTGACTGCACATAAGTTTCTGCCTATTCCCTTCTTAGAAGCACGCCAGAACCCAACCGTAATGTTACCCACTCAATGACCTTAACACACCCAAGGTCTCCATCCTGGGACACCATAAACAGATTAGATTTCCCCTTAATATCTTTGCAATACAACCAAGTCTGCAAATACAAAATTGAAGGGACTTCCAAATTACATTTGAGAGAGAGAGAAGGAGCAAAAAGAAGAGAGAGAAAACCTCCAACAGATTCCTGTCATAAAAATCAACTCTCAGCTTTCAGCCAGTCCTGGTTCATGGGTAAGCATGCATGTGCCCAGAAGAGATCATCAGACATGAAGTGGGAATCTTCTCTTGCAGGATTGCCTTTCAGTGCATCCCATACTAATGCTGCACCACAGTCTCGTCCAGTAGTTAATGTTAACTGAACACTCATTGTGTACTAAACACTATTCTAGGCCCTTTGCATGCATCAGTTCATTTAATGCCCATAATAATCTATTAACTAGGTTTTTATTACTACTGAATATTACAAATAAAATACTGAAATAGAGAGGGCTTAAATAACTGGCTTCAGAATTTGAACTCAAGTAGCCTGAGGGCTGAGTCTGTAACTTCATCTTTTACAGTATTGTTAACTATTGAATAAGCCCATAGTGCAGTGGTTAAGCTCTGTGCACAGGAACTACGATCCCAACAATCTACCACAGTTTGAATCCTGCCCTAGAGGCTTGAGAAATACACCAGGTATATGTATATGCATACCTAAAATTCTGACTACATGGATAAATGGGGGAAAATTATTATAATATGTAACATGATAATGCTAATACTCCACTTTGTGGAGTGCTAATATTTTTTCTCTCTCTTTCTCTTTTCCTCTTTTTGGTGAGCTCATTTGCCTTCTGGCAATAAAAAATATATATTGGTCCCGCAAATGTCTTACCTCTCTATTGCCTACTGATGATGATATGTATAGTATTCGCAATTGTACGAGTCTTAGGTATATGCTGTGCTGAGTAAAGTATCTTTATAATCTAAATGATGCACAGCAATTGAATGTATACATAAAAATTCATAATAAAAATAATAAAAAATATACATTGGTAACTATGAAAAAAGTTAAATTACATTTAGGATGAAAGATAACTTTTATATTTTTCCTAGTACATAAAATATGGCCACATGTGGTATTATAAATACAAATAGAGTTATAGGACATCCACCTAGAATAATTTAATTTAGTGGATATCGATACTCTGCCAATGATTAAAGTTCTATTAACTATAAAATAGTACATTTGAATGAGATTTGGAATTAATTTGTCAACACAGTCTTGAGGCTGGTTTATCTAAAAGTGGGTGCCAAAAACCTAAGTATGAATTTGTATATGTATCTTCTTAGTGATTCAGCAAAATGCAAGGTAATCTAATCTTAAGCAAACAAAGGGCAAGTTTTTAAAGACTTTGAGAACATTTTAGTAGTACTGATGTTCACAATTTTATAAAAGAATTGACAATATGGTAACATTGATTCAGCATTATAATACAATATTTGTGCTTAGGTCAGAAACATTTCTGACTAAAACAGGAATAACATGGATTTAGAATAAATTTATCCTTTTGTAAATGGTATTTGAATGAAAATAATAAAAACAAATCACTGAAACACATGCATTGAACTTTTCTTAATATTAAAATTTTAAGTATACTTCTACATTATGCATGTGTTTATGCCAGGTATTATTTTATGTGTCCTAAAATATTACCTACTCCATCTTTGTACTACTCCATCTTTATATCAATTGTGTGCAGTAGCTACCGTAATCTGCATATTACAAACAAACAAACTCAGAGAAATAAACTGCTTTCCCAGAGCCAAAGCACTGATATTGGACAGACTCAGAAAACAAAAATTTCAGCTCTTATTCGAAATCATGATTGTGCCTACCACCCTGTATCATGCCATCACATCTCTCTCTCTCTCTCACACGTACACACACACACACACACACACACACACACACACGTACAAAGACACTCAGTTACTATTCTGTGGCTCTAATAATTGATTATAAAATATAATAAAATTGTCAGTGCTTTCATTAACAGGTTTTCAATCTTATAAAACCCACATATTCAGATATGCTTTTAAAATTTTGAGATTGTAAACAATCTACCTTAAATACATATTAGATCCATGCCTTATAAACTACCACTGAATTCGTAAGAAATAAAATGTTCTTTAAAAAGAAACTAGGTGTGTCTCTACAGTACAGCGGTGATGTAGAGAGATGTGCTCAAGAGAATCCGGATGCCTCCTAGTATAAATACTTGGCCTGATCAGTCTGAATCTTGCTAAATAAGGGTGCAAGTGCCTTGAATGACTAGAGGAAGGAGAGTGTGGAATGACCAAACTCTTTGGAGGGTGTCCACCTCTTTCTCTCCTTTTTCACTCTCACATACGCTTCCATGCACTCTTACTGTGAATAAAGAAAAAAATAATAAAGAAGAAAAGAAAAGTAATCTTAGGCCAGTTTGTAATGCTTTTAATAGGCAAATATAAAGCACAAACATAGAAATGCCAATAGTTTTGGGGCCGGCAGGAAGCAAGGTGGTTAAGGATGTTGGACTCTCACATGACTGACCCTGGTTCAAATCCCAGACCTGGTGGCTTGCTTTCTCACTTTTTCTCTCTCTGTATCTGTCCCTCTTTGGCCAAATTAAAATAAATAATTAAATTAAATTAAATTATACAAAAATAAATGCCAGTAGTTCACGTTTAAGTTTCTATCCTAGCTCATTTAAGTTAAAAATCAAATTTTGTGCTAAGTTACATTTTAGAAAACTAGTCTATGAATCTCAGTAGCTGCTAAGAAAACTGGAGCTCCGAGAACTTATATGACCTGTTCAAAACTACAGTGTTAATATTTTTATTCTCCTCTTTATTGTTACTTTTTATTTACAGAGTTCATTCATGCTCTCCAGAGAAAGAGAGAGGGAGGAGAAAGCACCAACACTCTCACCCTCACAATGGAAAACAGTAATGCTGCAATCCTTCCTCTTCCATTTCTCCATCCCGCCAGGATTTAGCACAGCACACATGTGGACCTGGAGTGTTTTCCAAGCCACCCCATGGAATTCCAGCTGCATGGTCAACCATATAAGATATGAGTTCCTTAACCACCAGGTCATGGGCCGACCCTAATTTTGTTCCTCTCAACATTCACGTTGTAGGATTATTTTTGTAAGACATTCTACTTCTGTTTTCTTGACTGGATTTTACTCAAGGTTAGATTTGTATTGTAGTCTTTTTCTTCTCTCTTACCCTTAACAGGATTTAGAGATTTGTCAAATCTATCAGAGTTTTAAGGGAAACATAAGTAAACAATAATAGAGCATTTTATTTTTAGAGAAATTTATTTTTATGCTACTCAGATACACAAACTCTCTTGTATAAAGTCTAATAAGTGTTAGTTCAAAAAGAAAATATTAATCTCTGTGTTGATATAGGACAAACTGATATCATCCTTTAAGTACATTAAGAGTAAACCAAGATTTTATAGTTGTGGTAATTGAAGCACTTTTAAAGGACACAATTTCATTAGACTATGACCCCAGTTTAGATGTCATTTACAAAGCTTTGGGTCTTCAGTTTTACTACAAATGTTTTTAATCAAAAAAAAATGCTTAGAAGAACAGTACTGGCCAGTATTTTCTGTAATGCAACAGCTCCCCCATCTTACAGACTAAAGAATATAAAGTAGAATTCTTTTTTTGATAAATAATCTTAACAGCATCTATGTTATTTTTGGATAATTATATTTTCTTTCCTGAACACTTGTTAAAGAAGAGAAACTTTATCACAGATAGAACTTTTCCAAAAGTATCCACTATTTCTATGTAATCTTCTGAGAAGGAAAGAATCCTCACAGAACATTGAAAGTGTTATCTCAGTGACTAAGATATTTAAAAACAGTTTTGTGAGGATAAATAAATATTGTGGATATATGTGACTTTATGACATGTTCTGGAAAAAAGAAAATTGAATTTATCATTTATTTGCTTGTATGCTATATGGTGTTGTGTTTCTACCTGAAATCATTTTAGAAAATTTTTATGTTTTGATCTCTTGATAACAACATTCCTAACTTTCTTTTTAAAATCAGTTTGACTCAATACTTGAACAAATATTTATTCTCTACTTTTAGTCTTGCACAATTGCTAAAAAATACTAAGCAACTTAATTAAGGTGTCTTTAATAATAATGACATGAGCAGTCCAATGAAAAATCTTAAAAATTATTTAAATCATTTTGAGTAAAAATATGAATTAATGAAATTCCTCACAAAGTCTCTACATATATATAAATTAACATTTATGCAATATTTAATATAATATAATGGATTAAAAATTTTCGGTCTTGAAAGTTTTATCAGGCCTCGTAGGGTTTTTCTAAATTTATCAATATGAAACAAATACAAGTTGTATGAAGCCATGAAAAAAAAAATCCACCATACACCATTTCATGATAATGAATAAATTAGAGTTGAAAGCCTACTAAATTTAAACCAGATTTTTCTTTTAACAGAAATTTATATCAGATTTAAGAAAACACTTTTTTTTAATTTTGTTTTTAGAGATTTTTATAGGGCCCTTGTACTTGCTGGAGAGACAGAGAAAAAGAAAATGAGAAATCACTCCCCAGGGGAGATGGCCTTATCACAATTTCTCCTCCTCCATTCTCTTCTTGGAATCTTGGACATGTACACACATATGCCCAGCATATTTCAAGCCCCTGGGTCTTGGACTCAAACCACAGTAGGCCGTGTAGGAGTTTAGTGATATAATCATTAGGCCACCTGTTGGTCCCCAAGAAAACACATTACTTTTTAACAGTGATTTAAGACATGATTCTGACTGGGAATAATCAATACTCCCCTTCCCTCAACTAGTTCCTCCATTCCACACATACCCCAAACCACCACTACCACTAAGATTTCTTGAGAGCATTTGGCAAGGACAATACTGACCAAAGCTATTGAATGTTTAAGATAGAACGACATGAAGACATTTTTTGAAACCAGTAGCAAGTGATGCATCAGGACCTGCTCACTGGCTAGCTGAATCAGTTGGGCATTCTCTCTTCCCAAATCTGTACTCAATGACTTCCAGTAGAAACCTGAAATTCTCCAACGTTGGCACATTTCTACCATGGACATTGGCAAGGGTTACATATCAAAATCTTCCTTCCCTCTTGGAACCTTCTCAACAAGTTGTTAAATATTTCCTAGCACTCTACAGCCTGTAACATTTCTTAACCTATAAAACACCTTTTAGCAGAGAGACAGAAAGCGAGAAATCACCCCCCAGGGAGGGATGGTCACACCACAATCCCTTCTCCTCCATTCTCCTCTTGGGATCTTGGGCACGCATGCACACGTGCCCAGCATGAGTTTAAGCCACTGGGTCCGGGACTCAAACAACGGTTGACTATATGGGAGTCCAGCAACATAGCCATTATATCAACTGCTGGTCCCCCTAGATATCTTATTGCTTTTGTGGCTATTACAAATGAGTTTGCATTCCTCAATTTTATCTCATTATATTCATTGTTGGTGTATTTAAAAAAAAAAAAGAAAAAGAAAGAAAGAAAGAAAGAAAAACCTGTACCTATCCAAATTCTAGTCAGAATTATGGTAACTGATGACGTTAAACCAATGTTGTTTGAACTGTTTTGGTTTTTTATTTTTATTTAGATTTTTTAAAAAATAATGGTTGAACTACTGGTTTGTTCACAGATTTTTCTTATACAGATTGCCATAATAATACATCTATCACAGGATTTTTACTTTTCAAAATACAGGCATTTAAATATATATGTATATATATATATATATATATAAAAAATATATCTATCTATATAATATATACATATATATATTATATAGATAGTTTGTTTACTACAAACCGCCACTCTAAATTTAATTTAAAAAATATAAGAGGGCCCAGACTGTGGAGGAGCAATAAAATGATATGTGTGGGAGGCAATCCTGCATGATAAGATTTATAGTTCAAGCCCAGAAACCTCACTGAGTATGTCAAGCATATGCTATCTGGAGGCTGGGTGTGGACATAGTAGCCAGATCATTTGGGGATTTTCTTTCTCTCTTCCTCTCGCTGCTTATTTCACTCATGGAAGAAATGAAAAAACCTCAAAAACTATCAGTAAGAAATGTCATACAAAAATAAAAGCAAATACTTATGGAAAAGCATAGATAAGACTATTTGTATCTGTTTCTATGACTCGTTTTTTTTTTTTTTTTTTTTTTTAAATGTTGTCAGAGGGTTTGTTCTTTTGCTTGATAGACAGAGAAAAACTGAGAAATCACCATTCCCCCTTGGGGCATGATCATACTGTTATCCTTTTTTTTTCTATTTCTCCCTTTTTTCAGGATTTTGAGCATGCATGCACATGTTCCTGGCATGATTCTCAACCAACCAGGTCCTAAACTCAACTGTGAGGTCAATCATGTGGAATCCAGCCATCTTAAACATTCTTGGGTTGGGCCTGTCACTCTTCTGTAAGTAGATAGCCTTTCTTCTGCCTAGGGTTAATTCCTTACAGACTTGCTGCATACAAGACCCTCTACTGAGTTCTTGGATATGTTCTACAGCAATGTATTAACTCTTATCCTTTGTCTGATCAGGCTGCTATAACAAATACTATAAATTGAACTTATTGGCAGCACGTATTTATTTTTCACAGATCTGGAGACTGGGAAGTTGAAGATCAAGGCACAGCAGAGTAGGTGTTTGGTGGTGTCCCATTTCTCATAGAGGTTGCCTATAAGCATTTTTATAATAAACTCTTTTCTTCTGAATGTGGATGAATGTTTCCTCTTTACAACAGGGAACTTAATAATAGATTTCGAGAGCAAAGAGAAAGAAGTAATACAATCAAGTCGACTTACTCCTTTCTGTGCTTTTTTCTACAAAGCATGAGGTTAGGCTACAGTCATTGGACATCTTTCTTTTTTTGTTTTTAATTTAAAATTAGCGGTTGAACTAAATGGTCTACAGGTTTTTCTCTAACGTTAAATTTCTTTTTTTAAGAAGGTGAAGCATTTCCAAACATGAACAAGTGGAGTAGTTTATAAAGTAACTGTTATTGATTAGCATACATATGTACATACTTATATTTATATATATATATTTTTTGAGAAGTTTTTGCTATAGGACACGTGAGCTCTGCAGAAAGACACAGAGAAACAGAAAGTGAGAAATCACCCTCCAGGGAGGGATGGCCACGATGCAATCCCTTCTCCATTCTCCTCTCAGGATCTTGGACAGGCACGCACCTGCACCTGGGTGAGTTCAAGCCACCGGGTCTGGGTCTTGAACTGCAGTTGACTACATAGGACTCTAGCAACATAGCCATTTCACCAACTGCTGGTCCCCGATATTTAAAGGCATTTACTATTTATTGTATAAGCATACATTCAAAAGTATTAATTATGTATCTGTTTGATGGATTTGGAGTAGATAGTATATGATGCTAAGGTAGCCACTTTACATACAAGAAAAAAGTGTTCTTGAGTTTTCCATCTGACTGTGGCAACCTAAATTGAAGGGAGTAATGAAGGAATTATAGAAATGTGATCAGAGAGAGATAATTTTCTCAAATCAAAAATAGCCTTGTAAACAGGGAAGAGCCTGTTCTATTTCAAACAAAGATTCTAAATTTTGAGTGAAAAATATAGCTATATATAGGGATCAGCAGATGGCATAATGGTTACATTGCTAGACTCCCATGTAGTCGACCATGGTTTGAGTCCCAGACCCAGCAGTTTAAAATTCACACTGGGACCAGCAGGTGGCATGGTGGTTAAGAAACAAGCTATTTGCTGATGATAATGTATACTATCTTTGTCTTGACTGACATGCATGGTATTTGTGTTGGAAAAAGAAACGTTATACAATATAAAGACGTGATTTAATGTAAATAACTGAACAACAACAAAAAAACACATCACACTGGGAGCATATGCATGCATGCCCAGCATCCTGAGAAGGTGAATGGAGAAGGGGACATAAGCCCTATAGAAAAATCTCTCTTAAAAAATGATAAATAAATTTATTTTCCATTCTTGAGGTGCAAATATCACAAAACATTTTGATTATAGTAGCATACATACTAAAATTATAGGGCTATATATTGAATTAATAATAAATGCTAATTTCTGGTTGTAATCTTGAGAAATATCAGATATAGTACAAATGACAGATTTGATAGAGAAATTACTTATAGAGTTGTAGTTCAGCTTAATAGAATGTGTTTTAAGACTGTTTTATTATTAGTTCACACTGATAAAACCTGAAGCAAAAACACTACCAGAAAAAAGAAAAATTACAGATAGAATGAAGAGTTGTTTTCTCCACTGTGATTGCTAACTACAAAAGATTTCATATTGTCTTGGATTGCAGTTTCTTGAAATCATACTGTTTCATTTTTATATAGTTATTAGTTTAGAAAAATAAAACAAAAGCATGTTTTAAAAATAAACAAGCTATACACCTAATGAACAATGTATTTTATGTAAATTTAATGTATAAAACCATATGGTTCTCTTAATTTGTAAATTACAGGAGAATTTGAGATATCTAAAATCATACTACAAGGACCAGCAGATAGCGTAATGTTTACCTCAATGAACTCCCATGTAGTCTATCAAGGTTTGAATCCCGGACGTGGCAGCTTAAAGCTCATGCCAGCGTGTGTGTACACATGCCTAAAATTCCAAGAGGAGAATGGAGGAGAAGGGATTGCAGCATGGCCATCTGATCTGGGGGGTGATTTCTTGTTTTCTGTCTCTCTGTCTCTCTCTGTCTCTCCAGTGAGTGCAAATGCCCTATAGAAAAAATCTCTTTTAAAAAACAAAATCATAGTACAAATGGTTAAAACTTTGTAACACAATATAGTAGTACATATCACATCAAAGTGCACAGAAGAGAACCATTAAGTTAAAAGATTAAAGGGGGAAGAAACAGAATAAATGTTAAATTTGAAAAAAAAAAGTCTTTGCATTTACTGTACACATACACAAAAAGTGGTCACTTTATATAAAAGTGACCTACCTAGAATCTGAGACACTGAATTTGCTGACCAAATCATAACAAAAACCACAGTCACACTTCCGTACATTGTGGATGGTGCCCAGCCACTTTATTTTCTAAAATTTAACAACTTTGTCCACATCTAGGGTTTACTCCTTGGGCTATACTCATTACTGTTGTCTTTCAATTCGACCATTTGCTTCTTAATACACACCAGGGCACAAATACACTACACTAAAGCAAAAAAAAAAAAAAGCAAATTAACCCCATTGGGAGAGATTTTTATTCCTAAAAGTCAAAGCAAACACAACAAAGAAAGTAGCCGTGAGTTCACATAGTCTTAGAAATAGAAAAATGTCTTCAAAGAAAGTAAAATTAGCTCTCCATTTGAACTAAACTTTTACTACATGAATGTAAAGTTACCTTGCATATTTTTTCGAAGAATGTTTTCACATTTACATAAACTAGTCTAGGTTCAGCCACTTTGCACATATTATTTTCCTTCTTTAATACTTTCGGCTTTACTGTGTAGCCCAACTGGACATGTTATTCTCTTACCAAGGATAAATCAGAAGTTACTAAATAACAAAAGCAGTTGCATGGTGTAAAGATTAACAGGCAGAAACAAGTTCAGGAGATTGACGAATCTATCTCAGAGCTCTGTGTCAATTTTCTTAATGAAAGAATAAAGGCAGTACTACTGAATCCAATCAAGGTTTCCAACACGAGGTCCTTACAAAAGTAAACCACCTTGTCTGAGTTTACTATGTCAAAGAAGTGCCTATCTCAAAATTAGTAAATGTTTTAGTTTTTTTTCCTTGTCAGCATTTTCACATTTAAGACAAAGTTTTAAAACTGTATTCTACCATTCACCAGATGAAAAAATAAGTCCTGAGTGTGTTATAAAAGGCTAATAATGTGTTTGTGGTATGGGCATATTTTATATAATTATATTTGCTTTTTCATTGCTCTCCATCTTCTTGAAAGGGTACAAAATAAATACTTCTGTGGGCTACAAGACAATGCTTTTGGGAGTAGAAAATTAGTGTTTCAAGTTAAAAATAAAAGCACTCTTAGACAACATATAGGGAATCATTATGTAATTCTGAATAATTATTAACTCACAATTTGCCCCACTATTTCCTTCCTCTGTTTCTTTTTTCTTTCTGCTATCAGACTCCTTTAAATATGAATGAAAACTGCAGATTGTAGCATATTTTAGACATGAATGTCAGAAAGTGCCTAATCCTGAAATATACTCCTTAAGAAAATGAATGAAAAAATGAATAAATAAGACTTGACACCATGTTACACTTTTAGTTGCATTCATCAGTACAACTGGAAACTAAAGAATCTTTAAAAATTTCCACCAGAAAATGTGACAAATTCTGAAATTTGTAAAACTTACAAAAGCTATCTCTAATTAAGGCTGTCTACCTAGGTGTGTAAACCATAAAGACTACAATCTCACATAATTTTCACATTCATGTGACACCTAACTTGTTCTTAGGTTTGAAATTAAGTTACTCATAAAGCCATTATCAAATATCTAGTACGTTCATACAATAAGTAAGTGCTCATGCAAATTTATCTTTTACTTTTTAATTGATTTACTATTATAATTTTCTAATTTTATCAGAGAAAGAAAGGGAAAGTGAAAGAGCACACCACCAGATCCAGGACTTGAATCATGGTCAGCCATGCGGGAATTCAGCAACTTTAACCACCAGGGCACCTGCCAGCCCTATTTAAATTTTTCAACAGTGTGTGTTCTGGTTTAACAAGATGAACAAGATTCTGTTCCACTGTGCTGCTATGTCCCTGTTAATCCTGTGACTGAGGAAGGCTATAGCAAGGGGAAAGTGAAATGGCGAGACTCTGTCTTAAAAACAAAAACCATAAAGACTATGAGTTTATAATATTACCAATAATATTACCAATATGTCTAACTAAACATGAAATAAGACAATATTTTGTTTTTGTGATATACACAAAAAAATGACAGATGTATACTAGTTTAAATTAATATTGACAATATACAAATTCATTTTGAAGACTGGAAAAATACTATAGTAATATGATTTAACAAAAAGGATTCAACAATAATTACATCTTATACAAATATTAATAATATTTTAATTAGTTATTTAGATTTTTGACATAGAGCACATACCTTTACTGAAGAGAGACAGACAGAGAGAAAGGGAAAATGATAAATCAGCCCCTGGGGGTCGGGGAGAAGAGAATGGCCATGCCACAAACCCTTCTCCTCTATTTGCCTCTTGGGATTTTAGGCATCCATGCACATGTGCCCGGAATGTTTTTCTTATATATTTATTTTTTTATTTAACTTTATTTATCTATTTATTTAAATTTGGCCAGAGAGGGACAGAGAGAGAGAAAGAGAGAGTGAGTCACCAGGTCTGGGACTCAAACTGTGGTTGACCATATGGGAGTCCAGTGCCCTCAACCACCATGGCACCTGCTGGGCCCCAGTGTCCAAGATGTTTTTCAAGCTGCCAGGTCTGGGACTCGAAATGAGAAACTGCTGGTCATGTGCTATCCAGCCACCTTAATCGCCATGCCACCTGCTGGCCCAATAACTACTTTAACAATGTAGAAAACAAATATATTTAAATATATACATTGCTATAGGGCACATGCACTCACCAGAGAGAAAGAGAGAGACAGAAAGCAAAAAAATCACCGTCCAGCAGGGATGGCCACACCACAGTCCCTTCCCCTCCATTCTCCTCTTGGGATCTTGCATATGTGCCCACCTAAGTTTTAAGCCACCTGGTCCAGGACTCGAACTACAATCGACCATGTGGGAATCTAGTGACTGCCTTCTGCTGGCCCCTGAAATGTATGTCAGATTGTTTTTATTTTCATATTTCCCAATGTTCATTCTCAACATATTTCTCAACTTATATATAAATATTACCCTAAGAGTCAAGGATAAACTGGATGATATTCAATGAAGCTGTCTGATTACAGTTTTCTGATGGTAGCTTCTTTTTAAAGGGGACAGTATTTAAGGCACTGGTACAAATCTAGAACATATTTTGAGTGAAAATATGTGTTTGAAGAGAGCAACTTGGATATGTGAAATTTTGCTAATCACCGCCTCACTAAAATGATAAAATATTTAATACAAAGAAAAACTTTTAAATTAGTATTATGTTTTAGGTATCTTTCTGAGGACTTTTTACCTCACTGTTAAGAGCAAATTTTGATTCGGAAAAAAAAGATTAAAAGACTGAATTATTTGTAATGACCTAATGAAAATAATTATTCACTACATGATTTGGAATCAAGTAGTGGTGGGAAAAGAAATCCTATCTAGGAAGTACTTGCATCTACTGGGTAGTTTACACAGGCAGAGTTGTTAAAACCCTTCAACCAAACTCAAATCTAAGTATTTTGTGTACTTTACCGACTAAAAAAAAAAAAAACAAAAAATCTAAGGATTCAAGTTAGAATTAAATGATTTCCACAAAATGCTGCAAGTCTCCAAACCAATATTGAAGCTCAGGTTTGCTTTATTCCAAAACTTGGTAGAATTGTACCCTGTGCTGTGCTTTGAAGAGAAGTAAAAAACTTTGTCCAGATATTTCACAGGCTACTTCTCAAGGCAGTTTGAATGAATGGAGAAAAACAAACCATATAATGGGAGTTAACAGGGGTTTTTTCCAGAGGCCTAACAAAAGAAGACATTAGAGCTTGATAACAAATTGTAGTAGGTGAAATAAAAGTAGGATCCTAATGTACTTACTTGCTTATTGGTCTACTAGCCTCCACGAGATGGTAAGCTAGATTGTGAGGGACAGAGGCCTAGAGAATTATGGCCAGTACTCTCTCTTCCGTGCTTAGTTCAGAACACTTGCTAGAACAAGGCATTCAATTAATTTCCATGGCATGAACAAAACTGCAAGCAGAGACATAAAGGCCATTGGTTTGGAGAAAGTTAGTTTGTTGATAAACAGTCACAGAAAGGATAGAAACAAAGAAGTAAATAAAAGTTTTTAAAAATGTATCAGGCACCACTTATTTTAAGAAAATTGCATTTTTAATAAAATAAATAAAAATTGATCATTAATTAAATTTAAAAAATCGATGGGGATTTGCAAGAAAGCGGAATCCTGTAGTCTCAATCTCCTCCTGAGGGTGTCACATTACTGCCAACTTGTGGCCACCTGCTTGAAATTCAGAAGCAGATTTTAGAAATGAATACATATTAGAAAACTGATTATGTAAAACTAAAACTAATTAGCAAAAGCTTTACTATATAATTTATCATAAGGTTTCTAAGCATATCGAAAACTGTGAAACAGCTTAGTGGAGTGCCCATCTGTACACTTAAAGTCATAATAACAGTAATTTAGTCTTTTAAGATAATCATTTCCATAACTAGCTTTATTTTAGAATAAAATTTCAAGGTAAATTATTTAATAGCATTATCAAAATTTTAAAAGGGGAATTATACAAAATAGCACCATACTTAATATTCTATTGTGTGCGAAGCTATAAATGACCGAGGTGGTCTTGGTTTTGCTCTTCTTTATATAAACATATTTGTTTGGATATTCTACATTTTAGAAATTAAGTTGGCTTCATATTTCCGAAGTCAGTAGACAGCTAGTCACTCATGCTTTAATTTGAATTAGCCTAATAAACTTAATTAAATTTAATTTGGCTCACTGGGAGTTTTGATGAGAAAGAAATCACAATAGTGCATTATTCTTCTCTGGGTTAGATATCTCTAGATAGAATGATGTGCTGTATTTGGAGGCTCTTGGGTAACTAAATGGAAGTCCCAAACAAACATGGGGAACTGATACCAGACAAACATGAGGAACTGATACCAGGATATAAGCAAATAAGCAAGAAAAAAGGAGAGATCTAAAGAATACAATTTGCTTCTTACTTGTAATATTGCTAAGTATCATCCTATCTGTTCAGTAATGTTTATCTCTAAAATAAGTCTTTTTACTTTGAGCTCTCTCAAAAGCTCCCTGTCTCAAAAACTCCCTGTTAAGGATACTAACCTTTGGAACCAGCAGGTGGCATGGTGGTTAAGAGTGCTGGATTCCCACATGGTTGACCATGGTTTGAGTCCCAGACCTGGCGGCTTGCTTTTTCTCTCTCTCTCTCTGTCCCTTTCTGGTAAAATTAAAATTAATTAATTAATTAATTCTAAAAAAAAAATGACTAACCTTTAAAAGTAATTGAATTTGGACCAGCTTGTGTTGTGTTGGTTAAGGCAACTGGGTCCAACATGGTCAACCACACAACTCTAGTCCTGAACCCGGCAGCTTGAGAAACATGCTGAATGCATGTGTGTACATGCCCGAAATCCTAGAAAGGAAGGAGAAACGAAGAAAAAAGACATTGTAAGCTAACCATTTCCCATGGGGAAAAGGGTGTTTTCTCATTTTTCACCTCTCTCTCTCTCTTTGCAGCAAATGTATATGCCCTTTGGAAAATTACAAAAATAATTTCATATTTTTGTTGTAAAAAATCAAGTTTAAAAATCAAGGTTTCTTAGTTTCTTTCTTTCTTTTTTTTCTAAGATCCATGCCATTCAGTGAAATATTGGGTTCTCAGTGCCTAGTATCAGTTTTTATTAGGTAGACCTTGCCTTAGTGCATCATTATTGTGAATATTAAAATATGTAACAAATATGTAAAAAGAAAGTAAAGGAAACATGTTTTACACAAATCAAATTACAAATCAAGAAACGATAAAATAGAATATTTTCTTACAGAAAAGTATCTTACAGGAATATTAAATACTAATTAAATTTGACTTTTGGGGAGTATAAAATAGGAAAGTAAAAAATCTATTTACCTATGTATGACAGAGATATGCCAAATTTTCAAGTCTATTTTAAGGTCCATTGAATCATGTTTTTGGTGAGACCTAGCTGCCAAAATAAACTGCACCCTTAGACTTTTGGGTCAGGTACAACAACAGAACCGCGCTCCAAAGATAAAGGGACTGCTTCCTTTATTTCAGAACCACTTAGGGCACAGCGATTAAGGTGACCTAGGAACAGAACACGTCAAAGTCTGGCTCTCAACACACTGCTTTCATGTCATTTCTTCATTTCAGAAACTTGTATTTCCTTTTGTCTTCATGTTATTTTTGGTTTTGAATGAACAGAGAACTTTATATTACATTAGTAAAAAAGAATCAAAGACTCATAACTCAATAGTGATTCATCACCTAGAGAATTTGGAGATAGGATCTTTCCAATTTTAAATAAGTTTCTTAAAGCCCACATGAAACAAAAGAATGAATTAAAGTGATAATTTACCACATGCTTCTATCCACAGAAGCAAGGAAATTCATGAGATGTAGAGAGTAATTGTTAATATCAATTTTAAAATAGAGTAGATCATGACTTTCTCATTACCATAAAAGAACCTCAATGGTAAATAATAATCTATCCAGAACTTCAGGTTATCTTTTGATATTCACCATTTTAACTGAAATCATTTCACATTTCCAGTTATTGTTTAAAATGAGCAAAGCACCCCCTCCTTTTTTTCTTTTTCAGTTTCTGGATTATTCTGGGAAAATGAGCAATTCAACGCTTACAGTCATCACTGGTCCTTAGAAAAATTATCTGGGAGAGAAAGTTGGCATTACTTTAAAAGTGGATTGGCATAAACACTGAATGGGGGGAAAGTAAGAAAGTGGAGGTAGATATTTAACTGACAAAAAGTCAAAGTAACTTATTTATTGCAAAAAATTCAGTATTGTTTAAATGGTGATGTATAGAAGAATCCTTTTCCTCAAGGAAGTTTTTTTGAACTCTTAAAAATATGCCAGTTTCAGACTTGGCTATAACCAACAATAACTATATAATTAAGCTATAAATTATTTTTACAAACTGTTGTTTTAGGAGGGGGTGGGAAAAATTAAAAACCTTGTATTAGCTCTGGCAACCTTTGGCAAGTATATTCTGGCCTCTTCTTCAAAGTCTTGCCACTTTCTACAGATAATCATAAGAAATAAACCTTTTTTTTAATTTCTCTTTGCAAATTCTAATCAACTTGTATAGGAGGGAAAAGAACAAATACTGTATGTGAAGAGTGGAAGGTAGAAGACTTTATTACTTCAGGATATATATATATATGTGTGTATATATATATATATATATATACGTATATATATATATACACACACAGATACATATACACACACACATACACACACTAACATTACACGTGTAGATATATATATAAATAAGATAAAATCGAGGAAAGTAGAGGAATGCTCTTTCAAATATAATGCACCAGAAAGCAAAAATAATAGAGAGGGTGTTTTTGTGAGCCTGATAAGGTTTACAATATGAACACTGAAAAGTTACGTATGTGTATTATTCCCCATAGTAGGGAAACATTGATTTAATTTTTTCAAGCAGGCAACCCCCCACGACACACAAATTTTCTTTAAAGCACCCAAAAATGATATTTGAACATTATCCTCTTTCTGAATCTTTCTTGACTTCATGAGGTAGACTGTGTGACCCCTCCCACCTTGCTGTAGGCACTACCAAAAAAAAAAAAAAAAAACCGAAAGCCGCCAAAGAAGAAAACAAAACAAACAAAAATAAATAAAGTTATTCAGCCTAGCGAGGCAAGACCTTTAGATTTCTCATTTTCTTTCCCTCTTGATACTTTGGTCCCAAGAAAGAACTGCAGATCCTTATCTCCTAGCCATCCAGCGGCCCCCATCAGCTCAACAGGAAACGGTAGCAAGTGGGACAATCCTGAAGGAAGGCGTCACCCACACGTTCTAAAGTAGTTGGAAGTGCTCGCTAGGATCCGCCAGTAGTCCCCGCCAGTCAACTCCACCGCCCTTTAGAGAAGTCCCAGAAGCTGCCAAGTTTAAAGTGAAACCGGGATGGAAGCACTTTCTCTCCCCTTACCTTGGGGAGTTTGTGGGTTCAGTTCGCTGCAGGCTCTTGACTGGACTTCTCCGACACTCCAATTTTTAACTTCGGGAGACAGAAAACAACAGGGGAAGAAAAGCCTTAGTGGATACTCTCTCGGACTTCAGTGGTCTTCGCTGGTGTATTTCTGCGCAGTGTGCCTTTTGCGTTTTCGTTTTGTTTTGTTTTGGCGAGGCGTCATTCCTCGCAGTCCCTTGCTGCCTGGAGTTTGACTTTTCACCTTTTGAACTCGACCCCGGAATCACCCAGGCTCCGGCGGACAACGCCTGAGCCCCAAACCCCGCGCCACTCGCGGAGCTGAGGGAGGTTGAGCGGCGTAAAGTGCAGTCGCTGCTGCGCTTCTCTGGAATAAAGCGTCTTGAAGAGTGAAGCGGATTCTTAAACCCGGGATTGGACCAGGAGCTCAGGGGGCGGAGAGGAAGAAACAGAGGAGTGGAAGAAGGCGATGGAAGCAGTTTCCCCTTAAAGCACTCAACTTCTCGGGTTCTTCCCCGGAGGAGGCAGATGTGTGAGTCTTCCTTACGCCTGAGTGCACGTGTGCGCGCTTGTAGTGAGCTCGTGGGTGTGCGCGAGTATGCGCGCGTGTGCACCCGCAGAGCAACGGTACAGCCTGGCAGAGCTCGATTTGTAGCAAAATGCAATAGCACCCAGTCTTTGAAGGCCAAGAGCAAATGCCTTTGCCAAGTAGGCCAGGAAGAGGCCTTGGGCTGGTTTCCTTTTATACCCTCCAACTCTTCCCTTCTCTTTGAATTCAGACTGGTGTCTGGGTCAGCCAGAATCCAAGTTGAGAGGGAAGTGCACGCAGAGGCTGAAGAACACATGGTGGTGAACTCCTAAAACGAAGCGAACACGTTTTTTGGGGGGCTCGAGCGAGGGGAAAAAAAAAAAAGCAAAAAGCGTGATTTCACCCGGGGATTCCCTGAAGCATGTCTTGTTTTTACTTATTTGCTTTTCCGTGCTGCATGAACTAGGAATACGGTCAGTGAGAGAAGTGCCTGGAAGTCTTCACTGTGCCTGGAGCAAAGCCAGGCGAGGGCCGCCGGCTGCTCATTCCCCAAGGAACCCTGTCTAGCTTTCTTTCGCGTCACCACTTTCCTGTCTCAGATGTTGTGTTGGTGACTCTTGCGGCCAGGGCTGGGATATGACGACGACCGAGCTTGCTTTCACTCTTGACATACTAAAATGGTCAACTACACCGCTCATAATATCTGATCTGAACTGAACTGATCCCCAAATACAAATGTTCATTTTAGAATTAGTAAATGAACCGCCCCTCACAACTAAGGGGACACTGGAAGTCAGCCTTAGGTGACTGTGACCCCAAGTCAGTAGCTCTCCATCTCAGATTTTCCAGATGTGCTATGACTTCTCCCCTTTGGTTAGCGACAACAAGACGCGGTTGACACTTCTTTATCCTGTAACTTCCGGGAAGGAAGCGATGAACAAATCCCCCTTCTCAAGAGGCTGGGGGTGCTCCTAGAAGTTCTCCTTTATCCTCCAGGTTTTCCGCTTTTTCCCCTCCCCCTGCCTGCAACGCCCCCGCGCCTCCTCTGCCACGGGATTTGCCAGCGCTTTGCTGGCCCACTCCGCGCGCCGGGGGTGAAATAGGTTTGGAACATGTCCAGCCGGGAAGCGTGGGGCTAAGAGCATGCTCCTCCGTCCGAGGCCGGATCTTGCTTGACTCTGGGGTCTGGGCTGCACTGCCGCTCCCGTCACTGCGGCGAGGGCCGGGCTCACGGCCGCGCGCCCGCCGCCACCGCCGCCTCCATGCTGCAGCGCCCGGCGCCGTTCCTCCCGGC